>NC_066620.1:177673585-177974085 GCF_025201925.1 Gopherus flavomarginatus | reverse complement strand
CATTGGGGTTAAGTCTTTCAGAACAGAACCTCACAACTGAATTAGTGACTGGAACAGTAAGTGTACTTCAGTAAGCAGATAGGCAAACTTGATTTGCTCAGACTTTACCTTTCTTTCCCTAGATAGAATGACTTTATTCTGAATAATTTAAAACAATGTTTACAGTTATTTACTCAATCTCAAATTTAGCAGCGCCATAACACAGGGAGTTAGAAAATATAATACAATACTCCAGCACAGTCTTGTAGCAAATTAGAGGGGCTGGTTTAAGGCATTTTAAAATGCAGATTTAGGTAATCTTCAGTTAGTTACGAATAGAGTGGTAGTCTTAATGCTGAAAACTCTGAGCCAGAGCATGAACCCCAAAGTCACTGCTGGAGTGGCACAAAGTGACCTTATCATTGCAATAAAGGGAGAGAGCATCCCCACCTCCATGGGAGAATCCTGGACTGACAAGCTTTATGCCAGCTCTTCTGGTCCTTTTGATGTAGGAGATACTTTGGGGCTCAGTGAGGCATTCCAAGGAAGGGAAAGGAGTAGCCAGAGCATAATGCACTCTACTAATCCGTGAACAGCAGGATTTTCACCTCAGGACCATTCTAAACAGTATAAATTAGAGCAGCCATTTGGCTAGTCTAATTTGTGCCGGGAGCTTTTGCCACCTCACTGCAGAGGGATCAGAGGAAGTGTAAAGGTGACTGAGCATCTCAGTTCCTTTGGGGCCACTGAAGATTGTGCCATGTCTTTTCTGGGCTGAAAAAATGAAAACACTCATTTTCTTTACTTTTTAAGCAGTATCTCTGAGAGGAGAGGAGTCAAAAACCCTAGGTAAAATTAGATCAAATTTAATATAAACTGAGGAGAGAGGTAGACATGCTGGAGGGTAGGGATAGGGTCCAGAGTGACCTAGACAAATTGGAGGAGTGGGACAAAAGAAATCTGATGAGGTTCAACAAGGACAAGTGCAAAATCATGCACTTAGGACAGAAGAATCTCATGCACTGCTACAGGCTGGGGACCGACTGGCTAAGCAGCAGTTCTGCAGAAAAGGACCTGGGGATTACAGTGGATGAGAAGTTGGATATGAGTGAACAGTGTGCCCTTGTTGCCAAGAAGGTTAATGGCATAGTGGGCTGCATTAGCATTGCCAGCAGATCAAGGGAAGTGATTATTCCCCTCTATTTGGCACTGGTGAGGCCATACCTGGAGTACTGCATCCAGTTTTGGGCCACCCACTACAGAAAGGATGTGCACAAATTGAAGAGAGTCCAGCAGAGGGCAACGAAAATGATTAGGGGCCTGGGGCACATGACTTATGAGGAGAGGCTGAGGGAACTGGCCTTATTTAGTCTGCAGAAAAGAAGAGTGAAGAGGGATTTGATAATAGCCTTCAACTACCTGAAAGGGAGGTTCCCAAGGGGTTGGAGCTAGGCTGTTCTCAGTGGTGGCAGATGACAGAACAAGGACCAATGGTCTCAAGCTGCAGTGTGGGAGGTCTAGCTTGGATATTAGGAAAAAACTATTTCACTAGGAGGGTGGTGAAGCCCTGGAATGGGTTACCTAGGGAGGTGGTGGAATCTCCATCCTTAGAGGTTTTTAAGGCCCTACTTGACAAAGCCCTGGCTCAGATTATTTAGTTGATGTTGGTCCTGCTTTGAGCAGGGGTTGGACTAGATGACCTCCTGAGGTCTCTTCCAACTCTAATCTTCTATGATTCTAATATAGCATAGATTAGGATTATTTATTAAAATAACTTTGCATGTTCTGAATATGGAATTATCAGGATTTACAGATAGATTTTCAGCAGCACATTAGGTCTATATCAAGCCTAGTGGAATTGAATTCATTTATTATCAATTCTCAGGGGAAAAAACCTCAATTACATTTGAAAAATTACATATTTTAAATGTATATTAATTTACAAGAAACATTTAAATTTCATTTAAGATTAATTACATGAATAAAAAGGTCATGTGTGTCACTTTCTGAAGTTTTCATAATTACCTACAGGATAGTTGTAAAAAAAAAAATTCTGTTGTGTCTTAAAAGCTGTTTCAAGGTCTTTTCTTCAAACCTAAGTAAAAGCTTCCTACCTCAAAACATCAGAGGAAACATTTTAACGCACACATTAATAGATAAATATTTTATGAAGTGAGAATACTACTGTATGTATGCAGAACATGCTCCCACTGTTCCTCCATTGTAAGGAACTCCCTGAATATCTGGAATCAGCTTTTACCTCTTGTTAATTAGAAGAACAAAGCTTTTTTATGAATGCCCAAAGAGTGACATTTGCCTGGCAGGCACATCACAATCTGCAGTTTAAAGCCTTTTGCTATATGAGGTTATCTAATTCATTTTTTCATATTTAAAGGATAAAATATTAGATGAATTAGTAGTCCAAAACAGCACAATTATTAATAGAGTAAATCTTTCCATTGCCTCAAATCTGTGCAAGAATGCAATCTCATCCAGAATGGTTTACTTCTCTTCACCTTCAGTCTTGGTGGTTTTGTTATATTTATGTTCTGTTAGAATGTTAACTTTTATTAGCTGATCATGAACAACCAACAGGGAAAATATGTCCTGGATTTGCACAGAAGATATTAAAGTAACTTACTAGTAGGTGGTGTGGAAGACAGAAAAGAAATATTGTGTTATATATGGCCTCCTTCATGGCTGGCCAACTTTCCTTTCTTATTGGATCATCTATTAGTGTGTTTTCTCCTGAGGACACTTCTCTCAAACTTGCCCTGTCTTAACATCTGCTTTTTCTGCTTCAATATATTGAGTTTACCATAAATCTCTTCCGTCTAGATCGTATAAATTCATTCTTCAGAGAATATAGGAAGTAGTATACTATCCTTCAAATTAGAAACTCCAGTTCAAACCCTGATCACGGCCTTGTGATGGAAGGAGAAGTAGTGTGAACTCCCAAAGAGTTCATGATTAGTGCACACTCTTGGCTTCATTGTTTTGATTCCAATTTATTAAACCTGCAGATTTATACTGCTGGACAGTGTGAGTAGGTGCCTTTCCCAGTGTGTTTTTACAAGGAAGTTGCTGCACTGTACAGAGTCGCATGTCATAGATCAAAGAGCATAAACCATGGTCATGGGTGCAGTATAAGAATGTGAATAGTCAAAACTTGCTCCTCTTCCTGATGTTTGCTTTTACTTTATTAACAATAAGATAATGAAGTTCAGTTCAGCCTTTTCCCTAGGCTTGAGAATATGACATTCCAGGCTGCAATCCAGACCGGTGAGGGGCTGTGTCACTCCTGCCCTGCAACTTTGAGTGCTTTATAATGCCTTGCTGCTGTCGCTTCCCCGTGGGCCACTCACAAACAGCCTTTCAGCATGTGAGCCATACGCGGAGTGTCTTTCTATAGCTGCAGCCTGTCAGCACACTCCAGCCACGCTCTGGCTTCCACTAGTCTTGATTATCACATGCAGGATGACACTAACACACTCAGAGTTCTGGATTCCCTCCCTCCCCAAATGTGTATTCTGTACTGTACAGTCCAGCTCTCTCCTGGACAGTTCAGATTACAAAGATCTGTTGTCCCTGTAAGGGAACAATATACCACAATTTGCCACCTTAAATGGCATTACCCACATAGTTCACAACACTAGAGTAATTGTAATTAAAGAGCAAAAACAGGTTTATTTAACTACAGATAGGTTTGAAGTGAGTACAGGTAATAAGGTATTAAAGTCTGAAATAGTTAGAAGAAAAATAAAGATAAAACACTTTCTAAATTTAACAAACTAGCCTTGGTTTAAGGTTAAGTTCTAACCACAGGTTCCCAGTCTCATTGCTGATCAAGTTTCAGATCTGCATCCAAAGTCTATAGATTGTTTGTTTCTTTTGTCTTCTTAGATGGAAAAAAGAGAGATGGACAGGGAGAGAGAACCTGGTGTGGGTTTGCCGCTCATGTTTACAGTTCAGACACTCTTTGAAAATGCATTTCCCTGAGAATGACCCTAGATAAAGTTATTTTCAGCGGAGAGCAAGGAGTCATGGAGTCTCGTGGTGGGGGAGGAAAGGTTTCATGCTGTGGTTCGCTAAGATCAGATTGCTTTGTTCCTCCGCCTCCTCCCCACTACCCCAGTCCTTGCCAAAGAATGTTCAACTTGATCAGTGACGGCCCATCAGTTTTGATGACACCTGGCTGTGGCATCAAATTACCCTTTTTCTTTGAGGAAACAGGTTTACCCATTTCTGAGAGTTGGCTGATAAACACACTTGAGTCATGATTTCAGCTTATGTTAATAACTTTACATAAAATGTAGCTATGTACATTTTACCATGATCTATTGACCAGTTTTAACTGATACTTTGCAAGGCATATTTTGTACAAAAAGTATTACAATAGTGTGTAGGGTGTGAATATAGGAGTTCCTTCCATCACAGGGTGTTCCTAGGGTTGTTTAGGGAGCCTCATGACTGGAATTCTGTTACACTAAGGCTCCTTTTCACCACTCTGGCAGCATAAAGAGCCTTAAACTGAGTGTTCATGTATTTTAAAGCAAATTTAACATCCCTTTATGCTGCCAGAGTGGTGAAAAGGAAAATTTAGGTCTCCATTTCTAGCTAGCTACTCTCCTATATCTGGCTAGAGGAACAAACCATCTTCTTCTGTGGGTCAGCACCCCCACATCACCCTTTGCCAGCAGTAACATCTGCTAACAGGATGAAGTGTTTAAAGCAAACATTGACAACCTTTTACTTCTTCATTTGACTTGATTTTGCTGTCTCTAAATGAGTATCCCATCTCATCCTTCCATCATATATTATTTTATGGTGTCCAAAAATATCATCATCATCTTTGGTGATCCCTCAAAGTTGAGGATGATTGTCTTTCATGGATTGTCCATTTTGAGTTATCTGTGGGTCTGATGATAACTGATGAGCCACAGATATGCACATCTGAAGTGAGTTATGAATTGCACAAACTGATTAAAGAAAACAAACACAAGTTTATTAACTACAAAGGATAGATTTTAAGTGATAAGGGATAACAGATCAAAGCAGATTACTGAGCAAATAAATCAAACACTCAAACTAAGCTTAATACACTAAAGAAACTGGCTACAAGTAGTAATGTCTCACCTTAAATGTTGTTTTAAGCAGGTTGCAGAGTTTCTTGAAGACTGCTCTTGCTTGCATCTTAGAACTCCCGATATTCCTTTGACAGACCACACAACTTCTAGCGTGGGTCCAGTCCTCTCTTCCTCAGATCAGTCTTAGGTGTTTTCATGTTGGGCAGGGATTCAGTGAAGAACTAACCCTGATTAACTCACTTCCCTGCCTTAAGTAGAATTTACATATGGCAGGAATCCTTTGTTTCCCAGTTTGATCCCCACCCTATTTGTGGAAAAATAGGACTAGTGGACTAGTAGTCCAAGATGGAGTCCATTACTAGATGACATATCACATGACCCTGCAGTGTCAAAGCAGCCATATGTCCTCAGGAAGACTTCCCAGGAAGTTGGGAGATTAACATCTTCAAAGTAATATTGTTCTTCTTAATGGCCCAGTCAGACTGATTGCATTCTGCGTTCCCATAATGTAAACCCACTTGTAATTGTTACATAGTCAATATTCTTAAACTTAGATACAAAAATGATACATGCATACAAATAGGATAATCATATTCAGTAAATCATAACCTTTCCAATGATCTCACAAGACCCATCTTGCATAAAATACATCCTAGATAATATCAACATCTTATAACAATATTTCTATTAAGAATATGGGGAGTAGCATCACACACTTATTTTTGTCATTCAAGTCAAAAAGATATGACTGAATGTATCCAGAATGCAGTTCTGTTGATTAATAAGTTATCATTTTTATATAGTTCCTTTTCAGAGCAGAACTGCGCTTTAGTTATGAAAGCTGGTAGAAGGAGAGTATCTTCATGTCTTTACTCTCAGCATAAAAAAGTATTGGTGCTAGTGATTAGTAAAAGGGAAAACATCTCAATGGGTTGTTTTCATTAGGACATGAAATTGATGATGGAGTCAGGTATTTCTTAGAAGCAGTCTTATTTATTTACAGAGCATGTACACAGTCCCACCCTGTCATCTTGAACAGGAGGAATCAAACAGGAGATAGTTTCTTTGCTCACAACTCCTATCCTCTTTCAGCCAGCAGTCAGCCCCAAAAGCTCTCTCTCAGGCACTGTCTGTAGGCTTTCAGTGCTTGTTCTGCTGCCTCCAGGACTTTTCTGTGTCTGTTTCTGTGCTGTTTCTCACTGCTTCTCTCTCTCTCTCTCTCTCTCTCTCTCTCACACACACACACACACACACACACACACATGACTCCAATTCAATCACTCCCTCATCCCTCAGTTTATCATATCACAGAGGACCCTCCTTGTGCCATGCAGCTAATTCCTACTCCAGCCTTGCATGTGGCTTTGTTTTGGGTGATGGCCTGTATTATTTCAGCTTACCATTTCATAAAGGAACTCAATTGTTTTTACATTTATCCTGAATGAAGGGCAGCTGTTATACCTATCAGTTTCAACCAATTATAAGACAGTATATGCCCTGTAGTAGGGCGGCTGCCCCACTACAAGGTAAAAGGGATTAAGAGCAGCTGAGAGAGGCTGGTGAGGTCATGGGCCCCAGGAGTGGCTGGCTTAATTAGGCCACAACTGGCCTGGATAAAAGGACTGTGGCTCCAGGAAACAGAGGAGTCTCACTCTAGCCCTGGAATAGGAAGAGCTAGCTGTCAGGGAGTAAGGTACCTGAAGCAGAGCAGAGCAGAGCAGAGCAGAGCAATAGGGCTGGGGAGCTCCAGCCTGGTAAAACCTCAGGCTGCAGGTCTTGCTGAAGTCCTACAGCGGTACTGTGGGCTTCAGTACTGTGGAACAGGCAAAGGCAGTAGGTCCTACCCCCTTGCCAATGATGAGTGGCCATTATAGGCTGCAGTCTGCCCAAGTGAAAGGGGGCTAGATGATGACTGGGAGTAGCCACTGTCACAGGGCCTAAGGCAGATGAGACACAGGCCAGAAGGAGCTGTTCCATAGCTGGAGTCGAGCTGATTCCCAAGCCAACCAGCAGGAGGTGCTGCACTGATAAGTCTCTGCTACATGCCCCAAAGAAAAATTCATTTTCTTCCTATTCAGCAAAATGACCTTATCCAATGATCTATTTGTATTCTTAATCATCCTCCCTATGGAACAATGAAATGGGTGGCACACCAGATCCTGAAAGCTTATTCAAACTATCATGTCTGAGCAATATAATATTAATGCTAGTAATTCTGAAGGATTAGCATAATTTCTAACTGGAAGAGACAATTGATGGACCTAGTTCTCATGACATGATACTTTCATTAACTTAAATATTAATAAAGAATCAAATACAACTTATTCTGTAAAAGCAAAACTTAGTGCAGTAGCAAAATAGATAGGAAAGTCAGAGGTGAAAAGGGGCAAGGAAAGGAGAAATATAGCAGCAATGAAACAAGGCAGTGCTCAGGTGAGAGGCTAGCAGGAGGAGAGATGCTGGTGGGAGAGGCAGAACAGAAATAAGAGAGATTTAGAGGCATTTGTGGGAAAGAAGAATGAAGAAAGGGTAAGAAAAACAGCATATTTTATTATAGGTGCCATTGTAATACAAATAACTAATAATAGAGGTCTCATTGTCCTAGGTGCTAGACAAATACATGATGAAACAAGCCCTAACCTGAATTGTTTACAGTCTAAATAAACAAGACAAAGTATAAGATAAGACAAGAAGGTAAAAATGAAATAAATCAGTAGCTTCCTTCCCTGGTTTGACTGAACTCTTCAAACTTTTGGGGCAGCATGCCGTGGGGGACACTCTGCCGGTCGCCGGGAGGGCAGCAGGCAGGGCTCCGGTGGACCTTCCGCGGGTGTGCCTGCGGAGGGTCCCCTGGTTCCGTGGCTTCGGTGGAGCCGCGGGAGCCGCGGGAGCGGTGACCGGCAGAGCGCCCCCCGCGGCATGCTGCCGTGCTTGGGGCGGTGAAATGTCTAGAGCCGCCCCTGAATGTTACCTAAGGGGGATTTAGGTGCACAAGTCCTATTAAAAGTCATTTTGAACTGTGTGCCTAAGTCCCTTGGATGCTTTTGAAAATTTCACTCCTAACTGATCATTGCCAATACTTATAATTGTTTCACCAATAAATAACCACCTGCTCCTGAACCTGCGGGCTGTATACAAAAAGGTGGGGTCAGAACACTCTTTAACTGGATTTCTTAATCTTGCTTATTGGTATTATTACCTGCATTGTTAAATTCATTCCAAGGGTCCAAATATAAATTCCAATGTACATAGGAGACAACCATTGCATATTGCACCAGATGTAAAGTGATGCAGACTAGAGGAAAGTATTGCTGTTATACTCCCACTGACTGTTGTGATGTGTGTGATTGGTAGTTCTGATGAGCACAATCAGTTGAGACTAGAGGATATGGCCAGGACAAATGTAGGTGCAGTCAATATTAAACCTACTGTGTGGAATTCTGCCCTCCATAACCAAAATCCACAAAGGAGGTTCAATTTAAAGCTGCTTGGAGCTACTTTAAATGGCACATTTCAGCCTGTGATTTAGTGTAGGCAGGACAATGGAATTAGAAATGGCAATAAGAGCTGCTAGGCACTCATCAAGGTAGGAGATGTGAAGGTGAGTGAGATAACAAGGTAAGCTTGTTTCAGACAGCAAGAAAAATCTGTCCTATGCTAGGTTAATCACAGAAAGCAGCATGGTTGTAAGGCAAGTATGAGGGGTGAATCCTAAACTTCTGGAATGTGCAGGCCCATTACCAGAGCGATAGCCGTGATAGTCTGTATCCACAAAAAAAAGAGGAGTCTGTTAGCACCTTAAAGACTAACAGATTTATTTGGGCATATTATGCTATCTGTGCACTCACAAACATGATGGCCCAGCACAGGTACTCTGGAGCCCAGGAGGCAGCACATCAAAGTGCATTATATGGTTTTTCAAACAGGAAGACACAAACGACCGAGATACAACAGGCACAATGCCTGTCTAACCCAACTACAGCACAAATCCAGTCCTGCAATGGCTGGGAGGCACTGCCAGAAAGAATCTCCAGAAGACCATCAAACCAATAGCAGGTAGAGGAAGGTCATAACATTTCCTCCTACATAGCAGATTCCAAGGTCTGTTTTGTCCAGAATTGTAATTATCATGTGTCTGCTTCAGAAGTGATGGTAGCTCTTACGTTCACATCCCCAGTTGCTGTGGTTTGCTCTACTTGTTCTTGGTAGACACCATTGGTGAGGAAGGTTTTATGGAAGCTCCCTTCATATGGTCACAGTGTACTCTGTGTGACACCAGTCATTGCTGGCTTTGCAGCTGTCTCAAAGATGGATTTTGGATAGATTGTCGAATTGCCTTAACTTCCATTCTCCAGTTTTATGCATTCTATTTCTCCTCCTTTTATAACAGAGAGAGAGAAATCAGGCTCCAGATCTTCATACTTCTCATGCGCTTTGCATCGGTCCTTCACATAGCTGCATCTGAAAGGAAGTAGAAAATAGATATGACAAACACATATATTACCTGAAATGTTTGCTTTTTGCAATCACTATTAAAGTCTATTGATCTTTGCAGTCAATAGAAATCTGATTCCCATACTCTGGTATTAACCTCTCAGCACTAAATCTTCATACTGACCTTATTAAAAATCAATATTTGTTTATCAGTAAATGTCCTGTATTTAAGTCACTTGTAAAACTGATATAATACAGATAGCTACCACTTCAAGGAAGTGCTGTTTTCAATTGATTACAACAGTTGTACTACTGTATTTGTCATGTGCATTTTAATTTTGAATATAAAAATACATATTTTCTAGTTACTGTTTTTTTCTGGCATGAATTTTATCTTAAGGCTCTTTTAGGCTTTCTAGAAATGTCATGCTCAGCCCTAATACAAAAACTGAACCTCACTACATACTATCCTATGATGAAGGTGGTGATGGCAACCGTTGCTTGAAAGAGTGATTTGAATTAGGAGTCTCATTTAAAGTTTACTCTGGAATATTAACCTTGTCATGTCGTGCATAACTATATACAATACCCGTGTTAGGGAACACAAGCACACATTTTTAGCATCATTCACTAAGAAATTTGGGCTAAAAGTTTGCTAGAAATATAGGGTCAGATGTTCAGCCACTGTCCGGCTGCTTTGAGTTGCTTAGGTACCCTGTGTGATGTAAAGCTGATGGCTTTGCTTCTCCTCAGCACAGAGGGCATTCCAGGGTTGTGGCTGAGGTCATGAGAGAGTGGGGGCAAGGCACACTTCACTCCAGTGAATTCCTAGGAGGTGAAATTGACCCTAGGGGGCAACCAATACAACGAGCATAATTTAGTTGTGATCCCTAGGCTACTCTAAATTATTCTGATAGCAGAGTTGCCTTTGGCCTCAGGAGTAGAGGATTAGAAGTGTGGAGATTACTTATAGGACCAGGTAGATTACATGATCACAGGCAGGCCAAAGGAAAATAAAATAGCACCCCTATTTTTCATCTCATGACATTTGAAGTCGTGAGAATGGTCATACTGTCAAAATAATGTGAAATGATGTGTCAAAAATGGTTGGTTAAATTTAACAGCTTTCCATGAGATATCAGTTCTGGTGTTCCAATCAATTGCTTTGTTTTAATAGAAAGAAAAAGATCTTCACAACACATAGCCTTAAATAGGATGAATAGATGTTCTCAGCAGACCCCAAGGCAAATCACTGGGTAGTCCATTTGAGAGGCTCAGGATAGCCCTTTGCTCCGTACTTTGACTTTGAGAATGCTAAACGCACTGTTCTAAGTTTTCTATGGAACTGAGCTTTTAATTAGACACGTCCTTTTCTGCAGAACTGCCGCTTAGCCAGTCGGTCCCCAGTCTGTAGCAATGCATGGGATTCTTCCATCCTAGGTGCAGGACTCTGCACTTTTCCTTGTTGAACATCAGATTTCTTTTAGCCCAATCCTCCAATTTGTCTAGGTCACTCTGGACCCTATCTCCACTCTCAACTACTCTTGACTTAGCTTAGCTTGAGTGACAGCAGTCACACTGCAAAATAATAGCTGATCAGCACAGACTGATTGGATTAGCAGCACAGAGTAGCTATGTCCTCACTGCATTACTAGTACCAATGTCAGTGTACTCAAGCTTCAACCCACATGCCCTGCAGGGCCAGCTAGCTCAAGATTAAACTACCACTTAATCTGAAAATGGAAATTTCGTGTGTAGATGGGACTTGGTTTAGGGGCAACATTTGAGTTATACCTTGTGCTAACATTGCGGTGAAGACATGCCCAGAGAGAACAGGCAGGTTTGCTAATTTTGAACTAGCACAGAGCAGGGAGAGAGGAAAAACATGTTTGTAATCTTCCTGAAGGTAAGTTTCCACTTAATTTTTTTTATCTTGAGCTAAAAGGAAGGGACTGAGTTATACAGACTTGTCTCCTTGCAGTAATTTTGTCAGACTTAATTAGTTAATGTTTTTCAAGGCATTATTAAAATCCCCAGATTAAAGGCTCCGAATACTGTAATTGTAAAGTATTCTTATTTATTATTCATCTATTATCAGTTGCTACAGGACAAATGTAGAGCTGGTTTCCATTTTAAAAACAATTGTAATTCTAGGGCTAAATTTTTGGCTTCTGATTTTTTTATTTATTTTCTTGCTGCGTTGTGAAGCTGAGTGTGCACAAAAATATTTGAAAGCCTGTGGGTATAAATAGGTATGGTTTCATTGACTTTGAGCTCTTGTATAACAAAAGAGGGTGCTTACCTATTACAAGCATGCACATTTAAAAAATGTCCATTCACTTTTATGGGTGCAGTAAATCTATGAGCTCAAATGCATGATCTCATACTTTCTGCTGTAGCTTCCTTTTACATCTAAATATGAGGCCCCATGTCATCCAATCTGGACAAGTGTCGGCTGGCAGAAGAGTGTGGGTGAGGTATTCACTCTCCATTACGCTCGCCTTATCCTGTGGTCATGCTGAGCTGCCATCTATGTTTACAATGAGTTGTCTCAACAGCTGTGGATCAAGAGGGAATAGTTATGATCCATTTTCCCTGGACAGTAGATTTCTGCCACACAAAGATAGGCCTCGGTAGGGGGAATGCTAGAGTTTGGCTCTGCTGGCTCTTATGGTTGCTAGAGTTGCATAAAGCAGCAGGATCTGACCCATATTTTCACTTGTTAGAGGTTTTAAAGAGTGGGGTTTGGGTTTTGGCTGGGATCTGATTTTTGTTTTATGATTTGTTTTATAAAAAGCTTTGTAGTTCACTTTTGAGCATTGCTGAAGGTTGTCAATATTAATTAGACATCTGTATATCTAAGTATTTCTAATGAGCTCCTCGCTGTGGTATTTGAGAACCTTAAACGTTCAAGTTATTAGGTCAACTGTGAACTAATGTTAAAGTTAAATTAAGCTGCAATGCCCTTGGAAGTGGATCCTCCAGATCAGGCAACAGGCTTCACAATTACAGGCTCTATTGTGTCTTAATTGACTGTGAGTTGTTATGCATTCTGAATTGAAGATGCATAACCTGTTTTGAGGTCAATGATCTCCTGGTCAAGTTCCACAATAAGAGCTACTATTCATGAATGCTGATAAAGACAGGTTTCCCTTGTTTAAAGTAACATTGCTCTCTAGGAGTATTGCTTTTACATAGCACTTTCAAAGTTGGGCTTCCTTAGATCTCCGTTACACAAAAGTCTGTAGCAAAATTTAAACCTTTTATTATTAATGAAGCTAGACAATAAATTATTAACTTTAGAATGTAGTCTAAAAAGCCTTTTTAAGTGGTTGTTTGCGGAGAATATTCACTTTTAATTGAACTGTGATAAAGTTATCTGTACAGCTGCGGAATATAAGAGCACAGCATCTGCTTTGAGAGGAAGAAATTGTAAAAAACAAACAGAAGAAAATGCTGACTGCTTGAGTGCTCTTGAATTAGTGGACACAGGAAACCAAACAAGATGGCTTGATTATGGGCCAGTATTCTAATATATATTAGGCCCCCAAACCTGTAGTCCTTCACAAGCTAAACTCCCACTGATTTGACTGAGAATACTCATGTGAAATGACTAAAGGACTGGATCCAGGACCGTGTATAATAGTAGGTATTGCACTAGCTGCTGTTGGAAGATAGGATACTGGGCTAGATGGACCTTTGGTCTGACCCAGTATGGCCGTTCTTATGTTCTTGTGTTCTTAAGTGGAAGACATAAGAAGCTGGCATCATCATCCTTTTGTTGTGTCTTTTGCTCTTTACACAACAACAACATGAAGAAACCACATGGGCAGACCTCCCAACAGTCCCAGATTTTGTGGGACTGTCACATTTTGAACTACAGAACTTGCTTTCCCAGTTAAAATGGCTCCTATCCTAAAGGACTACCTGGGCTCAGTTCCCTTTTAGCCCCCCTGCTCTCTCATTTGCTTCTTGCTCCCAGCCTTACCCTCCCCACACACACACACTGGCCTTTCCCACGCCCAAAGGACAGGGAACTGCCACTGTGGAGTGAGTTTTGGGTGAGCTCACTCTGCAATTCTTTCCCCTGGCCTTTTCCTCCTCAGGAACAGCACCCTCCCCCCTTGGGGCCAGGACCCAACCCACTTTAGAGAATGTTGGGCGGTATTCATGGGCATTGTTGTGTTCCACATAACTGTGTTTAATAACTATACACAGCCATGAAAGGTCTAACTGCCTACTTACTACATCTCTGGCTGGTTTCTAAAACAAAGAGCACAGTCAGTACCACTGGAGGGCTCATGATTATTTAAAGGAATACTACTCAATTCCGGTACGCTTATCCTTATCCTGTGACTAGATCCATGTGGGCAGACTCCTGTTCCGTTATGAAACCCTTTGAGGACGTGGGACTCCAAATAGGCACAAGTTTTAGGATCAGTACCTAAGATAGCAGACAGCTAAGGTGGTGGTCTTCACTTTAATGTATTATTATATTAATTAAGGTAACACATTTTTGTAACTAAGATAAAGCAAGTATCTTTTTTTTAAAGTAGTTTTCCTTTAAGAGTAGTGTCTGAAAACCTAAAGACAGTTCAACTGAGTATAATGGAGTAGGAGTGGGGATAGCTGTTGAAAGGGCAAAGATAACTTCTGGAATTCTAGTGGGGAAGATTTTGTAAGACAGATGAGTATGCTGTTGGCAGCCTAAAAAGTGAGAGATGGGTTGATCATAGCAAAAGTTCCTCATAAGTTTTTCTGGTGTCTAATCCTTTCTCAGTTTAGTGTGATTGCTAGACAGAGGGAATTTGGTATAGTTTTCAGCATGGGTTTCAGAGAATAAAAAAGGATTTAAGATGTGTTTATTACTTTCCCCCATACAGTACTAAAATGATATCCCAGTCTTTCCCTGGAGTTCTGCTGCACTATTGCAGGAGGCTGTAGAGGCCCTCTCTTTCTTTTAACAAACTATGTTCAAAACCAGGTAACCACGAACTTAAACCAGCTGTTCAGTGCAAGAGTACTGTTGCCAGTGTTAAATTCCCCCTAGATACACTGCCTGTTTCATGTGATTAATTATGTTTAGCTGTCTATTACTCTGAGTACATTGTTCATCTGGTTTTTTTCCTAATTCCTTTTCTATCAAACTCATAGCTAGTCAGAAATGTCCATATAAAAACATTTTTCTATATTCATATTACATTAATCCTCAGCCAAAAAGAGGCACCTAAATTTCCCTGGCAGGATTTCAAAATGGAACTTCATTAGTTCGTCAAGAAAGTAATACAATAAGGTGAATGTATTTTGGAATATTTGTACCTTATACCTGAGCGAGCATAACTTAGCTAAAAGCCTGGGGTATTCTGTGCATGTTTTAAGAGCATGGCCCATCGTGGCTGATTCTGTGTGTGGATGCTCAAGAGAATCCACTAGAAAGAGAACGTTCAGCATCATAAACAAACCTGGTTTTTCAGCTGCATCTGTGATCCAGTGGATGTTACAGCTTTAAACTAGTCACATCATCTCATTTCTTGAAGAGGAATAGCTGCATGTTTTTCCAGATGAGTGGAGACATTTGGTGTCACTCCTTAGGATGTGGGCTGACCCAGCAGACTGGATGTAGGTGTGATGTAGCTCCTTTTTTCCAGAACTAATACTTCAGCCTCTCAAATAGCAGCGCTACTCTGCTGAATGTGGAGCTCAGATCCAGCCTCATTCAGTGAGGTCAACACCTGGGCATGGGGGATGAGGAGTTGCCTTTTGTCTCCTCACAGTTTTATGAAGGTGAAGCTGCTCTTGTGGCTTAGTGTAAGGCTGAGAATACACAAGGTAGATGTGGGCACACAAGGAGGTGGGGGAAAGAAACAGTAAGAAAGGAAGGTATGACACAGGAAAGGGGACAGAGATACAGGGGAAAAAAATGAAACTAAAGCCCTGGCCAGTTATTTAAGAGAGACATGATTTTGACATGACAGTGTATGCTATTAAAACTCAGCATTTTCTGACAGTTATTGCTTCAGGGAATTGAGTTAGGAAATTGTAGTGTTATCACAAGCAGGGCTGACACTTCCATTTAGGCGACCTAGGCGGTCGCCTAGGGCACTGGGATTTGGGGGGGCGGCATTTTGCCACCCTCAGCTGCAATTCGGCAGCAGGGAGTCCTTCCGTGCTCCGGGTCGTCGTTGTCATCAATTCTGTGGCAGGTCCTTCACTCGCTCCAGGACCCGCCGCCGCCGAAGTGCCCCGAAGACTGGGAGCGCGGAAGGACCCCACCTGCCGCAGAATTGCCACCAATGACCGGGAGCATGGAAGGACCCCTGCCTAGGGTGCCAAAAACCCTGGCACCACTCCTGATCACAAGTATAGGAATAAATTATGGCATCTCCTATGGCACTAGGTTGTAACTACTGGCAAATGCAGACTTTTAAAATAGTGATTTGTGTGCACCCTGGCTGTGCTGTAGTTATGGTTGGGATGACACTTCACACTTTCAGTCCAAGCCCCACATCCTGTTTTTGGATAATTGTTACTTTTTAGAAAAAAAGACTTTTGGGATTAAACTTTTCTTGTTTTTCCTCAGCCTAAAAATGAATTAATTTTGGAAAGTTTCATAAGAATTTAGTTTGGCCATCTCAGAGCTATCCCAGCAACAATGGATGAGGCAGGGGTTGTTCTTATTTTTTCTTTGTTCATTAGATATTTGCTTGGATGATTTTTTAGGTTAAGGACTTGATTTCCAAACTGCTTATTGATTTAGCTCCTGATGAGGAAAAGTGCTGTTGATACTTGTAGATGTTTTATTCAGAAATAAGTTATACAGCTTTGAAATCATATATCATGCAGGGTGAACATTCTTGCTTTTGTAACAGGTAGGGCAGGCACAAAATGCCTTACTTCAGTGGTTAAAGTAGATAGAAACAGGAAGTGGAGCTCTCACCACTCCATCAAAGGAGAATGGCACAGCTCTGGTGGAGCATTTCTTACAGTAGGCCTGGCTTGACACAAGTAATTAGACATGGGTGAGGCTTCATTTCTTGGGAGACAGGATTAGGGAGGTCTGTGCATTAGCAGGCTGGAAACAGAATATCTGTGCTAACTAAGATAGGTAAATGGGTCAGTAAGTTAAGAGGCAGAATGTCTGTATTATTTAAGATAAGAAGGAACACACAGGGAGCCATTTCCTATGGACAAGATTAGCCTGGAACATAAGATGAAGTAAAAAGTAAATCATGCATGGGCAGTGCATTGATGAGGTTGCTTTACAGGGTTTGGTTCCTACAAAATAGCCAAGCCAATCCTGAAACAAGTGATGCAGTGTGTAGTACATGCAATATAGCCTGTAAATATATATAAAGGAAGAGGTTTTCTATGTAACTTTGGATGTGTGATATGCCCTATGCCCACCCCCTATGCTTGAGTCTGATCAACTCAGCGTAGTTTTGCTGTCTGCCAAATAAAGATATCTGAGTGGTGAAATAT
Organism: Gopherus flavomarginatus; assembly: GCF_025201925.1. Lineage (NCBI taxonomy): Eukaryota > Metazoa > Chordata > Testudines > Testudinidae > Gopherus > Gopherus flavomarginatus. Next base: position 177,957,106 of record NC_066620.1, on the reverse strand, counting down.
AGAGTCAGATTGAGTTCTTGGGACACCAAGTGGAAAGAGGTCTTGGAGGGAATCCAAATGGTGCCTTAACTCAGATCTATTCATCTGGAGCAGGTAACATACAGTTTATAATACATGTAGCCTTGGTGACAAGGATCACAGCCAATGAGCAATGGCATTGGAAGGGTTCAAATTTGAGGGTTCCAAGGCACTGGAGAAGTGGGTTAGATCTGAAGAGGTCCGCATGGACTCCCTGGGAAGTGATGGGGGAGACTGAGATGGGTGAAAAAGGAACTCTAGAAAATAGTATTAGAGAAGAAATGCAAGAAGAAAGTTAAGTTAACATAACATTAAATTAGAAGAGAAAAAGAATGCCTGGTTCAATAGTAAAACCTGGTTATGACAGTACAACTCAGTGTAGTCTCACCCAGTGGAACCCTGGTAGTCAGACAAACTATGCAAGGGGAGGTCAGGTGGTGACACCACTGCTATGCTTCTGTCCCCAGAAACCTTTACAGTCATTCTAATGGAAAATGGGCCTTCTCCGAAAGGAATGATCTGTAAATAATTATAAATGACTGCTGTAGGTGGAGAGAGAATTTGACTTGAATCATTTGACTATGGACAATTTAATCAAAATCACTAAAAAGGAAATAAGGGGTTTCCATATGAACTTTGCTGCCTCAGATGGTACAAGGAGGGAATGTAATCTGGGTGCAGTTTTATAAAAAATAATTAGAGTAATATAAGGGGTATTGAGAAAAAATATTTTAAAAAAATACAAAATACATTTTGTGTAATTATGCAAGGTTTTAAAGAGCTAAACACACACTCCTGGCTTGTAAAATCCCATTTTGTATGTTTTAAATTATTTTTTTTTGTTTCCACTAAAAATCCACTTGACTCTTTCATTTAAAGTTGCAAACACTGAAAGATACACTTTTTGAGCAGCTGTCAATGTTTCCTGGTAGTCAGTGCTAAATTATTTTATTTCTTCTCAAGCCAGACACAAGTGGCTGGTGTTATCTGGATTGATTACTTAGCATTTAATCATTTAAGAACCTCAATGTGGTTGTTGAATTTAAGAAAAGAAAGCCTTCTTTTTAAATAAGGACTAGGTTGTAGTTGTGGTAAAATGGCTAGAACCAGGATAGTTTAAAAAACAAACAAAAAAACCCGCTAAATCCTGTTGTATTAATAAAACCACTGAAAGAGCTGCAGAAGGAGGATAAAAAATTGACGACACGATGTACCTCAAAAGTAACAGCAAGTGGGGAGGGGTCACAAAAGTAGCAATGTTAGAAACACCGAGCCTTAAAGTAGCTCTAAGAAATAAGACAATCACTTTGATGGGGTGGGTACATAAAAGCTCTATAAGCACAAAATGAAGTTAGACTTCATGTAAAAATTAACATGGCTAACTATTTTATGGCAAGTAAAGGGTAAACATTGCACTATGGGAGGAAGGTGCATTCCCATAAAACACATAGTATATATTGTAAGAGGGTAAACTACATGTAAATAAGACATTTTATTTAATTAAAATCCTATAAAATTTCAAAAAACAGGTTTTTTTTGTGTTTTTTGTTTTTTCCCAGTCTACTTTTTAAGCAAGTCTGTGGCAGGCACAGCTACTCTTCAGTGCCCTCTTAAGGACCACATGTGGTATTGTAGGTACTCCCCACCTTAGTTTGCAAAGTTTGGCCAAATGGGGCAGGGTAGCCTGGGCTGTAAGCTTGGTGTCAGTTCCTAAACAAAAATAGCTACTCAGGATTCAGCTGTCTGCACCATTAAACAGAGAAGAAAAAATGCAAATGCTTGGTTGCTGCACTCAGGGCAAGGTTCTGGGTTGACCCTGAGGAGCTCCTCCTCTGGCCCAGCTCGGTCTTTGAGCAAAAGAGGGCAAGCCTTCTTAACTGGCCTGCTGGTTCTTGATTAGTCAGCATTTCCTTCTAGCCCTTGTACTGTCATGTTGGTTACCCAGTCTGGGTGGATTTTTCTTGGGCGGGGAGTGTCTGGGTATTTATACCTCCAACAAGGGGAAGAGAAGGCCTGATAGACCTATCACAAGGTCACAGAGAAAGATTTCTTCCCTGCCATTTCCTTTACTTTAACTCATGCCTTACTCTTACAAAGTAGGACAGTAGCGTCAAAAGGCAGGGTGTGTGGCTAACTTATTGTACCTCTGGACAGGGAAATGTAGATAGTTTTGCTGAAGAAGGAAAATGCTACCAAATGTCAGATACTTGATCACCATATACTCTGTTATACCAGTGCTGCTAATTTCATGCCACTGCTTTGACATACCAGTAACTTTGAGTTGGAAAGTGACCTTGATACATATTTATGTAAGTTCTTTTACCTAGCTAATAGTTTTTCCTTTTTTTAAAATTAAAACCTCATGCTCTTTTGAATTCCTTCTCATAGGCACTCAGACTTTAAGGCCAGAAGGGGATCATGATCATCTAATCTGACCTTCTGAACACTGTAGGCCACAGAACCTCGCCCACACGCTCCTGTAACAGACCCATAAACTCTGGCTGAGTTACTGAAGTCCTCAAATCATGATTTAAAGACCTCAAGTCACAGAGAATTTTCAATAGTTTAAAGGTGCAAGTGACCCGTGTACTATGCTATGGAGGAAGATGGAACCCCCTCCCCCACCAGGATCTTTGCCAATCTAACCTGGGGGAAAATTCCTTCTCAACTCAAATCAACGGTCAGTTATCTCTGAGCAAATGGGCAAGACCCAGGACCAAGACATCTGTGAAGGAATTCTCTGTATTAATTCAGTGTCTTCCCCATCTAGTGTCTCATCACTGACTGTTTGAGATAGTCTACATGCCATTCTATTTTTTAATATATTCCTTCCTGGTTTTACGTCTTTGTCCCCATGAACTGTTTGGTGGCTTTCACCTCCCTTTTCCCACTTAAAAAGGCAGAACATGCTAACATTTTTCATGCTGTGTATTTAAAATATCAGTTTTCTCCTGTATGTAGTAGCAAGAATATCTCTGGTAGTTCTGTGGTATCTTTTGGCAAATGTTGGAGGTTCACACAAGTGGTCTCACTGAAATCAATGGAACTATTCATATGAGTAAGTGTTCCAATACTGGGCCCTAACATTTTAATGGAGATCACTGTACCTCACAATTTTTCTCCTCGCTCCCCTGTTCATTGTATAATACTGTCTTCCTTCTCTCATTTCTTTTTAATTTATTCCATTTTCTGTGTCAGAGTGGTCACATTTCACAAGTTTCTTCTATTTTGAGAGATCCTTATTTTAAGTATAGGAGAATCTCCCTTGGATTGATATGACATTCAAATCAGGAGAAATTGTTAAATTGTGACTGCTGTGGAGTGCTTCCTGTTAAAATGCTGCTAATACTATCACGTTGTTACTGATACTTAGTAGTAAGGAACACGGCAAATACTACAGTAACATTAATTAAACGCAAGTGGTGAATGTCCACATTTTAGTAGCAACCACTGTAGAATGCACTGACAAAACCTCTAAACCACTCCTGTCTAATTTTCTGGATTTATCTGTTTTTTTTTAAATTGAACACATGCCGACTGTGACTCCTGTCTTTTCCTCATAAAACACCTTGGTAAACTATTTTGCTTTATTTCCAAGACAAATCACCAGCATTTTTTCCAAAATGATTCATGGTATCTCATTTAAACCATCATTATAAAACTACCCATCTGGATTTCTGTTCCTCAGAAGGGACTTTCTGTGCTATGTACAGACACAAACATGAAATACAGGGCTATTTTAGTACAAGAACACAGCAAACGCTCTGCTTCATAACTTCCTAGATTCTTCCTCTTCCCCTAACTCTTAAAAGTTGCATTATATAAAGCTTGCTTGCTTGCTTAGAGAAACTGGCAACTGCTGACACAATTATACTATTTTTATACGTGGCTACATCATGCCTTTAGGCACAACCCCAAGCCAGGTGTAGTGTGTGCTGTATTACCCTGATGTTAGCCTGGGAAGCATGGTGACTCAGATACACTCTGAATCACATTTTCGCTCCTGCTTCCTCCTCGCTCCCAGGAAATAGTAATTTACTGCTAATTTACTGTTAGTAAATTAAGACCGCTCTGCAGCAGCTCAGATCCTCTGGTTAGCAAGTAGGAGTAGAGAGCTAAAGTTCCAGCCATGCCCTTTCTCTGCCCATCTGCTCCAAGGAGGGAATAAGCCGGTGAACAGTCTGACTTATTCCTACACATTCAGGCCCAAAGTTTAGGTAGCTTGCATAGTGCTGTCAGAGTGAGGTTCTTATTCTACCATACGTGCATGTCTGTGTGTGTGTGCATACTTACAAGCTAGATCTAGAGCAGGATTTCTCAAACAGGGGTCACCGCTTGTGCAGGGAAAGCCCCTGGCAGGCCGGGCTGGTTTGTTTACCTGCCCTGTCCCCAGGTTCGTCTGATTGCGGCTCCCACTGGCCGCGGATTGCTGTTCTGGGCCAATGGGAGCTTCTGAAAGAGGCAGCCAGTACGTCCCTCAGCTCGCACAGCTTCCAGCAGCCCCCATTGGCCTGGAGCAGCGAACCATGGCCACTGGGGAGCCACGATCAGCCGAACCTGAAGATGGGGCAAGTAAACAAACTGGCCCAGCCCACCAGGGGCTTTCCCTACATAAGCGGCGACCCCTATTTCAGAAACTCTGTCCTAGAGGAAACTGCAAATGTGATAAGGTAGCATAGATCAAATAAATAGCACTTTATTTTGGGTCAACGATCCATGTAAGACAAATTGAAAAATCTTGGACAGTGGACTCATATCTGTGAATTTTTATGTATCAAACTTCTCATAATTTAATATGGTGGATAGATTCTGTTTCAGTCTGGCTCAGGACTGAATCTAGCAGTCCTTGCAAGGTCTGTTCTCTTCCTGACGCATGCCACAATACTCCCAGCTTGTTTGCAAGTTCCTTGACATTTTATCCAATGACAAGTATCAGAGGGGTAGCCGTGTTAGTCTGGATCTGTAAAAGCAGCAAAGAGTCCTGTGGCACCTTATAGACTACCAGACGTTTTGGAGCATGAGCTTTCGTGGATGAATATCCACTTCGTCAGATGCATGTAGTGGAAATTTCCAGGGGCAGGTATATATATGCAGGCAAGCTAGAGATAATGAGGTAGTTCAATCAGGGAGAATGAGGCCCTGTTCTAGCTGTTGAGGTATGAAAACCAAGGGAGGAGAAACTGGTTTTGTAATTGGCAAACCATTCACAGTCTTTGTTTAATCCTGAGCTGATGGTGTCAAATTTGCAGATGAACTGAAGCTCAGCAGTTTCTCTTTGAAGTCTGGTCCTGAAGTTTTTTTGCTGCAGGATGGCCACCTTAAGGTCTGCTATAGTGTGGCCAGGGAGGTTGAAGTGTTCTCCTACAGGTTTTTGTATATTGCCATTCCTAATATCTGATTTGTGTCTGTTTATCCTTTTCCGTAGCGACTGTCCAGTTTGGCCGATGTACATAGCAGAGGGGCATTGCTGACATATGATGGCATATATTACATTGGTGGACGTGCAGGTGAATGAACCGGTAATGGTGTGGCTGATCTGGTTAGGTCCTGTGATGGTGTCGCTGGTGTAGATATGTGGGCAGAGTTGGCATCGAGGTTTGTTGCATGGATTGGTTCCTGAGCTAGAGTTACTATGGTGCAGTGTGCAGTTACTGGTGAGAATATGTTTCAGGTTGGCAGGTTGCCTGTGGGTGAGGACTGGCCTGCCACCCAAGACCTGTGAAAGTGTAGGATCATTGTCCAGGATGGGTTGTAGGTCCCTGATGATGCGTTGGAGAGCTTTTAGCTGGGGACTGTACGTGATGGCCAATGGAGTCCTGTTGATTTCCTTCTTGGGTTTGTCTTGCAGTAGGAGCCTTCTGGGTACACATCTGGCTCTGTTGATCTGTTTCCTTATTTCCTCGTAGGGGTATTGTAGTTTTGAGAATGCTTGGTGGAGATTTTGTAGGTGTTGGTCTCTGTCTGAGGGGTTAGAGCAGGTGCGGTTGTACCTCAGTGCTTGGCTGTAGACAATGGATCGTGTGATGTGCCCGGGATGGAAGCTGGAGGCATGAAGGTAGGCATAGCGGCCGGTAGGTTTTCGGTATTGGGTGGTGGTGATGTGACCATCACTTATTTGTACCGTGGTGTCTAGGAAGTGGACCTCCCGTGTAGATTGGTCCAGGCTGAGGTTGATGGTGGAGTGGAGGCTGTTGAAATCATGGTGGAATTTTTCCAGAGACTCCTTCCCATGGGTTCAGATGATGAAGATGTCATCAATGTAGCATAGGTAGAGAAGGGGCGTGAGTGGACGAGAGCTGAGGAAGCGTTGTTCCAGGTCGGCCATAAAGATATTGGCATATTGTGGGGCCATGCGGGTGCCCATAGCTGTGCCACTGATCTGGAGGTATATATTGTCATCAAATTTGAAATAGTTGTGTGTGAGGATAAAGGCACAGAGCTCAGCAGCCAGTTGTGCTGTAGCATCATCAGGGATACTGTTCCTGACAGCTTGTATTCCATCTGTGTGTGGGATGTTCGTGTAGAGAGCCTCTACATCCATGGTGGCTAGGATGGTGTTTTCTGGAAGGTCACCAATGCATTGTAGTTTCTCAGGAAATCAGTGGTGTCACGGAGATAGCTGGGAGTGCTGGTGGCATAGGGTCTGAGTAGAGAGTCCACATATCCAGACAGTCCTTCAGTGAGAGTGCCAATGCCCGAGATGATGGGGCATCCAGGATTTTCGGGTTTGTGGATCTTGGGTAGTAGATAGAATAACTCTGGTCGGGGCTCTAGGGGTATGTTGATTTGTTCCGGTGTTAGTGTAGGGAGTGTCCTGAGTAGATGTTGCAGTTTCTTAGTGTATTCCTCAGTGGGATCTGAGGGAAGTGGCCTGTAGAATTTGGTGATGGAGAGTTGACTGGCAGCCTCCTGTTGGTAGTCAGACCTGTACCTGATGACAACAGCATCTCCTTTATCAGCCTCTTTGATGATAATGTCTGGGTGGTTTCTGAGGCTGTGGATGGCATTGCGTTCTGCACAACTTAGGTTATGAGGCAAGCGATGTTGTTTTTCCACAATTTCTGCCTGTGCACGTCGGCAGAAGCATTCAATGTAGAGGTCCAGACTGTCATTTCGACCCTCAGGAGGAATCCATGTGGAGTTCTTCTTCTTGTGCTGTTGGTGGGAGGGTACCTGTGTGTCAGTGCGCAGTTCAGTGTTGTCCTGAAAGTATTCTTTGAGTCGGAGACGGCGGAAGTAGGCTTCCAGATCGCCGCAGAACTGTATCATGTTGGTGGGGGTGGCAGAACAGAAAGAGAGTCCCCGAAATAGGACAGACTTTTCTTCTGGGCTGAGTGTGTAGTTGGATAGATTGACGATATTGCTGGGTGGGTTGGGGGTACCATGGTTGTGGCCCCATGAGGCAGGTAGGAGTTTAGACAGCTTGCAGTCCTTTTTCCTTTGTAGAGAGGTGAAGTGAGTAATGTAGATCTGTCTTATTTTAGTGAAGTGTTATTTTATCAAATGACATCAATTCTAGGGGGTCTGTTCTGCCATACTTGTGAATAATTAATCTGTAATATGCAGGACAGGATGGATTTCTTAGAATTTTTATAATTGTGGGCAGGATATGAGGAAGCTTGGACTTCCATATCCTACTCCCTATCTAGTCTGTGGATAAACAGAAATCTTGTTTCTAGTTTAAGGTATCAGTACTATTGATAGCCCTAATTGCAATAGTATTACAAGTTAACACCTCTATAAAGTGTTTACAGATTTAACCTCACAAAACACATGAGATAGGAAAGTGACAGTTCCTTTATTTTACCAGTGCTGAATTTAAGCACACAGAGATTGTGACTTGCTTGAGGTTGCACAGGAAGTTTATCACAGAATAAGGAACTGAACCTAGATATCCAGTGCCTTAGTACAAACCTAACAGAACCCAAACTAATGTATTTGTGGTGTTCAGTAACTGTAAAAAATTTTATTCTTGAGGAAGAGGGATAGTGCTTGTTACACTACAATAGATGGAAAGAGCAGCACAGAAGAAGGATCCAAATGAAGTACTTTGTTATGAAGTATGGGAGGATTGAAGGGATTGGAGGTCATGGGGGATAAATGTACAGCATATATTGAATATAGAAAGTGGAAATATGGACAAATTGCTAAGGATGAGGACAAATGAATAACAAATATGTAGGGATAAAAACAGAGAGGCTAAAGTGCAAAGTGAGTTACACCTAGCAAAGAGAGATGAAGAAAAATATAGGTCTGCTATTTAGTGGGGAAGGAGAGCTGATAACAGACAACACAAAGAAAGTTGAGATGTTGAATGTCTATTTTGCTTCAGTCTTCACTGAAAAGATTAATGGTGACCAAAACAAGAGGGAAGGAACACAAGCCAGAATATGGAAAGAACAGGTTAAGTTAGTTGTATTCAAGTCTGCAGGGCCTGATGAAATTCACCCTACGGTATTTAAGGACTAGCTAAAGCAGTCTCAGAAAGATTAGTGATTATCTTCTAGAACAGGGGTAGGCAACCTATGGCACACATGCCAAAGGCGGCATGTGAGCTGATTTTCAGTGGCACACACACTGCCCGGGTCCTGGCCACCGGTCTGGGGAGCTCTGCATTTTAATTTAATTTTAAATTAGGCTTCTTAAACTTTTTTTAAAACTTATTTACTTTACATACAACAATAGTTTAGTTATATATTATAGACTTATAACAAGAGACCTTCTAAAAACATTAAAATTATTACTGGCACACAACACTTTAAATTAGGGTGAATAAATGAAGACTCAGCACACCACTTCTGAAAGGTTGCTGGCCCCTGTTCTAGAACTTGTGGAGGATGGGTGAAGTCCCAAAGGACTGGAGAAGTGCAAACATAGTATCTATTTTTTTTAAAGGGAACAAAGATGACTGGCGAATTACAGATCAGTCAGCCTATCTTTGATACCTGAAAAATACCAGAGCAAATTATTAAACACTTAGAAATTGATTATCTAGAGGACAGTAGGGTGAGAAGAAACAGCTAACATGGATTTGTCAAGAACAAATCATGCCAAACCAATCTACTATCCTTCATCTACTAGGCCAGTGATCCTGTCAAAGGAGGGAAGCAGTAGATTTGATTTTAGTAAGGTTTTTGACACAGTCCCACATGACTTTTTAATAAGCGAATTAGGGAAATGTGATCTAGATCAAATTACTGTAATGTGAGTGCACAACAGATTGAAAAACTGTCCTCAAAGAATAGTTATTAATGATTCACTGTCAAACTGGGAGTATGTAACTAGTGGGGTCCCACAGGGGCCTGTCCAGGATCTGGTACTAGTCAATATTTTGATTAATGTGTCGTGATTCATGACCATAACCTCCCCTTCAGTCTTGGAGGAATGCCACGCCCCTTCCCCCCACCAATTATGCCTAGAAGTACAATGCTTCAGAGGGAAATTAGCAGTCTCAGAGGTCTGGTACCTTTGGGTGGGGCAAAGCAACAAGCCAACACAGGTCATTCGGCCTAAGGTGGGTAGGCTGCTGCCCCCACGGGTGAGCTGGCAGCAGGCATTAGGGAGACCTGGGCCCACCCTACTCCACTGGGTCCCAGCCCAGGGCCCTGACAGTGGCAGAGAGTTCCATGACTGAGTTAGTGGGAATCTCACCAAAACATGCTGACTTAGACTCTGACAAACGGCTTAATGCTTGATGTCCCTGGGTTACTTCGTGCTACCCCTTCTGAAGGTACCTTCATCTCCTGGATTTCCTCCATCTCAACCGGAGTACAGTGGCAGTCCCAGTAGCTCCTCTGAATACTGCTCATTTGACGATCTCGCCACTCCTCTGGGTTCTCTGTGCTGTAGAGTTCGGTCTCAGGCACAGGGCTTGGCAGCAGATGAGAGATGCTTGCTTCCTTTCCTGGCTCTCTCACAACTGAGCTTCAGAGCCCACTTTTTAAACATCCTGTCCCATTCCTCTGCTTCAGTGTGGGAGCATGGCTTGTCTGTCTCTGCCTACGTGGTGGTGGAGAATGATTTCTCCCTGTCAGTCTTGGAGGGGGGCCGTGCTGCCTCACTACACCTGGTTAATGGAGTAGAAAATATATTTATAAAATATATGAATGACACCAACCTAGGAAGAACTGCATGCATTTTAGAGGACAGGATTAGAATTCAAAATGACTTTGATAAATTATAGAATTGGTCTGAAAAGAACAAGATGAAATTCAATAGAGACAAATGTAAAGTATTACACTTAGGAAGGGAAAATAAAATGCACAAATACAGAATGTGGAATAACTGACTAGACAGTAGCACTGTAGGAAAAAAGGGATCTGGGTTTAATAGTGGATCACAAACTGATTATTAGCTAACAATGAGATTCAGTTGCAAAAAAGGCAAATATCATTCTGGGATGCATTAACAGGAGTGTCATGCATAAGACATAGGAGGTAATTGTTCCTCTTTACTTGACACTGGTGAGGCCTCATCTGGAGAATTGGGTCCAGTTTTAGGCACCACACTTTAAGAAGGATACGGACAAATTGGAGAGAGTTCAGAGGAGAGCAACAAAAATGATAACAGGTTTAGAAAACCTGACCTATCAGGAAAAGTTTGAAAAACTGGGTATGCTTAGTCTTGAGAAAAGAAGACTAAGAAGATATGATTGCTCTCTCTAAATACATCAGAGGGATAAATACCAGGGAGAGCGAGGAGTTATTTAAGTTAAGTGCCAATGTAGACAGAAGAACAAGTTGATATAAACTGGCCATCAATAAGTTTAGGCTTGGAATTAGGTGAAGGTTTCTAACCATCAGAGAAGTGAAGTTCTGGAACATCCTTCTAAGGGAAGCAGGCGTGGGGGGAACCTAATTGGCTTCAAGACTGAGTTTGATAAGTTTATGGAGGGAATGGCATGCTGGGATTGCCTATGATGGCATTTGGCCCATTGGTGACTGCTAATAGCAAAAATCCCTAGCAGCTGGAGATGGGACACTAGATGGTGACTGCTCTAAGTTACTACCAAGAATTCTATCCCAGATATCTGCCTGGTGGGTGTTGCCCACATACTCAGGATCTAACTAATCACCAAAATTGGTGTCAGGAAGGAATTTTCCCCCAGGTCAGATTGGCAGAGACCCCGGGGGAGAGGTTCACCTTTCTCTGCAGCATGGGACACAGGGCACTTGCAGGTTTAAACGGTGTAAATGGGGAATTCTCTGTAACTTGAAATATTTAACCATGATCTGAGGACTTCAGTAACTCGGCCAGAGGTTAGGGGTCTATTGCAGGAGTGGGTGGGTGAGGTTCTGTGTCTTGCAGTGAGTAGATAGATGATCATGATGGTCCCTTCTGACCTTAAAGTCTATGAGTCTTTGAGACTGGGATGAGGGAGGGAGGACCTGATAACAGCCTTCGAATAAGTTAAAGGGTATTTTAAAGAGGACCTTGATCAATTGTTCTCCATGTCCACTGAAGGTAGGATAAGAAGTAATGGGCTTAATCTGCAGCAAGGGTGATTTAAGTTAGATATTAGGAAAAACTTAAATATAAGGACAGTTAAGTATTGGAATAGTTTACCAAGGGAGGTTATAGAATCTCCATTACTGGAGGTTTTTAAGAACACATTAGACAAACACCTGACAGGGATGTTCTGTGTATACTTGGTCCTGCCTCAGCGTGGGAATATGGTCTAGATCAGAGGTTCTCGAACATTTTTTGTTGATGGATCCCTTTTCAAATGCAATGTTAATCACAGACCCCCAACTGAGAGAGTACTTCATATAAGCATGTTAGTAATGCTTTAAGAAAAACAGTATGAGTACTTACAGATATCCATGAGTTGGGTGTGCCTACTTCTTACTGCTCCCTGAAGTGCTGATGTGTCAGGGCAGAGCAGTGGTGTGTCTCCTTGCCTAGCTGCTGCCTGCTCTTGGAGTCAATGGCTGTGAGGCCACCCCATCTGATGCCATGGGGAGATCTCTTCTGCAGTGATGCTGCAATTTTTAGTTGTTCCCTCTCCCCAACTCAGACAAGGTGGGTGGCCCACTGAGGTGAGTCAGGGAGTGGAGGTGGTGCTCCCGCCCCGAGCCCCCTTGCATCGCCACTTGCCCCCTGACCATTCCTCCGCATCCCCCCATAGTCACTCCTCCCTGCTGTGTGTGGCCAGCCCACATTGCCTGGCATCGCCTCTCCCCTCCGAACATTCCCTATTTGGGGGGGAGGGCGGAGGAATTTTCAGGGAGCAAGCAGTGACACCGGGGGCTGAGCTGTGGCAATGCCAGGGGGCTCAGGCCAGCCCCACACAGTGGGGTTTGGGGAGAGAGCACCACTTCCAGCCCTTGACTCACCTCAGTGGGCCACCCAGCAGATAAGAACATAAGAACAGCCATACTGGGTCAGACCAATGGTCCATCTAGCCCAGTATCTTGTCTTCCCACAGTGGGCAATGCCAAGTGTTTCAGCAGTAGTGAACAGAACAGGTAATCATCAAGTGATCCATCCCCTGTCAGTGAGATGATTTTACGGACCCTCATGAAGTCTCTAAGGACTGCCTGTCTGCGGACCCCAGTTTGAGAAGCTGCTGGTCTAAATGACCTCTTGAGATTCCTTTTAGCCCTACATTTCTAAGATTTCTAGTATGTCTGCAGCATGTGAAACCTCTGGTAACCTTTCAAAGGATGAATTGTTATCACTTGTAATGTGCATTTTGCTTTTAGTTGGCGTAAACAGACTTGAACAGCCCACATTTTTAGATATCAGGGGTGTTGTCTTATATCCTAATAAAGTTGTTTTATGTTTATTTCCTGTTTGAGCTCATTAGGCTAATGAGAAGTCTTAACAGAAGGAACAGAGAATGTTCTGAATATCAGTAGGAATATTATCGTGAAACTGTCTTTATACCGATCATATATAGTACAGTTTCTTTTCTGTAGAATCTTCCTTGCTACAAGTAATCACTAATGTTTTCTCTGAGATACTGTACTGTGTAATAGTGTTAATATAGCCTTACCAGCCTTAAGGCAACCCTTCTGATTAACCAGGGCTGCCTGGGGGGGGGCGGGCCAAGTGGGCTATTTGCCCCGGGCCCCACAGGGGCCCCCACAAGAGTTTTTTGGGGCCCCTGGAGCGAGATCCTACACTCGCTCTGGGGGCCCCAGAAAACTCTTACGGGGCCCGGGCTCCCAGAGCTTCTTCCGCTCCGGGTCATCCTCAGCAATATGGTGGCAGGGGGTCCTTCTACTCTGGGGTGGAAGGACCTCCCACCAACAAATTGCCGCCGAAATGGGACCCGTCGCCGAAGCACCAGGTCTTCAGTGGTAATTTGGCGGCGGGGGGCCCCCGCTGCAGGTCTTCGGGGCACTTCAGTGGCAGGTCCCGGAGCGGAAGGACCCCCCGCTGCCAAATTACCACTGAAGCAGTGTGCCCCCCACCACCGAAGACCTCAGGCCCCCTGAATCCTCTGAGAGCCATGTAATTAACCCCTCCTCCCCACCAAAAACCCCGAAAGGTTTATTTCACTGATTTTCATTCATCTTCCTTCCGTAGCAATGTCTAATTGAAGATACTGTATCCTGACATGAGTTGGATTGTTAGGTACAGATTCATTGATTCCAAGTCCAAAAGGGATGACTGTGATCATCTAGTCTAACCTCCTGTATTACACAGGCCACAGAACTTCCCCAAAATAATTCCAGAGCACATCTTTTAGAAAAAAATGTTAATTTAAAAATTGATATTGATGGCAACTCTACCATGACCCTTGGTAAATTGTTCCAGTGGCTAATTACTCTCACTGTTAAAAATATACGTCTTATTTCCTGTCTGAATTTGTCAAGCTTAAACTTGCAACCATTGGATCATGTCACACCTTTGTCTGCTAGATTGAAGAGCCCATTATTATAGACCAGGGATCGGCAACCTTTGGCACGCGGCCTCCAGGGTAAGCACCCTGGCGGGCCAGGCCAGCTTGTTTACCTGCAGTGTCCACAGGTTCAGCCAATCACGGCTCCCATTGGCTGTGGTTCGCTGTCTCAGGCCAATGGGGGCTGTGGGAAGCAGCGCAGGCCAAGGGATGTGCTGGCTGCCACTTCCTGCCACCCCCTTTAGCCTGGAGAGGCGAACTGCGGCCAGTGGGATCCGCGATGGGCCAAACCTGCAGATGCGGCAGGTAAACAAACTGACCCGGCCTGCCAGGGTGCTTACCCTGGCAGGCCGCATGCCAAAGGTTGCTGATCCCTGTTATAGACTGTAATCAAGTCATTCCTTAACCATCTCTTTGGTAAAATAAATTAAGTTCCTTGAGTCGATCACTATAACACAGATTTTCTACTCCTTTAATCATTCAGGGCTCTTCTCTGAACCCTCTCCAATTTTTCAACATCCTTCTTGAATTGTGGACCCTAGAACTGTACACAGTATTCCAGCAATTGTTGCTCCATTGCCAAATAGAGGTAAAATAACCTCTCTACTCCTGCTCGAGATTCTCCCATTTATGCATCCAAGGATTATGTTTGTCCTTTTGGCCATAGTGTTACTCTGGGAGCTCATGTTCAGCTGATTATCCACCAGGACCCCCAAATCTGTTTCAGAGTCACTGCTTCTCAGGATAGAATCCCCTATCCTGTATGGAGATCTGCCCATGTGGATTCTGTTGCAGGATTGGGATTTTAGGGTTTTAAAAATAATACTTACCAGGAAAAAAGCAATAGGGGTATCTCTGTAATATCCCGAGTTTCATCAAGTGATGATATAAATTAAAGTGTGATTTTTTTTCTAACCTGTTCATCCTGCAGCTATGTCAACCATTTCAGTTGGTTAATTTATGAAATCTCATAAAATAAGTAGGGTAAGTCATACCTGTCAATATTTTAACAGGAGACCCTATACACGTGTTTCTGGAAATGATTTTGTTAACTTAAAACTAGCACTTTCCCCTCTGACTCAGTCTTGAACCCATGCCACAGCATTTGTCCTGATACGAACTCCTGTACATTTGGAAATGCACTAAGTCATCAGCTCATCACGTTTAAAAGGATTACTTCTTTCAACTGTATACTTGGAAAAGACTATTTTTTTAAATTCTTCCAGGAAAAATCTTGGGTATATTTTACCTCTTTAGCATAATCAATACAAACTCATTCTTTTCAATACTAAATAGAGAAGATCTGAAAAAGTCAATCTGTTCTTTTTCTCTTGCCCTCCCGCCCCAAAAAGCACAACATTCATTGTAAAAGGTGGTTTCGCCTACTTTCCAGCCAGCTGTAATCAATCACCAGGCAAGAAAGAAGGTAAATATTTTTAATTTTCTTATCAGGCATCTCTGTGCCACAGGGGAAATTAAGGAAGGGTCTTTCCTGATTGTCTTTGGAAGTCAGAGTCAACATGACACCAAGGATGCTTTAAAGGGGAGGGGAATATAAAAAAGGAGGTGAAGCTTTGCCATGGATTCCTATCCAAACTTGAACTGACTTGCTCAGAGGTTCATGAACTTGGATATGATTGCTATTTTTCTAAATCTCCAGGCAGTCACCTAATAGTGCCCTCTGTGCATCTAGTCAACAAAGTACTGCTGGATGGAGGAGGAGAATATCTAATCTAGCCTCATCTTTTCACAGTGAATCATACCAATCTCCCGGAAAATAAAAATCACAAACTTAAGACTCTAACTATGATTTAAAATGCCATTTTTCTAGCTTCTGTCTCAAACTTTATCTTACAAATTAGTTCTATTGTTCTGACTCTGCAGTGATAAAATATCACTGTTCTCACATAACTAACATCATCTGCAAATTATCTCCTTTGTTCTGATTCTTTGGCATGTTATGTTCACTGACTTCACTTATGACAGCCAATCTTTGTGTCATTCATTTGAGCAAGGAAAGTAGAATGTGTATATTGCAGCTAGTGAACTATTATGGTTCAAATCCAAAGTGAAATAATCTACTGTTTTCTAGTGTGCCACGCTGACAAATTATAAAAAAAAAGATTAGCAAAATAAGAAGGTGGACTGGGTTTATCCTCTGCTTTCTGATAGCATATTTCAATTTAAAACACAGAAATAGGATAGTTTTGATTTTGTATTAGTAATTTGGTCAAAATCCAGATGTTTCTATTCAGACAAAACTCCCATTTAGCCTTTGATGTTACTTATTGCCCCCAAATAGACTTTCCAGTGAGAAGAAGCTCCTGCTACTTGTTCTGTGGGATTGCAAGAAAGTGAATTTTAAGCCTGTCGCAGGTATAGAACTGTTCATTGTATGTGATGAGCCTCAGGGCAGTGTCCGACTGGGAGAGGAGTTGATGTAAAAAGTGCTCACACGTTGGAGAAGAATGAAACATTTCTCTAGGGCATATATATGTATATATATATTTTACATAGCAGTTGTTCTAAACCCCACTTCCCTCATCTTGCTATGATGGACCTTTCATGAAATACAGCTGTGCAATGCACAGGGAGATGCAATTCTACCTCATGAGTAGGGTCTTCACAGCATGCCTCCAATCCATGCAAACTCCCTTTTTTAGCCAATTAGCACTTGTACTGTAGGGAGACGATTTGGGTCTTAATCCCTGCAGATTTATAATTCAAGTGTTCTGCCCCCTTTTCCTTCCAGGTGCAGACCCTGCAATGATGCCTTTCTGTAATGGGCTCCTCCTTGGGCTGCACCTTAAGAGTGTTCAGAATTTGAAGCTGGTGCAGAATGAGGCCACCTGCTTTTTTAGTGGAGGAGCTTCACAGAAAGAGCATATTATACCCATGGTCTGTAATACTCACTGGCTGCCACCTCTGTCTTTGTGCAACCCTTCCATGGTTGCAATCAGAATAGACACTCAAACTGGAGCCCCTTCAGTTTAAACAGGAGGAGGCTGCTGGCAAGGAGTTCTCTGTGAAAGGCTCCTTTCATTTAGAATTGGCTTTCCCAGTGGTCTGCCAGAGTTCAGATCTGTTAACTCTTTGGACATGCTGCAAATCCCATGGAAATCTGAGGAGGAGTAAAGTGATAACTGGCTGAAAATAGTTTCATTTAAGGGGGGGGTGCTTAATATTGTAGCATGAATGTTTTTAAACGGCCAGAACTCTTGAACGTATTATTGTCTTTTTTTTTTTCTAAATTGGCAAGGGATATGAGATTGCCACTATGAATTCTAGATAAGAATCCCTATACATCATTTTACCTTCATAATACATCTTAATGTATTTTCCACATGCCTGCATTAACTAAGCTTTGTCTTAATGTTTTTCACATACACTTTATCTTTCAGCCAATGTGATCTAACTTAAAAATGTGGTGTCAGTTGATTTGTAACTACATTGTTTTCCCTTTATAATGAAAGATTAAACAAATAGGTCTAATAAGATTAAACTCTCCTAGAATGGTGGGATTTTTGAGCAAAGAGGATAATTGTCTACAAATGTCTTACTGAAAGCATTTTTTTGCCAGCTAATCCATCAACTCCCTCTTCACAAACACGCACAAACTCTCATCAGCAGAGACTGAGTTGACAGACAACACAGGCACAGGGACAGAGAAACCATTCCGACCTCCTTCAAAGGTGTTTTCTTTAATCAATTTCAATAAAGATCAGATCTGTAGCTGAAGGAGACAGTGAGAGAGAGAGAGAGCTTCTGCACCTCAGTTGTATTTGTCAAATGTAGTAACTTCCAATGAATAAATATTCTTTTCTTAAAAAAACTAACTATATATCTGAGGAATAATCAATGGGGGAGCAAAAGTTAGGGAGCTACAGAAGCTTAAAAGCATGAGATTAAAAATGTCTTTGGAGCTACCAATAAGACACACTTAATCGATGTTAAGTCTGTGAAAGTGCTTGTTTTTGTTTACTTCAGTTCCAAGTTAGCATGAAAGTGTGGGAAGAATGTGTTCACTTAACAACAGATACTGTCTGAATTATGCAAGTGCATAGGTTGGGGAGGGTGCAAGCAGGACCAGCGCTAGTGTTTTTAGCGCCCTAGGCGCACGACCATTTCGCCGCCCTGCGCGCTGGTCCGCAGCTCCAGTGGAGCTGCCACAGCCGTGCCTGCGGGAGGTCCACCGGAGCCGCGGGAGCAGCGGACCATCTGCAGGAATGCCTGCGGCAGCTCCACTGGAACCATGGGACCAGGGGACCCTCCACAGGCACGACTGCGGCAGGTCCACCGGAGCCACCTGCCGCCACCCCCCCCCCCGCAAAATGCCGCTCCCCAATAATCCTGGTGCCCTAGGCGATTGCCTAGGCCGCCTAAATGGAAGCTCTGGCCCTGAGTGCAAGGAGCCTTTGCATAGCTCTCATCAGGGCCAGTGATCATTTCAGTCTCTGTGCAGAGGGGAGTGCAAGGATTGCTTTGTACCCTATACCCTGGCTTCCACTTCACACCATACCCCACGCATGAAACTGTTAGATATAGGTGAGCTCCACACTCATGTCACACTGGCATTTTTGCCTCCCTTTGCTCCTATTGGGGTATTGCAACTCCATACCTTGCTTACAACGGGCTGTACACAACAGACTGTCAGCAAGACTAGCCCAGAAACCATTTACACACACATATAAATTACTAACTAATAGTGCATTTTCACATATATTCAGAGAATCAAAATCATAACATCTCTAGCCTCAAACACCCACTAGGTCCAGTTCATAATTACTCTTTTTTTCTTTGAAAAGCTATTCAGCAATAAGTTGCCCTGACAGTAAAACAAACCAAACCAACATCAAAAACAATCACTTCACAATATCTAATGGAGACAAGTAAGGGAGCACTTAAAAGGGCATTATAATGCATCTGAGGTTCTTTTATGGGTAGATTTTAAATGTCTGAATGCTTTATAATGTATTTTCATAATAGCCAAACACTCCGTTCTTTGCCACTAACCTTAGTCTGTGAGGAAGAGGAGTTTGCTTTTCCATTTTAGAACAGTCTCTCTGGTTGCCCAGGTCGGTGGAGAGAGAACATGGGTGACAGACTGAGGTAGTGACGAGTAGAAAGGAGAAAGACTTGCTGTGATTGCCCAAGTTGGAAGTGTAATGAAGAAACAAGGTAGCCTGTAGTGGCCCACAAGGAATTTTTTTTCCAATGCATATTTTTTATAATAAAAAATTGTATTCTGCTTCCCCGTCTGTGCATAAGATAATTAATTTAGAAAAAATGAAGAGTTTAATCAAAAGGGCAATTATACATATAAATATTCTTGTGGAATGGCAGAAACATGGATTTGTATTGGCCACACTTAATTGAATTCAGAACTTATTGCACATGGAGTAGATTGTATTTGCCATACTTCATGGAAGGGTAGTTATGGTGTAATAGAACTGCTCAGGAATTTCCATTCATTTTTTGTGTGGGGGTAGAGAAGGGGCAGAAAATGCAATTTCTGCAGACTCACATTTTTCCCCAGACAAATTTTGATTTTTCTGAAATTTTTCCCCCATCAGTAAAATCTAAATGTAGTAATTCCATTTTGGGTTCGGCCAACACAAATCGGAATATTTTAGTTTCTTGAATTAAGTTGATATGTTTTGAGTCAATTCAATATTGAACTGTATGCCCCTTAATAGCTCTGGCCCTCATGGGATTTGTAGTTCAGATGCCTCATGCCCCCATTCTATATATTGCCCAAACTCTCTGGCTGGCCTACAGTCTTCCAGAATACTGTGGCACATTATAGGAGTTACATGCCTGGTGCATCCTAGCTAGGAAACCGAGCCTATAGAAGAGAATGGGGGCTTGAGGCACCTGAACCACTACTCCAGCACTGTGGCAACACAAACAAACTCAGTTCCGTGTTGCACTGAGCCAAAATGAAATGTTTCAGTGTAATTCAATTCAGGAATGTCAAAATGTTTAATTCCACAAAAATTTGATATTTTGACTATTTTTCAGTTCTGGATGAAAACAAATGTCAAAATATTGAAATTTCCCCTGACATGGAAATTCTCGTGTTTTTTTTTAACTAACTTGGCCGCGTAGGTGCAGCAATAGTTCAAGAACAGTGGATAATACCAGCGGCAAATTACTACTATGCCCCATGTTGGTTCATTTCCACTGATCCCCAGTGCATTGGTACATGAAGACAAGGCTCCACTCACTTCCCACTCACTTGCTCCAGGTATGGAGAAGGAGCAGGTGGGAAGTAGAAGGCATAAAGCATCTGTTTGCTCCTGCACATCTGAACCCAAGATCTAGGTAACCCATAGAGAAGCATAAGAGGAAGGTTTTACTCTTCCTTACACTCCTTGTGGGGGAGTGTAAACCAAAAGACAAGCAAGTCCTTTGAGAATATGCTGAAATTCAATAATTGAAAGATTTACAGTTTTCCTAAAATTCTGGCCCAAAGATTCTCAATCTTGATTAATAAAAAATGTTTACAAAGTCAGTGTTACTCTCTGTAGGTGTAAGGGCCTGTGTGGGCAGATCACACTGCCGGATTGGAAGCTTTTATCTTAACAAATGCCCATAAAAAACATGTCATTTCATTTGACTCTTCTGTTTTTGGGGGGGTGGTTTCTTCAGAATATTGCTTCTTTGGATAAAATGAGGGATTCTGATGAGAAAATTCTTATTTCCAATTGTTTTTAGAGCTATGCAGACTATCGATACTGTAATTGTTTGAGAATATAAACACGCTGTCTTGGATCTTGGCATAGATTTCTCCTATCTGTGGTCTTGAAGTGGATAAGATCAGATCAAATGCTGATCATTTAACATAGTTTATTAAAATAAAAAGAATCAAACACAATTAAAGGAAACTTTTATAAATATTATAGATTTAATATAATCAAATTCTCTGATCAAATTATCATTAATATAATGATTGATAAAGTCAGTGTTAAATCACATAATTAACATAGTGACAATGAAATCCATGTCAAAACTCCAAATGATTTCCAATGTTGGTGCAATACTGGACCAAAACTCAATATTCTAAGGCCAGCTTTGCATGAAGTACCCAGTCCAAGCTGCAGACACCTACATGACTAACTTGACTCACATGTGTTATGACTAACACTGCTCACTTTGGTGAGATGATTAAGCTACTCACATTGGTAAGAGTTTACAGGATCCAGGTCCTAAACTTCCATGCATTTCCAGAGGCATCACCCAGATCCTCCACCCTCAGTTGCTGCTCCTATCATCTACCAAACCATCAGATAAGCAGTGATACTGGGGAAGATGGGTGTGTGGCAAATAAGTAATAGTGGGAATATGAATCTTACAAAGATGGAGCCCTGTTGATTTCAATGGGACTCTGCACAGGAATAATAGCGTGTACTTGTGGATCGGTTTGCAGCATTGTGCTTTTGATCAGTAACAGCACTTCCTCTCTACCCACTTGCCAGATCTGCTCATTCCAGATGGTTCTTAACAAGTGTGTTAGGCGTTAATAATATAACCTCTTTTATTTCATATTGCATCTATTAATATAACCTATTATCATCTTGCCTCTTACAGCAGCTGTAAACTGGTCTGATAGTTTCAATTATTTGTTCACAATAGCCCCCAAATTCTTTTCTTCATCAGCATGCAGGATGAGATTTCCATTTAGTACATATTCTCTAACTTGATGCCTGGCTCCCATGCTAATTATCTCACATTTTTCTGCATTAAACTGCATTCACCATCTGTTCATCCAATCACAAAAATAATCCAAATCCTTTTGAATCTGATTGCATTCTTTTAAATTATTGCTTCTGTCTCTAACTGTATTCTCATCTGCAAATTGGCAGAGGTTGGGCCAGATACACCAATTTACCTCAGTCAAGTATCTCCACTGATTTCAGCAGAGTTGTGCTTATTGCTCTCCTTTCTTGTTTGCACCTGTGATGGAGTGTTCACCCCACACCAGCCCAGAAAGGGTTAATGTGGCTCAGAACAGATTAAATAATCTGATAGGCCACACATGAGGGAAAGTTAGGTTTGATAGGTGAGCACTGATTGAGGATGGAGCCCAGCTGCGTAGGAGCAGATGAAGCTGGTGTATGGCCAGGAAATGAGGACCAACAGAGACTTAAGAGTGAAAGCTTACAGTCATTCTCTGGACTTAAACAGGGAAAGGAAGCAACACAATGGGAGATACTCTGGGATCCAGGCCCTGAAGGAAGGGTTACCGAGAGAAGTGGTGGAGAATGAAGCTGCTAGATGCAGAATAGGAAATAGCGGGGAGAATGGCAGCATTTGGTATAGTGCAGACCTTGACTGCTGATTGGAAAACCCCCTGGAGTAGAGGGTGGTCCCAGGTTCCCATACTACCCCATAAGGAAGTGGCGTAGCCTTAAGGTGGAGGACTGCTGGGAATGATACTTGGTTAGCCAGTCTAGTGAGACTGATACCCCAGATGAGAAAAATCTATAGTGACCTCGCCAGAGGACCAAGCCATGAAGAGGGAGTATCCGGGTCTCAAAGAGGAAGTACTACAACTCCTGGAATGGGAGAGAAGCCACAGCATGAACAAGAGATAGAGAAGGTTGTCAAACTGGATGGAACTATTCCCCAGATGCAGCCATGTGGAGGTGCCCCAGAGGTGAGCAGAGAATTCCACAACAGTACCATTGCCAATTCTGAGATCCCTATCCTCCCAGAGAATATAAAGGCCTTAGTCATGCCCTACAAACTTTGATCTATAATGTTACTCTCTTGTCTCTTAGGTAGGCTCCTGGGCCAAGTTCTGTCAGCACCTCATTTTGTATAGGTATCTAAAAAAGCGACAAAGAGTCCTGTGGTACCCTATAGACTAACAGAAGTATTGGAGTATAAGCTTTCATGGGTGAATACCCACTTCGTCAGTCTCATCATCTGACGCAGTGGGTATTCACCCACGAAAGCTTATGCTCCAATACTTCTGTTAGTCTATAAGGTGCCACAGGACTCTTTGTCGCTTTTTACAGATCCAGACTGACACAGCTACCCCTCTGATACATGTGTATCTAAGTTAGATATTCATTCATGCTGGGCCTATAACACTTAATGCTTTTTAAAAACCTTAGTCATGGTGTATCCACTGGATTTTCTTTATGGCATTTCTAAGTACAGTAGTAGAATGCAGGCCTGGAACAGTGATGGCTGCACTTATTTGAATGTTGCAGGTGTTTATAATAATAATATAGGAGATATACCAATCTCCTAGAACTGGAAGGGACCTTGAAAGGTCATTGAGTCTAGCCCCGTGCCTTCACTAGCAGGACCAAGTACTGATTTTTGCCCCAGATCCCTGGGTGGCCTCCTCAAGGACTAAACTCACAACCTTGGGTTTAGCAGGCCAATGCTCAAACCACTGAGCTATCCTTCCCCCTCCATCACATCACTTAGGACTGATTCTAAAACACTGCGTGCAGAGTAAATATGTCCCCTACATCAATCCACACTTGTTCTCTCTTTCTCTTTTCTATTCTCTGGCCTTGTCTGTTTTCTTCAGCTTTTAACTGTTGCTTTTTAAAGATTCAGTCTGGCTATTCTAGGCCCTTTGTTTTTTGCCCTATGGCACTGAAGGATTCCTCCCAAGAACCTCTCAATCTCCTTGATGACAAGTTGTCCTTCCTTCTTTCTTTTTCGAGCCAATCTCTTTATTTCTACACTCCTCCCATGTCTCTCTCCCACCATCTATTTCTATCTCTAATGTTGCGGTGGTTATTCTGGCATGGATACTCATGGATGTTCAGTTCTCATGGCAATATTAATTGGCAACAGTTTTTCAGTATCATTGGGGTCCTTGCTAATGTGTTTAGAATACTGATACAATATTGTCTCATGCTAGAATTTTAGATTATCTGGTCAATACTCATCAGCATTACTGTCCAATTTCACTCTTCTGCTGAGAGGGCGTATATAGTGGGTCCTGCAGAGGTAAGTTCTGGGTCCGGTACTAGTCAATATTTTCATTAATGATTTGCATAATGGAGTGGTGAGTGTGCATATAAATTTGCAGATGATGCTAAGATCAGAGAGATTGCAAGCACATTGGAGGACAGGATTAGAATTCAAAAGAACCATCACAAATTAGAGAATTGGCCTAAATTCAACAAGGTGAAATTCAGTAAAGATGAATGCAAAGGACCCAGGGAGGAAAAATCAAATGCACGGCTACAAAAAGGGGAATGGTGACTAGGAAGTAGTACTGCTGAAAAGGATCTGGGGGTTGTGGTGGATCACAAATTGAATGAGTTAATAATGTGATACAGTTGCAAATAAGGTTAATATTGTGGAGTGTATTATTAGGAGTGTCATATATAAGACAAGGGAGGTAATTGTCCTGCTCTGTACAGCACTGGTGGGGCCGCAGGTGAAGTGCTGTATCCAGTTCTCGGCACCAGAAATAAGGGAAGTTGAGGACAAATTGGAGAGAGTCCAGAGGAGAACAAGAAAAAGCATATAAGGTTTAGAAAACCTGAAGGATGAGGAAAGATTTTTTTAAAAAATCTGGTCATGGTTAGCCTTGGGAAAAGAAAATTGTTATCAGGTCCTCCCTCAGTCTTCAAATACGATAAGAGCTATTATAAAGAGGACTGATCAGTTGTATTCCATGTCCACTGTGGATAGGACAGGAAATAATGGGTTTAATCATCAGCAAGGGAGATTTAGATTAGATATTAAGAAAAACTTTCTAAGTATAAAGATAGTTTAGTACTGGAATAGGCATCTAAGAGAGATTGTAGAATCTCTGTCACTGGAAGTTTTAAGAACATGTTGGACAAACACCTGTCATGGATGGTCCATAGTACTCTGATAGTACTCTGATAGTGCTCTGTTCTGCCTCAGCTCACGGGACAGAACTTGGTGATTTTGTAAGGTTCCTTTTAGTCCTGCATTTCTCTAATTCTGTGTTTCTAAGGCTATGCGTTCACAGATCATGGAATTTTTCAAAAAGGTTAAGTTCCCTGAGCAAACTATAGAAAATGCAAAATTAAAGGGAGGTTGAAATGTATTTGAACAATTTTACCACCTTCATTAGATATAATTCTATGAATCAGAGGGGTAGCCGTGTTAGTCTGGATCTGTAAAAGCAGCAAAGAATCCTGTGGCACCTTATAGACTAACAGACGTTTTGGAGCATGAGCTTTCGTGGGTGAATACCCACTTCCTCAGATGCATGTAGTGGAAATTTCCAGGGGCAGGTATATATATGCTAGCGAGCAAGCTAGAGATAACGAGGTCATTTCAATCAGGGAGGATGAGGCCCTGTTCTAGCAGTTGAGGTGTGAAAACCAAGAGAGGAGAAACTGGTTCTGTAGTTGGCAAGCCATTCACAGTCTTTGTTCAATTCTGAGCTGATGGTGTCAAATTTGCAGATGAACTGAAGCTCAGCAGTTTCTCTTTGAAGTCTGGTCCTGAAGTTTTTTTGCTGCAGGATGGCCACCTTAAGGTCAGCTATAGTGTGGCCAGGGAGGTTGAAGTGCTCTCCTACAGGTTTTTGTATATTGCCATTCCTTATGTCTGATTTATGTCCATTTATCCTTTTCCGTAGAGACTGTCCAGTTTGGCCGATGTACATAGCAAAGGGGCATTGCTGGCATATTATGGCGTATATTACATTGGTGGATGTGCAGGTGAATGAACCAGTAATGGTGTGGCTGATCTGGTTAGGTCCTGTGATGGTGTCACTGGTGTAGATATGTGAGCAGAGTTGGCATCGAGGTTTGTTGCATGGGTTGGTTCCTGAGCTAGAGTTACTATGGTGCGGTGTGCAGTTACTGATGAGAATATGTTTCAGATTGGCAGGTTGTCTGTGGGCAAGGACTGGCCTGCCACCCAAGGCCTGTGAAAGTGTGGGATCATTGCCCAGGATGGGTTGTAGATCCTTGATGATGCGTTGGAGGGGTTTTAGCTGGGGGCTGTATGTGATGGCCAGTGGAGTCCTGTTGATTTCTTTCTTGGGTTTGTCTTGCAGTAGGAGGCTTCTGGGTACACGTCTGGCTCTGTTGATCTGTTTCCTTATTTCCTCGGGCGGGTATTGTAGTTTTGAGAATGCTTGGTGGAGATTTTGTAGATGTTGGTCTCTGAGGGGTTAGAGCAGATGCGGTTGTACCTCAGTGCTTGGCTGTAGAGAATGGATCTTGTGATGTGTCCGGGATGGAAGCTGCAGGCATGAAGGTAGGCATAGCGGTCGGTAGGTTTTCGATATAGGGTGGTGTTAATGTGACCATCACTTATTTGCACCGTGGTGTCAAGAAAGTGGACCTCCCGTGTGGATTGGTCCAGGCTGAGGTTGATGGTGGGGTGGAAGCTGTTGAAATCGTGGTGGAATTTTTCCAGAGTCTCCTTCCCATGGGTCCAGATGATGAAGATGTCATCAATGTAGCGTAGGTAGAGAAGGGGTGTGAGTGGACGAGAGCTGAGGAAGCGTTGTTCCAGGTCGGCCATAAAGATATTGGCATATTGTGGGGCCATGCGGGTGCCCATAGCAGTGCCGCTGATCTGGAGATATATATTGTCATCAAATTTGAAATAGTTGTGTGTAAGTATAAAAGCACAGAGCTCAGCAGCCAGTTGTGCTGTGGCATCATCAGGGATAGTGTTCCTGACAGCTTATATTCCATCTGTGTGTGGGATGTTTGTGTAGAGAGCCTCTACATCCATGGTGGCTAGGATGGTGTTTTCTGGGAGGTGACCAATGCATTGTAATTTCCTCAGGAAATCAGTGGTGTCACGGAGATAGCTGGGAGTGCTGGTGGCATAGGGTCTGAGTAGAGAATATGCCAATACTTTCTTGACACCACGGTGCAAATAAGTGATGGTCACATTAACACCACCCTATATCGAAAACCTACCGACCGCTATGCCTACCTTCATGCCTCCAACTTCCATCCCGGACACATCACACGATCCATTGTCTACAGCCAAGCACTGAGGTACAACCGCATCTGCTCTAACCCCTCAGACAGAGACCAACACCTACAAAATCTCCACCAAGCATTCTCAAAACTACAATACCCGCCCGAGGAAATAAGGAAACAGATCAACAGAGCCAGACGTGTACCCAGAAGCCTCCTACTGCAAGACAAACCCAAGAAAGAAGCCAACAGGACTCCACTGGCCATCACATACAGCCCCCAGCTAAAACCCCTCCAATGCATCATCAAGGATCTACAACCCATCCTGGACAATGATCCCACACTTTCACAGGCCTTGGGTGGCAGGCCAGTCCTTGCCCACAGACAACCTGCCAACCTGAAACGTATTCTCATCAGTAACTGTGCACCGCACCATAATAACTCTAGCTCAGGAACCAATCCATGCAACAAACCTCGATGCCAGCTCTGCTCATATATCTACACCAGTGACACCATCACAGGACCTAACCAGATCAGCCACACCATCACTGGTTCATTCACCTGCACATCCACCAATGTAATATACGCCATCATATGCCAGCAATGCCCCTCTGCTACGTACATCGGCCAAACTGGACAGTCTCTACGGAAAAGGATAAATGGACATAAATCAGACATTAGGAATGGCAATATACAAAAACCTGTAGGAGAACACTTCAACCTCCCTGGCCACACTATAGCTGACCTTAAAGTGGCCATCCTGCAGCAAAATAACTTCAGGACCAGACTTCAAAGAGAAACTGCTGAGCTTCAGTTCATCTGCAAATTTGACACCATCAGCTCAGAATTGAACAAAGACTGTGAATGGCTTGCCAACTACAGAACCAGTTTCTCCTCTCTTGGTTTTCACACCTCAACTGCTAGAACAGGGCCTCATCCTCCCTGATTGAACTGACCTCATTATCTCTAGCTTGCTCGCTAGCATATATATACCTGCCCCTGGAAATTTCCACTACATGCATCTGAGGAAGTGGGTATTCACCCATGAAAGCTCATGCTCCAAAATGTCTGTTAGTCTATAAGGTGCCACAGGATTCTTTAATTCTATGAATGTTGTGAAATCATTTTCAGTATGAATTCCAAAAATATTTTGGAAAAGTGTAACCACGGTTCCTGCTTATACCAACAGATATCTGGTAATCCATTAATCAACTTAATGGAACAGATTTCAGTTTTTATAATCTTTTTCAGCCAGTACTTGGGAAAAGTGTTAGGAGACATATATTAAATCATTAAGATGTATTTGAAAAACTGTTTCCCTTTGTTCTTAAAAATTGGTGCAACTTTTCTATTGTCTGAAGCACAAGGATGTTTGAAGCTGCCACAGTGGAAGAACTAATATGCAACCTGAACAGTGCTATTTTTCATTATGAAAATAAAATAAATATATAAGTACAACCTGAAGTTAGTCTTCAATGTGAACTATGTGACTAAAATGTTATGACTAGGTACATGCATTTTTGTCAGTCCCAAAAGGTCAAGAATGAGAATTTCTTACTAAATAAATTCATTTAAATATATGGGGACTTCTGCTTCCATTGAAGCCAAAAGAAATGTTCTGTTAATTTCACTGGGAACAGGATTGGGCCCATGGTATGGTTGGGACAAATAACACCATAAAATTTAATAACAAAAAAATCAATAAAAGAATCCCATTGATATCACTATATTCTGAATCAGACCCTGTATTGAGCTGCATAAGACTATATTACTTCTAGGGGAATTCTGCACCTCTGCACGTGTGCAGAATTTATATCCCCCGCAGATTTCTTTGCTTTCTCATGGAAAACTGAATTTCTGATGGGGGAAGCAAAGGGAAGCCAGATAAGCGGCCATGTGACCCTCCCCAGCAGTATGTTTCAGGTACCCAGGGCCCCCGTCGGAGAGATAAAACACTGTGGGGCAGGACTGGGGAAGACCCGGCTGGTGGCTCCTACCGTGTGCCAGGCTCAGCTGCTAGTCCTGGCTAGGCTGGGGACGACGGGACTTCCTCTTCCCCTGCACGGCATCCAGGGCCAAGTGAGACCCACCTCCAGATTTCTCCCCCAGCTGCAGGAAGCTCTGCAAACTTCCACCCCCCTGCTTCCTGCACCCATCATTCCTCAGCTGCAGGAGGAGGGATCCCTGTACAGGGAGCTGCGCCCCCATCTGGCCAACCCCCATGAATCCAGATTCCCTCATGCCCAAGCCTCACCCCCAACTCAGAACCCTTCCTGATAAGCCCCACTCCCCCTATGCCTGCATGACCCAATGAGCAATCTGCACATGGATCCCTATCACACTGAGCCCCAATCCCACAGCATCGGCACTCATTTCACTGAGCCCCACACACCCAGAACCCCCTGCTGAGCTCTGTCCCCCCCCACCACCACCAGAGGCCCCACCTGCTGAGCTCCAACCACCTTCACCTGGACCCCTCTGCAGAGTCCCATTACCATTGCACCCAGAACCCCCCAACAAGCCCCTGTGCATCTAGATCGCCCACTGAGCTGTCCTCACCCAGATTGCTCCACACAGAACCCTCTCAGCCCACCCCTGGATCCCCCCCACACTAATTCTGCCTTGCTGAGCCTCCCTGCCCACACCTGGTGCACCTGGCATGGAGGGGAAGGGCCCTGGGGTGTTTGTGGGGCAGGCCTGGTCCTTGTGCTATGCCAGGATTGGGTGCAGCATCACTGAGTCCGTATCCTAGGGGGCAGCTGCACAGTGATCTCCCACCTCTGTGCAGCCAGTGGCCTGTGCTCCCCAGTGCCATGCTGGAGCCTCCACATTTATTTGACAAATAATATTTCAGAATTGTAAAATATTGTGCACAGAATTTTTTATTTGTTGGTGCAATAATGGTATGCTTGGTTTAGAAGATACAGTCCATAATTAATAGTAATGAATAGCTGTGTATAGTTGTATGTATTCTAGTGCACTCTACTATGTGTAACACCTGATCCCAGGCTCACTGAAGTCAGTGAAAAGGATCTTGTTGTGTCTTTACAGATTGTCTACTGCTAAGAAAGTCTCCATTAGTTCAAGTGGTGTGGGCCTGTGCTTTTGAAGAGGCAAGTCTATAGCCCAGCATTTCTCAAACTGGAGTCTGTGGACCCTGAGGGTCCCCGAGGGTAGTCCAAGTGGTCCATGGGCCACGCTGAAAAACTCCTTCCCCGCCCTCCCTCAACTCCTCCCCAACCCTCCCAGCATGCCAGGGAAAAGGCTTCCTACGTTCCCTGGCTCCGTGCCACTCCCAGAAGTGGCCAGCACATCCCTGCAGCCCCAGGGGGAAGGGAGGGTGACAGGTTGTCTCTGCATGCTGCCTCCGCCCTAAGCACTGACTCCGCAGCTCCCATTGGCCAAGAACTGAGGCTAATGGGAGCTGCGGAGGTGGAGCCTGCGGACAGAGGCAGTGCGCGGAGACCACCTGTCCTGCCCACCTAGGAGCTGCTGCCGGAGGGATGTGCCAGTCACTTTGGGAGCCACCTGAGGTAAGCCCTGCACCCCTCAACTCCTCCCCCATTCCAAATCCCTGCCCCAGCCCAGAGCCTGCACCCCACACCCAATCTCCCTCCCAGAGCCTGCACCCTGCACCCCCTCCTGCACCTCAACTCCCTGCCCCAACCTGGTGAAAATGAGAGAGGGTGGGGGAGAATAAGTGGGGGGGAAGGGCCTCGTAGAAGGGGCAGGGAAGGGGGCGGGGCAAGGGCTGAGCAGGCGGGTTTGGGGGTCCTCGAAAGTTTTTAAATCAAAATGTGGGTCCTTGGGTTGCTAAAGTTTGAGAACTGCTGCTGTAGTCTACTCCCACCACAGTTGTGGAGTCCCAAGTAGCCATGGTGTGCAACCTAGTGACAACAGTGAAGTCATACATCGCTATTGTTTTATTCTAATATCTGATCTTTTGAGTCAGCAATCATAATTTACTTACATTTAGATGCTTCTCCTAAAAGCAGAATCTCGGTTCATGAGTTAGTTGAATGAGGTATAAGGAGATCAAAGGACTTGCTCAAGGTCACGCTGTGAGTTCCTGACTCAACTCAGATTAGATGTCTGCTGGTTACCAGTCCTTTTCTCTTTCTGGTAAACTGCATCAACAGCAGGTTTTCACTTCTTTTGATTTGTTTTAAATAAAATATTCTTTTTTGATGGGCAATCATACACATTTCATTCATTAAACCTTTAGGAATGCCAATTTTGGAAATGAACTTGAAGCACAGGTTGAGCAATTATTTACTATTGCTGATCAACTATAACTGAACTTTATAATGAAAGATCTGCTGTGAAAGCGCTGCCAATGCCTTCTGGCAATGGTTTTAGCATTAACCTTGTATTTTCATCCGGGTGAAATAGTGAGGCGTTAGTGATTGCTGCATACATCTTATTGTTTGTCATTTCATTTGTTTTAAAGATGTTGTGAAGTTTGATGTCAAAGTTTTTGGAACATTGCAAAGCTGTTGAGTTTCTTCTGCTTCAGGCTCCTCTCTCTAATGGCCATTTTATATTCTGTTTTAATTGTAGATTATTTTAATCCCCGTCCCTCTCAAATATAATTGTCAAAAACTACTTTGATATTTTCCTGACTAGAATCTTGATAAGGGAAGAAGTTTCATATAATAATTGCATTTTTCTTATTTTCTTAGCAGTCCCATTGGCCGTTTATATGCTTTTGGACATTTCACTATAAAACTTTGCTATCTTGTGTCTCAAATGTTTTTATGTTGGAGTTTTTCACTGATAACCTTAGCCAAAATCCTTTAATTTTTTCCTTTTATTATTCCATCTTCAGAAGAACCTTACATTCTTCCGCTACACCTGGTTGGGTTCAAAGTGGATTTTAACCTATGTGATGGTGATTTTCTGGGCTCCAAAATGTCTATGATCTGCCATTCTGGCTCTTGACCATCATGGCTAGATGGAACATTTTAACTTAGAAATCATGTCTTCATCTGGAAACTTTATACTTGCTATTGTTACAAGGAACATCTAAGATTATTATACTAAAATATTAGAGCAGAGCTTGCTTATTGTGTATTTGGCAGCACTTTCTCTGTAGTCAGTTTAATTGTATTGTTAATAGTTCCAATTCCTGTTTCATGAACAAGCATTATGAGAGTCCTCGTGCACTGCTGGGTGGGATGGGGATATTATGTGCATATTCTTCTGCATATCCTTTAATAGCTAACAGTAAAACCAGCAGCAAAGCCAAAACTGAAGATGCAGCACACAGACAAGAAATAAAAGGGAGGTGGAGACGAGGTATGTTTGGTGGTGCTCCTAGCTCTAGGTGTAGTTTGAATGGCCATTTTGGTCACATAAATATCTGCTTCATTCATCTGTCCCTGTCTCCTTCCCCCTTTCTAAAAATTGACTGACCACAGTTCTTTTTTAAGAAATACTTTCCATTTTTGTTGTTCTAGTCCATATCTAGCCCACACTTTCCCCATTTATTTTTGCTGATGCCACTCTGGATTCTTAGTTTCTATTTTTTATTAAAGATAAGCAAAATTGACAGTACAAAGTTATTATCTTATGTAAGCAGCAAAACGGAAGGTGGTACAGTATATGCAAGAAAAGAGAATAGTGTGGTTGAAGTACAGTAAGATATGAATCACAGTAAGCATACATATGTTTGTTATAAAAGTTATGTCTAATACATTTTTAACTCATTCACTCCACTTGGGCCATCTTTCCTGAAATAGTTCAGTTTTTAATGTAATACAGCCAATAGGTCTTTCCTTTTCTCTTCAGATCTTGACCATGTTTGCCGTGGGTATTTGGTTTTCTATCCCTAAGGCCTTATCCTTGTGGGTGTAGAGCTTGCTGTTGTGAGTAGTCCTACTGAATCGTAGGACTGGAAGGGACCTAGAGAGGTCATCTAGTCCAGTCCCCTGCACTCATGGCAGGGCTAAGTTTTATCTAGACCATCCCTGACACACGTTTGTCTAACCTGCTCTTAAAAATCTCCAATGATGGAGATTCCACAACCTCCCTAGGCAATTTATTCCATGTCTTAAGTACCCTGACAGTCAGGAAGTTTTTCCTAATGCCCAACCTAAACCGTCCTTGCTACAAGTTAAGCCCATTGCTTTAAGTCCTATCCTCAGAGATTAACAAGAACTATTTACCTCCCTCCTCCTTGTAACAACCTCTTATTTACTTGAGAGGTGTTGTCGCTCTCCGTCTTCTCTTCTCCAAACTAAACAAACCCAATTTTTTCAATCTCCCCTCACAGGTCATGTTCTCTAGACCTTCAATCATTTTTGTTGCTCTTCTTTGAACTTTCTCCAATTTGTCCACAGCTTTCCTGAAATGCGCCCAGAACTGGACACAGTACTACAGTTGAGGCCAAATCAGTGCAGAGTAGAGCATTACTTTCTGTGTCTTGCTTACAACACTCCTGCTAATATATCCCAGAATGCTATTCGCTTTTTTTACAACTGTGTTACACTATTGACTCATATTTAGCTTGTGGCCCACTGTGACACCCAGATCCCCCAGGCAGTCATTTCCCATTGTGTATGTGTGCAACTAATTGTTCCTTCCTAAGAGGAGTACTTTGCGTTTGTCCTTATTGAATTGAATCCTGTTTACTTCAGACCATTTCTCCATTTGTCCACATCATTTCGAATTTTAATCCTATTCTCCAAAGCACTTGCAACCCCTCCCAGCTTGGAATCATCCACAAACTTTATAAATGTACTCTCTATGCCATTATCTAAATCACTGACAATAGCAAACAAAATTGACCCATGTGGAAGATTTAAGATAGTCATGAAGTCTTTTTCATATGGCAGGAACTGCACATCCCGTTCAAGAGTGTCCACACTGTAAATGAACAGAGGGAAGGGTTAGAGTTAGACTAACAATGAAGGAGATTATTCATGGTGTGATGGGGCAAGGCCAGATGGCTACAGTAAAGTAGTGAGGAACAATTATGTTAACCCCAGGCCAAACAAATACTTGGTACCATGGTAACCAAATGGCAGTTGCTCCAGGTTAATCAAGACACCTGGGGCTAATTAAGATCCTTCTAGAAGGCAGTGAAGATAGCTTAATTGATTGGGACACATGAAGCCAATCAAGGGCTGGCTGGAACTAGTTAAAAGCCTCTGACTTAGTGAGGTGTGAGTGTGAGGAGCTGGGAGCAAGAGGGTGTGCTGCTGGAGGACTGAGGACTACAAGCATTATCAGACACCACGAGGAAGGTGTTTGGAGGAGGCCATGGGGGAGTAGCCCAGGGAATTGTAGCTGTCACGCAGCTGTTACAGGAGGCACTATAGACAGCTGCAATCCACAGGGCCCTGGGCTGGAACCTGGAGCATAGGGCGGGCCCAGGTTCCTCCCAAACCTCCCAACTCCTGATCAAACACAGGAGGAGTTGACCCAGACTGTGAGTTCCACCAGAGAGGAAGATCACTGTGGTGAGCAAATCTGCCAATAAGTGCAGGACCCATCAAGCTAGAGGAGGAACTTTGTCACAATGGAAACAAGCAATATGCTCAGTAATAAGTGTTTTTGTAGAAATGAGTCCACAGGGATGAAATGCGTTTATTGGCTTACAGTCACAATGATTTTAAATAGCTAGTATCATTCAATTTTTATATACATTCTTTGTGATACTTTGATGGTTGGCTGTTGCATTTAAATGTTAGTGCAGTGCTTTTCAGGAAAGGTCTTTTAAAATAAAAATATTATTAATTATTATTTGACCACTTAACATATCTGAATCTGTTCAGATATGGCTCTTCTATGACTGTTTATGGAAATAAGCCAAGTTCCTATTTAATCCCTGGTATGTTTTTAATATTCTCTGGAGTTTGATTTTTTTGCTTGCACTGTTGCAAGCATGAACACACTCAAAATCAATAAGAAAGTCATATAGTTTTAGGAAGTG
This sequence comes from Gopherus flavomarginatus, assembly GCF_025201925.1. Classification (NCBI taxonomy): domain Eukaryota; kingdom Metazoa; phylum Chordata; order Testudines; family Testudinidae; genus Gopherus; species Gopherus flavomarginatus. The sequence goes on along the minus strand of NC_066620.1, from coordinate 177,922,401 downwards.
ATGCTGATGCAATTATTCTTACCACTTCTTGGCTGCATGACAGGTAGGTAAAATGGGACCCTTTCCACTGACTTCAGTGGGCTTTGGATCAGGCTAATAGTGCCCTTACTGCAAAAATAGAACTGGGTCCTGGCTCTGGTGAAACCTTGTGTCACGAGACACCCCTGTATTCACAAAGTGTTCTGTACTTGCACTACTTCACTCATATGATCCCTAAAGACATTTTTGTAGAGTTAAAAATTCTGCCTATGGATATCTCTGTGAGATGAGACCTTTCTTAGTTATGTGGATATGTGAGCATAGGGCAGGAAATGCTCAGACATTCATTTTGAACTGGGAACCTGTCAGAAGGACTCACTCAATCTTTAGAGTGAATCAAACATGCTAGTTGTGAATCAGAGTCAGTCACATTTACATTTCATCTGATGGCACTGTGCTACAGTGCGAAATCAACAGGGTGAGAAAGCTCCAGATAAAGAAAAGAAGAGGAATAGTAGATAAAATAGAGAGTCATAAATTGGGAGACATGAATTGTGTTTCATTCTTTCTTTTTATAATACAATCAGCTTTTATGGACACTATTCATAGTTGCATTTAGATACAAATATTGGACCAAAATCCTGAAAATGACTAATGGTCTCTCAGCACAGCCCTAAATTATGCCTTACCTACTAGCTTTGGTAAATCCCAATATAATATACAGATACTTTATTTCTCTTTAAATGGCACAGTAAGAATTGTGAATTCTGTTTCAGTGACATCAGGGTAAACACATACTGATGGTAATTCAATAGAATTACAAACAGTTGCAGCACCCTTCTTCCTCTGATATCAGTGAAATGAAAATTTCAAGTATTAAATGCTAATGTTAGAATGGATTTTTAAAGTTTACTGGAATTCCTACTTGATTTTACGTTTCATTCCAAAGATTTATGTTCAAACAAACAAAACTATATTTCACTGGGAGGACAAGTATATTTTACTCCATAAAAGAAATAATCTCCATTCTTCTTGCAATGCTTGGAATTCTGATTTTTCAACAGTGGTGTTCAGAAATATGTAGCTTATGGGTTTTTGCTGGTCTGTAAATTGGTGTATTTTCAAAACCCTATGAACGCCCTTCTTTCATCAGTGTGAAACGCACAATGCAGTACAATAATATTTTATTTTTATAGCTTCTTTCATTCAGACCTGTGACCTACAGAGTTAGGTAGTAACTGGAAGAGAGAGAGGACATTTTAAGAAATATAAGCAAGAGAGACTACACGTTTGTAGCTGAGCTTTAAAGTGAGAGAGAGAGGGGTTGAGGCAGAGAGATTCAGGAAGATTATTCCAGAAGACAGGAGCTGCAGTCGAGATTTTTTTTTTTCAAATCAACAGTGGTCAGATCACATGAGGGAGAGACAGAAAATACTGGTGTTACACAGAGAGTGAGGAGAGACAGACAGACACACACATGGTCTGTGAAGTATTTTATTTGAAGTCTCATTTAGAATGCTCATCAGTGTAGTGGATCACCTTATGTGCTAAGGAATTTTACATCACAAACACTCTTATGAGACAGGGAGGTATTGTAATCAGTAGTTTACTGACAGGAAGCTGAGATGTAGAGAGGTTAAATGATTTGTCCATGATCACCCAGAAAAGGTATAAAAAAAACCCCAATCTCCTGAGTTCCATTATGATGCTTTAATCACAAGACCATCCCTCCTCAATAGGTGGGAAGATTTTTTTTATAAAAAGGGAGACCAACTATATCCTAAAAATAATTTTTTTATAAAAAGGGAGACCAACTATATCCTAAAAATAATGAGCTATATCCTAAAAATAATGAGTTTGTTTGAATATGGGATGGTGTGGCCATCATTCTGGGCATGCTGGAGCTTGGGGAGACCCACAGGGAGAAGAATGTTGCATGAGTCAAGACAAGAATGTGAATGATGATTTAGCAGAGGTGGAGTGACACAGGACAGTGACATATGTTGCATGATAGTGATAGGTAGAGTTTCAGAAAGAGGAGATACAGTAGATTGAGAAGAGCTCAAGGTCATGGATCACACTCAGTTTGTGGTCTGTGTAGGCTAATAGGAATCAAGTAGTGGGATAAGCATTCATGTCACACTCCCTGTCAGTACCTGGCCTCAGCCAGGGAAGCTAATGATCGAACCAGATGACCAAATATGTTGATGAATCCTGGTCATGTGCCACATAAAGCACATTATGCATATACTAAGAAGTGAGATGGAGAACGTGAAATTGTGCTTGAGGATGTTCGTCGTGCCCAAGGAAAGACCTTTCTTTTGAAGCATTTACTGTTGCTGAAACAACTTGAGAAGAAGTCACAAGTTTACCTGCTCAAGACAGACAACTAAGAGTCTTTAAAAGTGATGAAAAATTAGAATTCTCATGGTTTAATTTGTAGTTAAGGATAATGATAGAGATAAAAGCACAAAGATAGACAGTAGAAGAGAGCAGAGAGCCCAAAAGTGAACCTTGTGGGATACTACAAAGGAAGGTCTTGTTACAGAGGAGAACTGTGTGTGCTACATATAGTATACACTGGTGTTGGTGGAATAACAGTTTAGAACATTTTGAGCATCCATCCTCTGAACATAAGGGTCCTTTGAGGTGCTTCAGTATAAGTGCCAAAATCACTAGTCACTTCTGAAAGTCTTGGCTAGCATATACTACTTTATAGGAAGAAGAATATTGTGTCTCTTTTATGATGATCTTTTAGTGCAAGATAGATAAATTCAGACTAAAAATAAGGTGCATTTTTAACACAGAGTAATTAACAATTGAAGCAAACCTAGAGACATGGTGGATTCTCCATCATTTGCAATCTTTAATCAAGGCTGGGTATCTTTCTAAAATATGTGCTGTAGCCCAGTAGAAGTTATGGACCCAATGCAGAAATTACTGGTTGAAGTTCTATGACCTTAGTTACATAGGAGGTCAGACTGGATTATGATGATGCTCCCACCTGGCTTTAAAATCTATTTAAAATCTCTTTGTATTATATGTTGACGCCTATTGACTTCACTGGCCATATTAAAGAGTGAAAACTGTTACTTTATATAAAAGCAAGTGGTTAAAAAAAGAATACTGTGTGTTCTGTGTATCTTAATTAAAATACTCAAAATGTGAAAAAATTTTAATTAGTTTGGTAAATAACTAGTGACTAAACCAAATTTAGCCGTTCATTTACGTGAGTGAAATTACACCTTGAATGAATTTGGCTAGCTGAGTTCAGTTTATGGCATAGTTAATCATAATTGTGGTGTGTGCTGTGTGTAACATATGAATGTTCTGCTTCACAAACAGTAATATTTGGCCTTTTTGGCATATTTTCTTTTGTAAATCATGACACTGAAATATAAGGATAAATATCACTCTGGGTTTTGCTTTTCATGATGCAGCTGTTCTTATGTTTTTTTATTATTTCTTTTGATGTCAAAACAAGGAGAAATTAAAGTCTAGATATCTACTTCTTGCTTATTCCGAAAATAATACTTACTCCATGTACACAGTATGGAGATACACTACTTGAAAACACTTTAAAACCATAAACGAATCATAACTATTATTAGTCCAATGGAAGTTGCTCACATTAAGTGTTTACAAGATTGAGAGGTCCTTAGTTAGCCATATGTCTCCAACAGCATACTAAAGAGAAAAAAAATTAAAGACTGAATTGAGAATGTCAGGTCAAGAGAGGCACAACAAATAAGGTGTTAATCTATATCTGGGTATCTATCTGTCTATAGCTCTTGTGAACCTGGTGAAAGGACCAGCATCAGCAGCAGGAAACACTTCCTTCAACTCCCCAAGTAGACTTTATATATAATATTTAACATAATATTGTGTTGGGGTATAAAAACCCCACACTGTAAAGGGTTAAATATCTGCCGTGAACTCAATCAGCTCTGCCCTGCTACATGTGCAATAGGTATCAGGCTTAGAGACGGCGGATGAAAAGGGGACAGTCCAGCTCAGTTAGGAACTGGCTTGGAGGGAGAGCAGTCCTTCAGCTCCCATTCCTTGAGAGTAGCCTCGCTAGGGCCGGGAACTGAGTAGACTGCCTGACAGAACCTTCCTGAGGGAAGGTAGGTTTGATGTGGGACTATTGTTTTGAGTTGCTATGAGTGATTTGCCTGTTTATTGTTGAGTATGACTGTTGCAGATGGTTCCTCACTGGAAGGAGGAACAGCGAAATTAAAACCATTTTGTCTTTTGCAGCTGACCAGGGACCCAGAAGTAATTTGTCAGGAGCCTAGAAATGATCCTGTCACAAATACTTCCTATAATCAGGCAACTCACATGTGAGTGCTCACAGAATTGAGGGCTAATAGATCAACAGGAGAGAGAATAATGAAATAGATATCTATGTGGACCCACCTCCCAGAGAAATTTTCTCTTCTCAGATATAAGATCTAGCTGAGAAAAAAAGTTGAAAGACTTTTTAAAGAAATAACTTAATGACATTTCAAGCCTTTGTTTTTTGTATGTAAGTATGTATACACATCGATAATATGTGTATTTTTGTGTGGTCATTGGAAACCTCATGGATCTAATTTTAGAGCAGTACCATTGTGAGTACCAATCAGAACATTGTTCATTCTCTCATAGGCAGCAGATAAATACATTATGTCCTGCCATGCATACCAGTAAAGTCAGTGTGGCCTTCAAGGCGTTTCTCAACTGGAATATCCCTAGAAACCTTACTATAGTTATGCTGGATGTTCAAACATACAGTCAGTACTGAGACCTCTTAAATGAGTTATACTCTTACAAACAATACTCCCTCCATACAGTCTCTCAAACATTTTCTTATCTAAATGTCTAATAGAACAAGTCTTGTTTTTATTTTTGTGATTGATGAGCCAAGCAAAACTTTAAGGAGGACTGGTCCTCCCCAAGTAGCTGTTGGAATAGAGGAAATTTGTAAGCATAAGATAGCTTATGAATCATCAGCATCCACTTAGTTGGCTTTCTCCCAATGTCACACAGGGACATTGCAGTCAATTCAAGTGTTTCTCATTCTCAGCAGGGCAAGAATTGAGAAATTCAAAATGAAAATCCTGTCAGCCTTCTCTGAGTGTGCTGAGAGATGAAGCAGGAAGCTTATGACTTGCTTATAGCAAGGACGTGAAACTAACAAATCTGGAAAGAAAGTGCCAGTGAAGTCTTGGTAAGAAAGCTCTACTTGGCATCAGCCATGGTGGTTGAGCCTTATTTTTCAATGCATGCTATTAGAGTAGATACTCTGTTACAGCAATCCTGTAGCATTATTGGCCAAACAAACTGGTACAATGATGCATTAGAAGCAAGGGAGGAAGAGGATGGTGATGCCATCAGTGAATGGTTTCAGAGTAGCAGCTGTGTTAGTCTGTATCTGCAAAAAGAACATACATCAGTGAATGAGGACCTTTGGAAGACAGTGCTGAGAATTCTTGAGAATAATGGAAGAGCATCACACTGGTCATGCTGTGAAAGTTTACAAACCAGAATAGCCGTTGTTAATAAAATGAGCCAGAAGTTCTGAGTCTAGAGCTAATTCTTTCCCAGAGATCAGTATAAGCAGCTATGCACGGCCATGCTGCTCCTCTCAATGAAACCTCAAGAAAGACTTAAAATTTTTTTTTTCTGAGCTGCCCCTTGCATCATTAACCCATCAGTGACCCAGAAACAAGACTGTGTCACCTGATTTAAGTGAGTTTTTAAGTTTTACTCTGGTACATGTTTTCTAACTTTCCACTGTTAGTGGCACTTAGGCAGTCAGTATGTCCATCTCTGTCTGCTCTGCCTTAGCAACCCTCCACATGTTTGTCAGCATCACTCACTTACTAAACTGCACACAACATATGTTATGATCTTTTTTATACTGTTTTACCCTTTGTTTAGTTTTCTGGCCCATCCACCAACTGCACTGTTACCTACACTGTTAACTTCCTTCTTTTTCTTCTCAAACATCTCAGTTTCCCATGTTACAGCCAACTAACCGTATTAAAATATAGGAAGGGCTTGCTGGTTTCCTGTTGTAAGATTCTGATTGCCTTGTCAGGCTTATCTTTCTGTCTTGAGAGATACTTCCATAAATTGGATAATATCATGGATTCACTGTAAATTCAAGATAGTAATCAATTCAGTACCCATGCCCCTTTTCCTACACAGAGGTAGTTCTTCCTTAATGTCAAGACTAACAGCTTCTAGGAGATTTTAAACCCAGGCCACTATTTGCCATTCAGTAGGAATTGGATTGGGCCCTTAAGCCAAAGAAGATAAGATAATTTAGTCAAGCTAATGTGTTTGGGTACCATGTCTCAATCAGTCATGTTGAAACTCTTGAGGTTCTTCCATTACTGCTTTAGGGTTGTGTTTAAAAAAAAAAAAATTAGTTTGAGTATTCCAGAAGGAACTGCTTATCAGTGTATCTGACTTTGCCATCCATCAGACAGATTGTTCACAGTAATATAGCAAGTATAAGAAACATTAAATAAAATTAAATGAGCCTGTTAAAACAATCATTTTATTGTGTCTTGTTCTTAATTATTTAATTACACATGTGAGTTACTCAACAGGTGCTAATGCTTTAAAGTTAAATACTTGTTTAAATGTTCAGAGTATCAGAGCCTAAAAGGACAAAGTGCAATTGGAAGGCCTATAAGAGTTAAGTCAATAAAAGGCAAGGGAGTAAAAGGGATGAATTATGGACTAAGTTCTGAGGTTTCTTGTTGCTACAGTACAAATAATGTTACTGGATGATTTAAATGAATACTTTTTTAATTCACATTTTAGAAGTTGTGCCTGCCAACTGAAAATTAAAATATGCAACACCAAGACCACTTGTATGTGATTCTGATGGAAACAAACTTTAAAAAGGTGAAGGCAAAGAGGCTGAGGGGGAGAATGCTGTGATTTATTTATGTAATATCTACCTAGATAAAGCATAGTCAAGGCTGTAACATACGCCACTGAGAGGATGAGTACATTAGTTGCTAAACTTTTCATATTAAGGCATTGGTTCACATTTATTGTTTGCTTGAGGACTTGACATCTCACTCGTGGTTGTGTCTATGCTGCACATGTTGCTTATATGCAATTTGTTCTTATCTATTGTAAAATATCTTAAAAATACTTCCTTGGAGTGACATTATTTTGGCAAGGACAAGAGGTTTGTTTTTTGTTTTGTTTTGTTTAAAGGGACATAATCTAAAAATGTAGATTTGAAGATTAAATCTTATCAACATATGCAGATAATTTTTTTAAAATGCTTCTGGGATGGTGATTCAGTGTGTGGCAGTGTTCTCTGAGTCAGAATCGAACTTCTGTCTCAGAATGGCTGCAGCAATTTCTCTGCTGTTGGAGGTGCCATGTTTCATCTGGGAAAAAGCAGAGGCTCTGGCTGTTTGTGGTCATTAAGTACTGTATATGGTGCTATATATTTAGGAGTAGAGATGTTAATGGGCTACTTCCAATGTAGGTCATTATATTCCACTGATTTAATTACTCCTTGTGATTTCAACTGATGATGGTATTTTTCAGTTTTTGTCCTACATTATAGAGTTATCCCACAATTTGATACAGTCACCACACCAGAGGTAGTGGTATTTCAGGGGAATAGAGATTTTTTGTGTTTGCTGTACAAAACACATGTAAGACAAACAGTCTAATCACAGACAGCCCTTCATTGCCATGTAAGGGTGAAAACTCAGCTGAAAAAGTGAGTGTGAGTGTTGAGATATCAGGAAGAAGGAATCTTTTGCAAGAAGTCTCTGTGTTCTCCTCCTTGCTGAGGAGCAGCATTGGCAGCTCCCCACAGTACAATTGAGAGAGGAGGAAAGGAGCGTTTTGTCGGTATGACTACAGGGGCTCACATGCTTTGACAAATGCTGCGTTGGGGACAGAAGCATCAGAGATCTTTATTCCTTAACGTTATTGCTGAATATTTTAAAGAGGGCATAACTCAGGTTATTCACTAATTTTCAGGACCTGACCCAGAGAATTTAGAAACCTTCTGGAAGAAAAGAGTATAAATTCTGCCCCCATTATTATTTATTACTCTTAGTAATAAAATTAAGAGAGTTACAGATTTCAGATGCCAATGACTTCATGCAGTTTTCCATGTCCAGAATACTAAGAGACCAAATATTTTTAGTTGCACTCCACTAAATTCTGTGGGATTTCCTAGCTGTAACTGAGAGGCAGGTCTGTCATTGTTTAGACATTTGAATAAAACCTATTTTTTAAAAAATTCTTCATACAAAAGTTTATTTTCATTAAAAGTATTTTTTTGCAATTTTGGTGTAATAAAAATGGAATGAGACTTTCAGGGATACCATAGAGCAGTCCAACCCCCAGTCTGACAGCCTCTCTGTTATTGAGGATGAAAGTCTCAGGAAAGGAGAACATCAAACTGAAGATGAGGGAAATGATCCCATAGTTGGAACTCACCTTCTAGGATATCTCTCTAGAGGAGGGAATCACAGTTACTAGGAAGAGTCAGGTAATAGTAATGGGGGATTTAATCATGAGACATACATATAGCTGAGTTTGTGATGACCAGGAGACTCTCATGGTGACTTGCCTGTTGGGTGCGAAGGTTGTGCATTTCTCAAGACATCTAGACAGCCTTGTGTGCAGTGCTGGGGAGTAGACAGTGGCCATGGTACATGTAGGTATCAGTGACATAGGGGAAAGGTAGGAGAGAGGGCCTGGAGGCCAAATTTAGGTAAGAAATTAAAGTCCAGGACCTCTAAAATGGTAGTCACTGAAATTCTTCCAGTTCCATGGTCAGGGACAGTTAGGCAGAACTGCAGGGTCTCAGTGACTGGATGAGATGATGGTGTAGGGAGGAGGGTTTTAAGTGTATTAGGAAGCCGGCAACCTTTTGGGGAAGAAGGAGCCTATACAGGAAGGGTGGGCTACATTTAAACCAAAATGGAACCACATTGCTGGAATGTAAAATGAAAAATGTTGTAGAAGAAATTTTAAATTGACTGGGGAAATGCTGACTGGTGCAGAGGAGCACATGAGTTGGACAGAGACATCCCATTGGAGAAGATCTGTTAACAGGGATTCTCTGTATCCTGATAAAGAGGAAAGAATAGAAATTGAAGTACAAGTAGGAACTGAAGAGAAACAGTCAAACAAAAGAGTCTCATTTAATTACATCACATGGAACCAGACAACTAAAAAGTGACCAATTGTATAAGTGCTTGTATACAAATGCTAGAAGTCTAAATACTAAGATGGGTGGACTTAAATGCCTGGTATTAAATGAGGCTATTTGTATAATGGTCATCAGAGAAGTTTGGTGGAACAATGATAATCAATGGGACACAGTAATACCAGGGTACAAAATATATAGAAATTACGGAGTAGGTTGTGCTGGTAGCTGAGTGGCACTATATGTGAAAGAAAACATAGTCAAGTATAGTAAAAATATTAAATGAATCAAACTGTACCATAGAATCTTGGTGGATAGAAATTTTGTGTTTGAATTATAAGGGTACAGCAGTAAGAATATACTATCAACCACCTGACTGGGATAGTCATGGTAATTGTGATTAGAGGGGCTATAAAAATAGAAAAGTCAGTAATAATGGGGGATTTCAACAATCCCCATATTTGAGTGGATACAAGTCACCTCACGATGGGATGCAGAGATAAAATTTCTAGACACCATTAATGACTGCTTGTTGGAGCAGCTAATCCTGGAACCCACAAGGGGAGTTTAGGATTTAATCCTAAATGGAGTACAGGATCTGGTCCAAGAGGTGAATATAACTGAACTGCTCGGTAATAGTCACATAATATAATCAAATTTAATATCCTGGGCATGAGGGGAAATACCAGAAACTGACCACACTAGTATTTAACTTCAGAAAGGGAAACTAGACAAAAATGAGGAAGCTAGTTAAGCAGAAATTGAAATGAACAGTCACAAGAATGAAATGCCTGCAAGCTACATGGAAACTTTTTAACACCATAATAGAGGCTCAAATTAAGTATATACTTGAAATTAAAAAAAACTGTTAGAGGACTAAAAAATGCCACCATGGCTAAACAGAGTAAACGTGGCAGTTAAAGGCAAAAAGGCATCCTTTAAAAATTGAAAGTCATGAAAACCCTACTGAGGAAAATAGAAAGGAGCATAAACTCTGGCAACTCAAATGTAGAAGTATAATAAGGTAAAAGTCTTTTGCTAGTTGCTCTTCAAATTCTAACAGCAAAATAATGAAGTACACCAGAAGCAGGAAGCCTACCAACAGTCACGGGGCTGCAGGATGACTAAAGTGTTAAAGGACCACTGGAGGAAGACATGGATGTTGCAGAGAAGCTAAATGAATTCTTTGCATCAGTCTTCACTGCAGATGATCTGAGTGAGATTCCCACACCTGAGCCATTCTTTTTAAGTCACAAATCTGAAGAACAGCCCCAGAGTGAGGTGTCAATAGAGGAGGTTTTGGAACAAATTAATTAAACTAAGCAGTAATAAGTCACTAGGACCAGATGGTATTCACCCAAAAATTCTGAACCAACTCAAATATGAAATTGCGGAAGTAAGAACTGAGATACTTCTTAAATTAGCTTCTGTACCAGATGATTGGAGGATAGCTAATGTGACCCAAATTTTTAAGAGAGGATTCAGGCAATTACAGGCTGGTAAGCCTAACGTCAGTCACAGGAAAATTGGTGAAACTATAGTAAAGGAACAGAATTATCAGACAGATAGAGGAACACGATTTGATGGGAGAAGAGTCAACATGGCTTTGAAAGGGAAATCGTACCTCACCCATCTATTACAACTCTTTGAGGGGTTCAGCAAGCAGGTGGACAAGGGGGATCCAGTGGCTATTGTGTACTTGAACTTCAGAAAGCCTTTGACAAGGTCCCTCACCAAAGACTGTTAAACAAAGTAAGCAGTCATGGGATAAAAGGGAAGGTTCTCGCAAAGATCAATAACTGGTTAAAAGACAGGAAATAAAGGGTCGGAATATGTGTTCAGTTTTCAAAATGAACCAAAGTAAATAGCAGTGTCCCCCAGGGATCTGTGCTGAGTCACTGCTATTCAGTATTTTCATAAATGATCCTGAAAAAGGAGTAAACAGTGAGGTGGCACAGTTTGCAGACAACACAGAGTTACTCAAGATAGTTAAGTCCAAAGCAAACTGCAAAGAGTTAACAAAAGGATTTTACAAAACTAGGTGACTGGACAACAAAATGTAAGATGAAAGTCAATGTTGATAAATTCAAAGTAATGCACATTGGAATACACTACCCCAACTATACATACAAAATGATGTGGTTTCAAATTGCTATTACCACACAAGACAGATCTTGGAGTCATTGTAGATAGTTTTGGGGGAAATATCCAAGCAATGTGCAGCAGCATTCAAAAAAGCTTAACTGAATGTTAGGCAACATTAAGAAAGGGTTAGACACTACGACAGTAAATATCATAATGCCATTATATAAATTCATGGTATGGCCACATCTTGAATACTGCATGCAGTTCTGGTTACCCCATATAAAAAAAGATATATTAAAAATTGAAAAGGAGAAGAGCAACAAAAATGATGAAGAGTATGGAACAGCTTTCATATGAGGAGAAATTAAAAACCTGGGACTGTTCAATTTGGAAAAGAGATGAGAAAAGGGAGATATGAGAGAGATTTATAAGATCAGGAGTGGTATGGAGAAAGTGAATAAGGAAGTGTTATTTACCCCTTCACATAACACAAGAATCAGGGGTCACCCAATAAAATTTTATCAGCAGCAGGTTTAAAACAAACTAAAGAAAGTACTTCTTCACACAATGCACAATCAATCTTTGGAACTTGTGGTCAATGGATGTTGTGAAGGCCAAAAGTATAATAGGGTTCAAAACAGAATTAGATAAGTTCATGGAGGATAGATCCATCAATAGCTATTGGCCAAGATGGTCAGGGATGCAACCCGATGCTCTGACTGTCAGGTGCTTGGATTGGATGACAGAGGATGGCTCACTTGATAATTTCCCTGTTCTGTTCATTTCCTCTGAAGCATGTGGTATTGGTCACTGTCAAAATAAAGATACTGGGCTAGATGAACCATTGGTCTGACCCACTATGGTTGTTCTTGTGATACTTCTCATTCATGCACAATTTAAGTTACTGCCAGTTTGGGTAACATTTATAAATGACTGTGATTTGGTATCCCTTGAGCAGAAGTAATGATCTCAAATATGAGCAGAAGAAATGACTTTTATCGCTCTCTTTTCTTTTCAGAGTCACAGTGTACACTCTGTGGTGAGCCTGAAGGTGAGTGTGTTTCTGTGTTCTTAATCATTTTCAAAGCTGATAGTGCACAGGCTTGACTCAAGTGATCTGTTTAGTCTGTTAGTTCATTTGTACAGGTAACAGTAGATTGAACATGATATTAGAAATAATGCTAACACAAGAAACGCTCACACTTTGCTGTGCTAGATACCAAAATGAATCAAATTAAACTGAGTAAAGCACAGTACATGCTCCAGGCAGAAGAAAATTATCTTAAAGGACAAATATTCCATTAGAGTAAAAATGCAAATATTTGCTTTTTGTTCAGTTTTTATGTGTTTGCCAGTATAATTTGGGATATGAAACACTGATGAGGCACTTGAAGACATCATTTGGAAAAAAAGGACATTGGATAATGTAAATGAAAATGAGTTAATCTCTAAGGGATCACATTTTCATGTTTAGTGTAACTCAGAGTACTAAGAGAAGCTCCTTTTTAACAGGTGAAGTGAATAAAGACTGCTTTTGAAACAAGGATAATTAGACAACATTAATGCAAATGTATGCACCAATGATATTTATTTTTCAGTGCCAAATTAACAACAAGATGAGATGTTGGATTTGCCTAAATAAGCATTGAGGTTTTTACTTTTTGAAGCAAATAATCCATTATTGGAGAAAAACTTTGCATTCTGTTACCCTTATTGCTATTAAATAAAATGTAAGAGGAAAATTATCTTCTAACCCGGCTATCTGGAACCTCTCTGTCAAAAGTTATCCAAAATACTGGCCATGATGGATCCATTTTCAGCCATTTTACAAAACTCAGAAGCTTGATTATGATGGGCAGCTTAATTTTTCAGTACTTCATATGCTCAGAATAGTTTCTGAAAAGCAAAACAAAGCTTTCTATATTCTGGGGTGGGGCGGAGGAGAAGCTAATAACCGTATTCTGGAGAATTAAAGACTGTGTCTGATGTGATAAATCTTGAGGCTTTGCAACTAATGAAACAATCCAGTTCATAAGAACATTTTTCATTTGCTTGTATTAATTTATTAACCATACTGAGAAGTTTGTTTTGACGTTTTTGCGTTCCTTTTACCAAAAAACTATAGTACTAGTTGCAGTGCTTTTTCCATGTAGTTTATAAAAAAACAGACCAAATAAAGGAAAAGCATACAACAGATGTTCAGTGGCCTTATGTGGCAAACTGATGACTTTACTATCTCAGTGTACAGTTGTGTGTTGGATTAATACTTTTGTGCATGACTAAACTGACTTTCCACAATCATGCTCATTTTTTCCCAGAAAACCAGAAGTACATACTCAGTTTTGCAAACTAGAATTAAAATATGTATGTGTCCTTAAAAGTGAATAACAGGGTTCAGACTTTTTTTTTTAAAGTACTCAATAACAAGCCCTTCATTTTTATGTGTTTAAAAAAATCTGCCAAATGGTGAGAGACTGTGTTGTTGGTGGGACCTGTATTATCTTGTTGTTCAGCTGTTTAGATGAGCAAAAACAAACTGTTATAGATTGAAGTTTCTTCTGGCACACCAACTAACTCCTTGAGTGCTGTGCTACTGGTATGCTAATTGTTAAATCTTAGCTACAGTTTTTAAAGCCTACTCATTAAGTTCAGCAAAGATAAGTGAAAAGGATTTTTACAGTGTGTTTTTTCTTTGCTTCTGAGAGCACTGATCTCCAGGTCCTGAGCAAACTCAATGGGTTTAACCATAGTATTATGGAGCAGTGATAGCTGCACCAGAGTTAGGGTTGCTTTACGAAGTTCCATTTTAACACTAGCTTTACACTTTTGTAGCAGTCTCAATAAAATGGCAAAAAACCCACACACATCATATAAATTTTGAGCACTATATGAATTTTTCATTGTGGTTTGATGAAAAATGAATTGATAGGGAGAGATTAATGAGAGTTCAAAAATTACCCTTTTTGGAAATTATTTCATTGGATTATCTCTTCATCCCGGCTCCAGAAATCTAAAACACTATGGCATCTGTCCATTGGCTACACTGTTGCTCAGCTATACATAGATAGTAGTATTTATCTTTAGAGTACCTTCCAACTTTTTTTAATAATGGAAAATACACTTCTAGTCATTTCCAAGGGAGGAAGGCAGAGACTGTTTCATCCACTACTCCTGTAGCTTAGGGGGCAGGCTACCACAAGTTTCGTACCTCTTCTAAATGCTGTTTAAATTCCTATCCAGTTGATTATGCTCACTATTGACTAAGGCTGTGAACCTGCCCTAGAAAACAGTTTAATAAGTGCTTCTGAACACTCCCGCCAACCCCCATTTTTTAAATAAATTAGCAGAATGTTTTTTCAAACTTGAGCAGACCAGACACCAGATCTTTAATATGACAAACCCCCATCTGATCCACTACACCACATTGCCATCCATACTGGCTTAGTCACACTGAGTTATCCTATTTCTAACCACTGTAAACCACATTGCTCTGCCAAAGCCAGGAGGATTCCAGGATTCCTGATCACCAGTATTCTACTGTGGACTAGTCACTGGTTGTGGAACACACTGGGAAGAGCATGTGAAGTCCTCCTCTGGTGGCTCATCTTTGTGTCAGTTTGTGCTTATTCCTGCAGTTCAAATAGTAAGAATTTAAGCTTGTGATCTGAAGGTGAAGGGATTCAAACCCTGATGTTGATCTCTTTGGAGGCATGGTAAGGATTATGTGATTCTCATGATGAAAAGGCCACTCCAAAGCAGGTTTTTTACTTAAATCTATTATCTGTAAGTAGTCATGTGAATCATTAAAATACACTTTTCATATTTGTTGTTTATCACACATTTTGCTTGTGCAATCAACCCTTCAGTGTATGTGTAACATGCTTGTCTAAGCTCACAGTGGATGTGACTGTGACAACATTCAGCTTGAAAGCCTGGTTCTTCAGCACAAGCTGTAAGGACTCAAGTGTTTATGTCCAGAGCTTTTCAGTTCAATCCCTGTTACTGTCTAAGATGGCGATTGTCACACTTGCAGCTGTACCACATTAGCATGTTTAATTGTTGAGAGGTATTCCTCATATTAGTAGGGAAGGGAGAGTGCATTCATAAGATCTGATGGTACAATACAGACATTCTCACCCTATTGCTGCAGCTGCTGCTGGTGGCATCTGATTTCCAGGAGTCCATGAGAGGCTACAAGCTGTTCTGGGAAGTGAGTGATGTTACAGATTACTTCACTGAAGTTCCCTTGTGCTGAAAGTTTGTTGGTGCTAAACATAGAGGGTTGCTCTTGCTGTACTGACTTTCAGTAACGTTTTCAACAGAGATAAAATGTTGTAGACGAAAAAATTTACTGAGGCACAGCAGAGCTTCTCATGTTCTTGAGGAGCATGAACAAAGTCAAGAGTAACTTCAGCAGCAGTTGCTCCCTGTGATCTCTAGGCAGATGCAGCTCTTCTTCTTCCTGACTCTCATGAGCTATCCTCTGAAATACACTAAATGTGTATTTAAAAAATTGGGAAATTAGCAGACAAAACTTAAATTTGGTAGCTGGGCACACTCCAGCCACTCAGAACTTTAAAAGTATGGAACTAAGTTATGGGGAGAGACTTGTGCATTCTTTTCCAACTTCATATTGCTTACAGTATTAATAACACATGCCAGCACTCTCATAAACCTTTCACTTCCATTTTTGGCTTGTAGCTTTATGTATTCCATCATTATTGTGTTCCTTGTATTGACAAAGGTAACTGCATAAATATAATATATTTTGACTTTTGTAGGGTGTTTGAGTTAGTACTGCACTACATCTTGTTTTAAAAATTAGCCCTGTAAAATACAAATAAAGCACAAATTAAATGGACTAAGAACTAGCTAACTGACAAATCTCCAAGTAGTTGTCAAAGGGGAATCATCATTGAATTTGAGTGTTTCTAGCAGGATTCCACAGGGATTGGGACTAGCCCGGGGCTATTTCCTATTTTTACCAATGATCCAGAAGTAAATGTAAAATCACTGTAGATAAAATTAGCAGGTGACACAAATATGACAGAGAAGTCATAAAGAGTGATCGGGGTTGCTTGAGAAGTTGGGTCTATTCAAATACAATGTGTTTTAATACAACCAGATGCAACGTTCTACAGAAACAAACAAACAATATAGGCCTTACCTACAGAATGGGGGACTGATCCTGGAACACAGTGACTCTAAAAAGATTTAGAGGTCAGAGTGGATCAGTAACTAACCATGAGTCTCAGTGCAATGTTGTGGCAAAGAGGGCTAATGCAATCCTTAAATGTGTAATAAAGAGAGTGATGAATAGAAGCAGGGAAGTGATTTTTACCTCTATATAGATTACAGGTGAGACTGACACTAGAATACGGTGTAAAGTTTTGGTGTCCACATTTAAAGGATGTTAAAGAGTAAGAGGTGACTTGCTTACAAAGTATAAGAACTTGCATGGAATGAAAATGCCAGGTAGTCAAGGAGACTTTAATCTAGAAGAGAACAAAATAAGAACCATCAATGGCAGGAAACTAAAGACTTAATTCAAAGTATCCCATGATTTTTTTTGGATCCCCGGTTTGAGATGCCTACAACCTGATCTTTCACAATATTGAACCTATAAGGTGCTCTTTAGTGTTCAAAGCACAGCTCGCTTGACACGCTGACTTACAGTTGCAGCTGTGAGTGCTCAGCACTTCTACAAATCAGATCTCAGGGTGCTAAATCGGGCATTAGAAAGGGAGGAACATACAATTAGTGACCACCTGTCAGAAGTTTGGTTGAAATGACTTGACCAACATCACGGAGGAACTCTGTGGCTAAGGCAGGAATAGAATCCAGTTTTCAAGGGCAGCATTCAACTAATTGAATCCTGAAACCATCCATTTTTCTTCCTGCAATCCCTTGCCTCATTCATTGCACACTTGTGCTTTGCTTTCTTTCAGAACAATATGGCCAGTGTATTGTCTGCAGTTATGTTATCACACAGCTCCTTCTAAGCAAGCACATTTATTCTTATAGGGAAAGCATTGCAGAGAAAACCCGTTAAAACAATAGAAGAACTTACACATCCACTAAAAGCTTACTAAAGGTCATCTATTAGTCTTATATGGCCCTTAGTAGGTCATGTCTTTCCATCCTTTCCACAAGGATTGAGCCCACCCTTGGACAGAAGGTTCTGTCTTTTTTTTTTTGCATTAGAAAGAACCCCAAGAGTCAATTTAAACTCAAGCTATTTATTCAAAAATCCTTTCTTTGTCTAGTCTCTGAAAGAGCCAGTTTAAACTATCTTGTATGATCTTTCCCAGAAGGTGGTACCTCTCTGTCAGGGTTTCAACCTGGCTGACGTGCATTAATCATAACTTTTTGTTGTTGAGGAGGAGTTGTGGTAGCCCTCCCCCAGGAAGTAGAACGCAATCACACACAAACCATTCGTTTAAAACAATGGACCCCCAAAAATATTGCAAGAAGTTGCCCTATCTGTCATAGGCTCTTCCTTTATTACACGGTCCTGATTAATCCCCAAAGTAGGTCCATCCTGTGTACTGAATGGGGTCTTGTGGAAAATAAAGTTTGATCGTGTAATTAAAGACTGCATTATAAGGTATATACAAAAGACAGGTCAATTAAGTTAACTTTCATTCTAGCATATCATAACTTCTAAATGCTTGACTTTGCAACTTAATATATTCTTGTATGTATTCAGTATAATCATATCTTAAATGTATGTTATGAAGTGGTTAGACTTTACAATTCGGCTCTTAGGGCCAAGTACTCCATAGTAATTGCAACCATGCTTAAATTATTGTTGCAGTTTGTGCTTACAATTCATGTGTGGGTACAACCTGGGCATGTGCCCACAAACCTACTACCTGCATTTGGATGCCAGTCAGGCACTTCAGAGTAGGGTGACCAGACAGCAAATGTGAAAAATCGGGATAGGAGATGGAGGTAATAGGAACCTATACAAGAAAAAGACCCAAAAATTGGGACTGTCCCTATAAAATTGGGACATCTGATTACCCTACTTCAGAGGGACAAGTACTAAAATTCTCTCCTGAGTTATTGATTTTTTGCAGGTGCAAAATGCCTTCACAAATTTGGCCTACAAGAAGGAGGCTGGCTTCAACCCTGTGGAAAAACTATCCCTTAGTGTGTAGCAACTTGGATTGAATTTTCCAAAAGCCCTGATGTATTCATATGAGAGCTTCACATTGTTGTGGAATGTGGAGAGCTCCCTGTGCTGTCTGGTCTTAAATGAATGGTGTATCAGAACAGTATCCATGTTCAATCGTGGCTATTTGTAGGTCATCACTTTTAGTTTCTTTTCACTCAGAATTTGATATAAAGTGTCACTCCGAACAGATAACCTTTTTCTTTAAAACCTTCCCTTTGGAAGTTTATCAGGACTACTTCCAAACACACACTCAGAGTATGCTCCCAGACAGATCTAAAAAAGGAGGATCTTGGAGGACCTTATAGCATTGCAGGATCGGTCATGATTTTACATTTATGCACATATACACACACAAAAAAAAAAGGTTGGTTGAAGCCCTTAGTTTGCATATGGAATTTAAAGATAGTTGTTTTTACATGTTGTTTGTAGATATGTACCCACTGAAGTGCCACTGACTCTCTTTTGCTTCAGTGAGTTTAAGAAATACACATATTTCCATATTCACAAGGTAATTTACATACCAGAGATCATATTTTGATGAGACTTTTTTACTCTGAACATGGCATATTCAAGGAGAGGGAGTGAGTGTTCATTCATCAGGCTATGCACAATTGGCTTCAGAACTAGGGGCAGAAAAAGTGGAAGATAATATACCATACTAAGGTGCTGTCAACTCTGCCAGAAAAACAGAAGGATGAAGACCTTGATTAGAGCAAATAGAAACCACTGTTAGTGCTTCATGTTACAGAACAAACATCAGGGAAACAATGTTCATTTAAGGGCTTGCCTTTAAATCACACTGAAAGTGAACAATGAAATTTGTTTTATATCTTTTCTCCATCTGGTGCATATGGAAAAGATTGGGATGTGAAGAGGCAGTGGAGAACAAGAAATACTATGCCATATATTTGAGAGTAATGTCAGAGGCTGTGGGTGTGATCCTGGCCCCATTGATATATCTGCGTATATCTCTCCAAATCGGTTCCCACTGCAAGGGCCTCAGGAATTGGTGCCCCTTATTCCCTCTTTGTCTCTGCCTGTGGCACATAATAGTGCACCTTGGTATCTCCTATTCTTAGCCTGTGGCACACACTAGCTTAGTCTCCAGAGGGCTGTAATGCTTTAGACTGAATCAGATCATTGCGCTCAATACAGGGGTAACTGGGTGCTGTTTAGTGGCCTGTGATATGCAGAAAGTCCGGCTAGATGATGTGGCGGTCACTCCATCTCAAAAAGGATTTAGTAGAAATAGCAGAGGTGTGGAAACAGATGACAAATACAATTCAGATGCATGGAGAAAAAATTGCATGAATAGAAATTGGAAAGATTGGGACCCTTTACTCTAAAAAGGATACAAATGAGGGAACATAAGTACAAACCAACAAATTCTATTAAAAATGGGCCCTTTCAATTATCTGTACTTATACCAAAGGAAAAGGACAGTGAATGAGTTACAAAGACTGAAAATTTAAAACTAATTAAAGGAAATACTATTTCATCCAATGAAAAATTCGCCCGTGGAACTCATTGCCACAAGATACCTTTTGAGGAGAAGAGTTACGTAGGGTTTTTAAAGCACTAGATGCTTCCATGAATAATGAGAATGTCCACAGCTACATTAGAAAAGATTAAAGAAAAACAATTTTTAGGTACATAAATTCTTAGGCACTAGTGCAGAAACCAACCTCTAATTGAAGGGATTAGAAAGAAACTTTGACTGTACAAGCAGGTTATCCCATAATTTCCCATTTCCTTGCCCATTCCTCTGAAGCATCTGGTACTGGCTGTAGTCCTAATTGGTCTGATCTGGTATGACAAATCTTATGGTCCTGTGAATCTTGATTTTAACTGTCAAACCTCTTAGTCAGTGGGAAGGGAAGAATTTAGGCACCTAAATGCTTTTTGAGGATCTGGGCCAAACTCTCATTTGGTATCAATTCACTGAAATCAATGGGAGTTAGGCCACGTCCAGACTAGGAATTAAAATCGATTTTAGATACGCAACTTCAGCTACGTGAATAACGTAGCTGAAGTCGAATTTCTAAAATCGAGGTACTCACCAGTCTGGACGGCGCGGCATCGATGTCCGCGGCTCTCCGCGTCGATTCCGGAACTCCGTTCGGATTGATGGAGTTCCGGAATCGATGTAAGCGCGCTCGGGGATCGATACACCGCGTCCAGACTAGACGCGATATATCGATCCCCGAGCAATCGATTTTAACCCGCCGATGCCGCGGGTTAGTCTGGACGAGGGCTTAGGCCCAGATCCTCAGGTGCCTTTCTCCCACTCCACACTATGTGAGCTCAGACAGGACAGGTGAACCTCACCGGTAACTCAGCTAAGGGGCTGGTCTCCTTGTTATCTTAATTGTACCATTAAAGCACTTCAGAAAATATTCTGGGGTTTCATGTGCAAAGTTATATCAACATACAGAATATTATACGTGGTTGTATTATGTCCTGCAAAGTTGGGGGAAGGGCTGCAGGATGTGGAAGACGTGACTTTATTTATTTATTTATTTATTTATTTTAAATTTCAAGTGCCTGTAAATTAAGAGAGTTTATTCTCATTGCCTTTCTGGCTAGTGATGTCCTGTTCAGCTGTTCTAACCCTGGACATTTCAAAGTAAATAATTAGATACCCCATCTTTTCATTGTTAACATGTATCTGTATTGCTGCAGATTTCCTTTTCAAATGAAGACCACATCTAGATTGTTGTATTTTTGTCTACGGAGAAACCAACTTGTGTTAAGTACTACATTTTAGCAAAAAATGAAGTTTCAGAAATGCTAGACTCTAAATAGCTTCACATTGTTGACACTAGCAAGTAGTTGATCTGATTAAAGGCTTTTTCATTTGATTTTTTAAAAAAAAAAATTTTTTTCCTGGACAGAAAGATATGCTAATTTCCACATATTAATGTCTTTCTACCAGCCCACTTGGGGAAAAACAACTGGAAATATGATTTGTTATATTTTTCCCCAATAAAAAGAAAACAAATTATGAATGTTTTATAGTCAAAACCAACAATATTGCTGAGTTTTGGACAACTAGTCATAAAATGTATAAAGTATCTAGAGCTGTCAGAGAACTATCCAGAATGACTGAGATTTCTTTCTCGAGTGCCAACAGCTAATTTAGACCCCATCATTTTGTATGGGGATTACATTTTTTAATTTGCATTTCCTTTCATTTATCAACGCTGAATTTCATCTGACATTTTGTTGCCCAGTCACCCACTTTTGTAAGATCATTGTTAACTCTTCACAGTCTGCTTTGGACTGAAATATCTGGAGTAATTTTGCATTGTCTGCAGATGTTGTCACCGACTGTTTTCCACCCTTTTTTCCAGATTATTTATGGATATGTTGAACAGCACTGGTCCTCTATCAGACCTGTGGGGGTCACCACTATTTACCTCTCTCCATTCTGAAAACTGACCCTTTTATTCCTATGCTTTGTTTCCTATCTTTTAACCAGTGACTAATTCATGAGAGAACCTTCCCTCTTATCCCATGACTATTTACTTTGCTTAAGAGCCTTTGGTGAGGGCTTTCAGAGGCTTTCTGAAAGTTTAAGTACACTATATTCACTGGATCACCCTTGTCCGCATGTTTGAGCCCTTCCAAAGAATTGTAATATATCGGTGAGGCATGATTTCTCTTTACAAAAGTCATTGTGTCTCTTCTCCATCAGATCGTGTCCATCTATGTGTCTGATAATTCTTTTTTTTACTATACTTTCAACCAATTTGTTTAGTATGGGGGGAGGGATAACTCAGTGGCTTGAGCATTGGCCTGCTAAACCCCGGGTTGTGCGTTCAGTCTTTGAGGAGGCCATTTAGGGATCTGGGGCAAAAATCTTCAAGGGATTGGTCCTGCTTTGAGCAGGGGGTTAGACTAGATGACCTCCTGAGGTCCCTTCCAACCCTGATATTCTATGATATTGAAGTTAGGCTTACCTTCCTCTAATTGAGCCTCCAGTCATCTAGTACTGAAGCTGATTTAAACAATACATTAAATACCACTGTGAGTAGTTCTGCAATTTCATACCTGAGTTCTTTCAGAACTCTTGGGTGAATACCATCTGGTCCTGGTGACTTATTACTGTTTAATTTATCAAGTTGTTCCAATACTTCCTCTGTTGACACCTGAATCTGAGGCTACGTCTTCACTACCTGCCGTATCGGTGGGTAGCCATCGATTGCTCGGGGATCAATATATCACGTCTCATCTAGACGCGATATATCGATCCCCGAATGCGCTTATATCCATTCTGGAACTCCACCAACCTGAACGGAGTTACGGAATCGACAGGGGGAGCCGCGGACATCGATCCCACACCGTGAGGACGGTGAGTAATTCGATCTTAGATACTTCAACTTCAGCTACGTTATTCACATAGCTGAAGTTGCATATCTAAGATCGATTTTTCCCCCATAGTGTAGACCAGCCCTAAGACAGTTCCTCAGATTTGTCACCTAAAAAGAATGGCTCAGGTGTGGGAATCTCCCTCACACCTCTGCAGTGAAGACTGATGCAAAGAATTCATGTAGTTTCTCCTCAAGGGCCTTATCTTCCTTCAGTGCTCCTTAAGCACCTCTATTATCCAGTAGCCCCGCTGATTCTGATGTACTCAAACATTTTTTTGCTGTTAGTTTTTGAACCTTTGGCTAGTTGCTCTTCAAATTCTTTTTTTGGCTGCCTAATTATACTTATGCTTAATTATCTGGTAATATTTTGAAAAACTAAATCAAAGAATAACTTAGTTACAAAAAACCCTGCTCTATGCAAAAAGTTGTTTCTTTAAATTAAGATCTCTCATTTTAAAGGTCATTATTAAAGTAGTAGAACTATACTATTTCAGATACTGCCAGCTTTCATGCCAGCTGTGCTTCTGGTTAAGATTAGTGTTTCTGGAGAAATTCTCATTGTTTTCCTTATTAAAATAAGGAATCTGGGCAATATTTAGTTCAGAAAGAATTTCTTAATATTTCAATTTACTGTTCACAATATAGATAATGTTCAATCTGTATGGCTATATGATGTCTCCACAGTATTTCTATTCCTCCAGCTTAAATAAGACTAATGGTATTAGGAAATCAAAGGGATATGTTAGAGATTTTTGCAATGAGATTAATAAAATATTAAAATAAAAATGCTGACAGTTTGGATTAACTGACTCAACTGTATTTTCATCAGTTGTATGCATTGCTCCCATTAGGTGTTCAGACATCAGTGAAACAGAATGGAGATCAAGTAGTCCTGCATGTCTTTCAGTATCTCTAATTTTGATGCATCTTGACATGGTTCTTTAATATCTTTTGATAGCAACAAATTAGCATGTTTTCTACATTATTCATTAAGCCTTGTTTTGTGTGTGTGCGCTTTTGTTTTGTTTTTGACGTGATGTGAGGAGAGAAATGTACTGCTTCCTGTCACTTTCTTCTGTAATATATGTATCTTGTGACAGTTCATGGAGTCTGCTATGGTTTTTAAGCAATGCTGTCTAATAAATTACAATAATTTTAATATTTTAAAACAGCATTGAGCAGCATGTTGCTATTGTATTGACATGATAGTCTTCAAAACTGCATTTGGGCACATAGAAGAAGTGATTTATTCAGCTAGTCTGTCAGCTAATGGACTAGTTCATGAAAAAAACTCTCTGCAGCTGATTATACTTAGTGTAGTCTAGAGCATTTCTCAAACTGCTGAAGCAACAGTGGAATCTTCCAATATTTGTATTTTATCCATGTGTTGTTCTAAAACTTGATAAATATTTTCTCAACAATGGATCCTTTGGTAATTAAACCAAGCGTCTCAACATATGCAAATGCTGCAATATCATGTTGTCTGGCTATGCCGGAAGACACTGGATGTGGTTTAATTAGGCCACAACTTTATTCTTAAATGTCTGGGAGTACTCAGCAGATAAAAGTACACAGTGAAGGTAATCCCATAATCATTTCAATATATATCTAGGGGGCTTCAGCTAGCTCTCCCCCCTACCCATCCTGATCCCCAGCCAACCCTCTGCTGGGACCTCAGCATTCCCCAGCCTCCTTGAATGAA
This sequence comes from Gopherus flavomarginatus, assembly GCF_025201925.1. Classification (NCBI taxonomy): domain Eukaryota; kingdom Metazoa; phylum Chordata; order Testudines; family Testudinidae; genus Gopherus; species Gopherus flavomarginatus. Next base: position 177,897,892 of record NC_066620.1, on the reverse strand, counting down.
GGTTTGGGGAGGGGGGCCTATAAAGGAGGGGAGAGTTGGCCCTCTGTTGCTCCAGACAACCACCCTGTTTATATAATGAGTTGCAACATTATAGCCTAACTCCTGTTCCATGTTTTAACCCAGATAAGATCCCTCTCCCCCAGACTCACTGTAGGGATGGGGCCAATCCTTGGCCAATCTGATGATGAGGTGGAAATTCCTTCTCAGCCCCCCAGGAAATGAATGACTAGCGCAATGCCCTCAGTGGATCCAAACAAAACCCATTATTTCACCACTCACATGGTGAGAAGGGTAGGTGCTGCCCCACCTAGTCCAAGGAAAAGAGGGCTTTTTCCTGCACCAGCGTTGACATATATAGTCCCTCCTCTCTTCCAGTCACCTGGGGGGGCGGGGGAAATGGGCCAGAATTCCCATGCTGATCTTGTCTACCACTACAGCAGAAAGTCTTTCCACCAAGCCAGACAATAGCCCCCAGCAATTAATTTGCGGTAAGATCACTCTAATTTAAAGACTCAAATTCTTTTTCACAAAGTCTCTCTTTATCTTTGTGTCACTTGTGTTGAAGAGAAATTCCACATATTATTGTTCAGATACCCCTTTTTTTCAAATGTATGAAATCCTACACCACTGGGTTTCATTTCTGAACTCCTGATTCACTTTACTGGGATGTACAGATAAAGACAAACCAATTTAATTTCTTCAAATGAAATGTAACCCCAGCCATAGAAAGTGAGGTCTGTCCATTCATTTTACATGCCACTGGTTAAAATAAATATGCATCTGACCTGCTCTCATTTGAAGTCAATGGCAAAACCCTGTTTCATTTCAGTAAGTGGAGAGTCAGTCTCAAAGGCCCACATTCTGCAAATATGTAAGGATGTGTGTAACATTTATAAGGTGAATATTCCTATGTATAATAGGTCTGTTCATCTGAGTAAAGTTACACACATTCTTTAGTTCTATTTATGTCAATAGGACTATCCACATGAATAAAGGTACATTCATATTTAAGCATTTTCAGGATTAGATCATTATAATCAAAATCAATATCACCTCCAAGATGTGGTATTAAAGCAACTTTGGTTTAGGAATAAATTCTTTGGTTGGTTGATTACTGCTATTCTACTATTTGTTATATTGCCTTTTAAAATCAAAGTGGACATAAATACTGCACTATCTGAGGGCTGTTGGAGGATTTCAGGTCTCTTTCTTTAATATGCCGACTTTTACTTCAGCGTTTTGTTTAAACTTCTTAGGAGGGTTAAGGTTGTTCTTTGAATATGCAGTGCAGTATCCTACCCATTATTTATTTAGACTGTATGAATAGTCTGAGTGTCTGAGGATTATCTGCTTTCCCTTAACGGCTCATTGCAATAGATTGCAATGCTCAGGTCTATCTTTTCTGAACTGTGCTATTCCTTGCAATATGTAAAGCAGCAACTCTTTAAGCCTTAAAGTTACACAGTAACATCTCCTGAATTTTTCCTCAATCTTGTTACTTTGTGTATCTTCAATATCCCTTTTCAACCTTTTGACTGATGTATAAACAGTGTATAATTAATTCTACTGAAACATACACAACCTCTGTGCTGGCATCAGAGACAGGGTGGGATAGGAGCAATGGTTCTCAACACTTGGCCCAATCAGCACACAGTTGCAGTCCATGCGACATCCTCAGGGCCATACAGGTAGTGTATATATTGTGTGGGTGCAGCCCACCCCACATAACACATAGACAGTCGCATATGTGGCCCACAGTGGTGAATAGTTGAGAACCCTTAGCTTCTGTGCTACTGGAGAATACCCTTTCCCCCTTGTGCTAACCAGTTAATCCAGTTTTACAGGTAGAGTTCTTCAGCGGCAAGGTGCAAAGATGCTGTCTGTCTCTTGGTATTGTAAAAAGTATCAGATTAAGTGTTTCTGAACCAGTGAGTTACGACTCCCAATGCAGGTGGAGAGAGAATCACAAAAGGCAATCCAGAGGTGTTGTGAGGTTTCAAAAATATGGTTACAGTCTAAAGCAAAGACAAGACGGTTACTTACCTTGTAACTGTTGTTCTTCGAGATGTGTTGCTCATATCCATTCCAGTTAGGTGTGCCCTCACCGCGTGCACGTTCGTCGGAGATTTTTACCCTAGCAACACTCGCTGGGCCGGCAGGGCTCCCCCTGGAGTGGCGCCACTATGGTGCGGGATATATACCCCTGCCGGGCCCTCCGCTTCTCAGTTCTTTCTTGCCGGCTACTCCGACAGTGGGGAAGGAGGGCGGGTGTGGAATGGATATGAGCAACGCATCTCGAAGAACAACAGTTACAAGGTAAGTAATCATCTTTTCTTCTTCGAATGCTTGCTCATATCCATTCCAGTTAGGTGATTCCCAAGACTTACCTAGGCGGTGAGGTCGGAGCGAGACGTTGTGGAATGTAAGATCGCTGAGCCAAAGGCGGCATCGTCTCTGGACTGCTCGACCAGTGCATAGTGGGATGCGAAAGTGTGGACTGAAGACCAGGTAGCAGCACAACATATTTCCTGGATAGGAACCTGGGCCAGGAATGCGGTGGACGAGGCATGAGCTCGAGTAGACTGGGCAGTGAGACGGCCAATCGGGACGTGGGCCAAGTCGTAGCACGTCCGGATACAGGACGTCACCCATGATGATAGCCTCTGGGAAGAAATAGGCATGCCTTTCATACGCTCCTCGACCGCTACAAATAGCTGAGGCGAGCGTCTGAACGGTTTGGTTCTCTGAATGTAAAAGGCAAGAGCCCGGTGGACATCCAGAGTATGCAGCTGTTGTTCCCGGCGTGATGCGTGCAGCTTCAGAAAGACCGGTAGAAAAATGTCTTGATTGATGTGTAAGGCGGAGACCACCTTGGGGAGGAAAGCTGAGTGTGGTCGCAGCTGTACCTTGTCCTTGTGGAAGATCATGTACGGGGTGTCCACCATCAGGGCACGAAGCTCCAATACTCGTCTGGCCGATGTTATAGCAACTAGGAAGGCCGTCTTCCAGGACAGGTACAGTAGCGAACAAGTGGCTAACGGCTCAAAGGGAGTGGCCATAAGCCTAGCCAGAACAAGGTTGAGATCCCAGGTAGGAGAAGGACGCTTAACCGGAGGATAGAGTCGCTCCAAGCCCTTGAGGAACCTGGAAACTACCGGGTGGGAGAAGATCGAACTTCCGGATTCCTCAAGATGGAAGGTGGAAATTGCGGCTAGATGCACCCTTATCGAAGAAAGTGCCAGGCCCTGCTCCTTGAGGTACCATAAGTAGTCTAAGATAATGGGAACCGATACACCTGCAGGATCAAGGTTACGCTGGGCGCACCAATGGGAGAAGCGCTTCCATTTGGCGAGATATGTCGCACGCGTGGAAGGCTTCCTGCTTCCCAGGAGGACCTGTTGCACCGGGGTGGAACAGCGCAACTCAAATTGGTTTAGCCAGACAGCAGCCATGCTGTCAGGTGGAGGGACTGCAGGTTCGGGTGGTGAAGTCTGCCGAAGTCCTGCGTTATCAGGTCCGGGTAGAGCGGCAGAGATATCGGGTTCACCCGAGAGAGGTCGAGCAGCATGGTATATCAGTGCTGTCTCGGCCATGCCGGAGCGATCAGGATTAGCCTGGCTCTGTCTCTGCGGATCTTGAGCAGGACTCTGTGACCGAGGGGAAAGGGCGGGAAGGCATAAAGTAGACGACCTTCCCAGTGGATCAGGAAGGAGGGAGCCTGGGGAGCGACCCTGCAGGGAGCAGAACATCTGGCATTTCCTCTTCTCCCTGGAGGCGAAGAGGTCTATCTGGGGAAAGCCCCACTTCCAGAATACTGAAAGGAGGATGTCCGGGCGGATGGACCATTCGTGGGACAGGAAGGAACTGCTCAGGTGATCCGCGAGAGAGTTCCGGACTCCCGGAGAAAGGAGGCTACCAGTTCTATCGAGTGGGCTATACAGAAGTCCCACAATCACATCGCCTCTAGACAGAGAGGGGAAGACCGTGTCCCTCCTTGCTTGTTTATGTAATACATGGCCGTTGTGTTGTCTGTAAAGACTGCAACACAACGGCCCTGTAGGTGCTGTTGGAAGGTCTGACACGCCAGTCGGACTGCTCTCAGCTCTCGGACATTGATGTGAAGCCCCAGCTCCTGAGAGGACCAAAGGCCTTGAGTACGAAGGTGCCCTAAGTGAGCACCCCAGCTGAGAGAGGAAGCGTCTGTTGTCAGAGACACCGAGGGCTGTGCTGGGTGGAACGGACGACCGGCAGACACCAGGGAGGGCATCAGCCACCAGTTGAGGGAGCCCAGAACTCTTGGTGGAACCGTAATTACCATGTCTATAGCATCTCTGCGAGGACAATAGGCTGAGGCGAGCCAAGTCTGAAGAGGACGCATGCGCAGTCTTGCGTGCCTTGTCACGAAAGTGCACGCAGCCATGTGCCCCAGGAGGACGAGACAGGCGTGGACAGAGGTTGTTGGGAAGCTTTGTAGCCTCTGTATGAGGCAGACCAAAGTCTGAAAGCGGTGTGGGGGTAGGCTGGCTGTTGCAATATTGGAGTCCAGCAAGGCCCCTATGAATTCTATCCTCTGCGTAGGAAGCAGAGTGGATTTGTCCAGGTTGATAATCAGGCCTAAACGGGTGAATAGGTCCTTGATGACGTTCACGTGGGCGGTGACCTGAGCCTCGGCGGTCCCTCAAATGAGCCAGTCGTCGAGGTATGGGAAGACATGCACTCCACGGCGGAGGGAGGCGGCGACTACCGCCATACATTTCGTGGATACCCGAGGGCCGAGGATAGGCCAAAGGGAAGGACTGCGAATTGATAATGTTGACGATTCACCACAAAGCGCAGGTACCTTCTGTGCGGAGGGTAGATCGCAATGTGGAAGTATGCGTCTCTCATGTCGAGAGCGGCGTACCAATCTCCGGTATCCAGGGAGGGGATGATGGTACCCAGGGACACCATGTGGAACTTGAACTTTCTCATGAATTTGTTCAGTCCTTGCAGGTCCAGGATAGGTCGGAGGCCTCCTTTCGACTTGGAGATTAGGAAATATCTGGAATAGAACCCCTTGCCCTTTAATTCCTCTGGAACCTCCTCTATAGCTCCCATGGCAAGGAGCTTGGACACCTCCTGCAGAAGGAGTTGCTCGTGAGAGGGGTCCCTGAAGATGGATGAGGAGGGAGGGTGGGGAGGAGGGGTCGAAATAAACTGAAGACGGTAGCCATACTCCACCGTGCGGAGGACCCAGCGGTCCGAAGTCAGCTGTGACCATGCAGGGAGGAATGCGGCAAGGCGGTTGGCGAACTGAAAAGGATCCTGGGAGGCAATTGGTACGGTGCTCTCGGCCGCACCCTCAAAAGTTTGGCTTCGGTCCCGCCGGTGGTTTGGTAGGACCGGAGTTGTTACCCCCCTGTGGTCCAGACTGTCGTCTGCGAGAGATACGACCTCGCCTTCTGGAGAAGTCCTGCCTTGGACAAGGTGGGGGGTAGGGGCGCTGGGGCTGCAGTCGGAAAGATCGCCTCTGAGTCTGTGGCATATGCATTCCCAGCGAACGCATGATTACGGGATTGTCCTTCAGACTCTGGAGGCGAGGGTCCGTCTTCTGGGAGAAGAGGCCCTGGCCATCAAAGGGTAGGTCCTGTATCGTATACTGGAGTTCAGGTGGTAGCCCTGACGCCTGCAGCCATGATATACACCGCATGGCAATCCCTGATGCGACGGTTCTAGCCGCCGAGTCAGCAGCATCTAGCGAGGCTTGGAGGGAGGTCCGCTCCACTTTCTTCCCTTCCTCCAGGAGAGCTGTGAATTCCTGGCGGGAGTCCTGTGGGACGAGCTCTACAAACTTCCCTACTGCCTCCCAGGTGTTATAACTGTACCAACTCAGGAGGGCTTGTTGGTTCGCCAGCCTGAGTTCGAGGCCTCCCGCCGAATAGATCTTCCTACCCAGCAAATCCATGCGCCTGGCCTCTCTTGATTTAGGCGCAGGGGCTTGCTGCCCGTGGCGCTCCCGTTCGTTGATGGACTGGACTACAAACGAAAAAGGAGGAGGGTGCACATACAGGTACTCGTACCCCTTGGATGGTACCATATATTTGCGTTCAACCCCCTTGACTGTGGGTAGTACTGATGCCGGGGATTGCCAGATGGTATCCGCTCGCGCCTGTATTGAGCGGATGAAGGGAAGGGCAACCCTGGTTGGAGCTTCCGCTGATAATATACTGACAACCGGGTTGTCTACCTCAGGAAGTTCCTTAACGGGTAAGTTAATGTTGAGGGCGACGCACCGCAGGAGGTCCTGGTGCGACCTGAGGTCAATGGGGGGCGGACCAGATGTAGCCGTCCCCGCCACCGCTTCATCCGGAAATGAGGAGATGAGGAGGATGAAACCCCGGGAACCAGCGGGTCTTGGAGTTCCTGGTCCTGGGAGATGTCCTGCGGATCCTGTGGCTCTGGTACATGGGCTGTGGATTCCTCCGTACCCGCCGGGGGAGGTCTGTTCACAGTGGATTCTGGTGCCCAATGTTCAGAAGGGGCGGACCGCGGTGGAACATGCGGATCACCTTGGTTCTGATGGTAGGCCGAAGGTGTCCAAAAAGGCCACTGATGAGGGCCCTGGTGATTATCCGAATCCCCGTATGATGCAGATTCTGCATGAGAGGAGATCGATGGATGGCGAGATGGCCACGGAAGGGCGGAGACCGTTTGGTGAGTGTCTCTGCATCCATTCGGACCGTCTCTATACGGTGCCGGAGAACAGTACCGAGAGTCGTGACGGTGCCGGGAGTGGGACCGGGACCTGCGACCAGCATGGTGCCGGGAGGTCGACCGGTACCTGGAATCGCCGTACTGAGATCAGCTGCGAGAGGTCCGGTGCCGTGAGTGTCTAGATCTGGATCGGTGCCGGTAGTATCTGGATGGCAACCGGGATCTCGAGCGGTACCGCGAGTACGGCCGGTACCTCTATGGAGAACGGTACCGGGACTGCGAGCGGCCACGGGATTGGGATCGATGGCGAGACCAGGAGCGCCTGCGGGACCTGGACCGAGACCGGCGAAGCTCTGTGGTGCCGGGCGAAGAAGGTCTTACAAGGGCCGGCTTGCCAATAGACTGAGGGACCCGCACTGGTGGTGCCGGGGGTCTAGGCAGCTCAGGCTCCATCATGGCGATCAAGTCTCTTGCTGCGGAGAATGTCTCCGGCGTGGATGGCACGGTAAGCTCGACCACGGCGCGTGCTGGGGAGCTGGTAAGCACCGGACTCAACGGCCCTTGCGAGGCCGGAATCAACGGTGCGGAGGACGTCGGTGCCGCGGCAGATGACGGTGCCGGGCGATCCGGCTTGGTTAAGCGCTCAGACTGCGGTGTGGATATAGTCGCCGCAGGAGGCTTATGCTTCTTGCTCCTAGGAGACAGTGAGCGGTGCCGGGTGGGAGCGTGGGCGGATGAAGGCTGATGTCGTGGAGTCTTCACCGATGGCGTGCGCTCTGGTGCCGAGGAGGTACTTGTTCCCGGTGCTGCTTCCGGTGCCGATGACTGAGGAGTCAAAGCCACCTCCATCAGGAGTTGCTCTAGGCGAATGTCCCTCTCTTTTTTAGTCCGGGGCTTGAACGCCTTACAGATGCGGCACTTGTCTGTAAGATGAGACTCACCCAAGCATCTAAGACAGGAGTCGTGCTGGTCTCCTGTGGGCATCGGCCTATGGCAGGGCGAGCACGGTTTGAAGCCCGGTGAGCCGGGCACGGGTCCCGGTACCGGGGAAAGGGACGGGACTAATCCCTGAATCCCCCAAACTATCTACAACAACTATTACAGAACTAATGACTAACACTAACTATACTTGTAAGAAATCGAACTATATACACAATTAGAAGAAAAACGAGTGAATCGCTAGGGAGGTGGAGGTCAGGCAACTGCACTCCACTGTTCCAACGACTGACACGGGCGGTAAGAAGGTACTGAGGAGCGGAGGGGCCGGCAGGGGTATATATCCGGCACCATAGCGGCGCCACTCCAGGGGGTGCCCTGCCGGCCCACCGAGTGTTGCTAGGGTAAAAATCTCTGACGAACATGCACGCAGCGTGCGCACACCTAACTGGAATGGATATGAGCAAGCACTCGAAGAGAAAATCTCATTCCCCACACATCCCTACCCTTCACAGTCAAGTATTCCTCTTTTGAAACACACACAAATCATTTAAGGTTATCATTGACAGACTCTTTACGCTTACACTAAATGTAAGGGTCTTGTGGACATTTTAAGATTTTAATAGGGGTCATGGACCTGAGGAGGTTGTGAAACACTGGACTAAGCAAAGGAATCCTGTATCCTGCAGCCAAACCATGCATTAATTGCAATGACATTTCCATGCAAAAATAATGCTGGATTCTCCTAGAGCCTGTTTGCACAAATGTCAGCTAATTTAGGGAACCATTCAACAGGGTTGGCTCCAGGTTTTCTGCTGCCCCAAGTGGGCAAAAAACAAAACAAAACGCGGCAGCGTGATCGCGCCGCTCCACGCTTCAGTGGCAATTCGGTGGCAGGTCCTTCGCTCCAAGAGAGACTGAGGGACCCGCTGCTGAATTGCCGCCGAAGACTCAGACATGCTGCCCCAATGGCGACCGGAGTGCTGCCCCTTGATATTGGCCGCCCCAAGCGCCTGCTTCTTTAGCTGATGCCTGGAGCCAGCCCTGCCATTGACTTCCATGATCCATGAAAATTCTTCACTTTTACCATGTGCAGAACTATTATTGATGTTAAGCAAAGTATTATGTAGAGACGGAGTGCAGAACATGCAATAGAATTTTTAAAGTGCATACCTTCAAGAAGAATGACTTTTGGCTTATGGACTTTCTGATCCTTTTCCATCAGCTTTCCCCTCCTCTTTAGACATGAGACTAACTCAGACATCTAGTAAAATGTTAGAGCCAAAATTTGCCTGTGATAATCTGTGACAAATACATAGCACTGAATATGTGGCTGGAACCTTATTGTATTTTGTAACTGACTACCTATTATGATAGTCATTTGTATCATATAACTTGTTAATTGCAATGGCATTGCACAGCTCAATGAAATGCATACTCTTTAGTGCTCCATTTATAATATTTAGAACGTTTTTTGCTTGACTATGAAATAAATTATTGTGTGGTTCCATTTTTAATTTCAGTTTCAGATCTAATATGCTCATTTTACAAATAAAAAGATAATTTTCTAACTGCTAGCCCTGTACCATCTAGCTGAGATTTGAGAGTCAGTGTGGATTCTTTCTTCTTACATGTTATCACCTATGATAAAGATTCTGCAGGCCAAATTAGACCCCCAGTATTTTTTCCTCAATGCCACTTTTACAAATCCACTGCCTTCAATGTGTTTCTAGAGGTGTAACTGTTGTGATGTAGTAAACTGCTCTGTTGATGGTACACAATGGCATGTAGTCCAGCTCCTTTTCTCTTACCTTTGCAAACTCTGCAATAATAACAATAAAATATATTTTGTCACAGATATGACTCAAATACATAAATGGAGCAGGTGTTTTAACTAAGAAAAGGAGAATCATTTTTTGCTTAGTCACTTTTCAGAGTGGACTCATTTTTTAAATTAGAATGTAGCCTTTTATTTTATTTAAAGTAAATTTTGTAATATGGTATTACACCACCGTGCGTTCAGCTCTGGCAGGTACAGTGTCAAGCTTAACAGAGTGAAAGTAACCTCTCCTACTTGTTTTAGAGTAAGTGTCTAGAAACACATAAAGACCAAGGGTAGTGACCATACATATATTCACAAGTACAATGTGTAGACTGTTTTACAAGTTTTATTAAAAGTTAAGGTTACACAAGTGTAACCCTTCTGCCCCTCTGAGTTGGCAGCAACAAGGGCCGGGTTCAGTATCCAGGGGTTCTGTTTCAGTAACACAATGCATAACCGGCTCGAGCCCCCACCCAGTGACCTGGGACACTCACATACCACACCCCCCTGGGCGCCTCTAGGAGGCAATACTTCCCCTCTCGCAAGCACGGAGTCTGAGTGTAGCAAAATCTTTTTAATAAAGGAAGGAATTAATGCGGCATCCCATTGGAGAAACACCACAAACAGGGTTATAACATAAACCATAAACAAAAACCCACCTCCAAGTACGTTTGGCACTGTCCTTTTTCCCTTTAGGGTTTTAAGTCCAATCACCCCAAAGTCCAACAACCCAAAAGTCTCTGGTCAATGCCACCCCAGAGTTCGAGAGTTTATCTGTAGAGGTCCCTCCCCCCAGCATGGATAGAAAGGGGCACCTTACGTGGTCCGGGGCCAACTGCCCTGCCTCTCCGTGGGTTCTGCTTCCGCCTTCTCCATGAACTGCTCCGCTTTACCAGCCGCTCCACGCTGCTCCTCCAGCCGTCCTCAGAAACTGCTCCGCTCCACCAGCTGCTCTGCTCCATGAGCTGCTCCAGTTCTCTCTGCAAACTGCTCAGCTCCGCTCGCTCTGTGGGCCGCTCCACCCGTCCCACAGCTACTCCGCTCTGTCAGCCGCTCTGCTGCCACCAGCTGTCCTGTGATCCGCTCCAGCCGTCCCCACAACTGCTCCACTCCGCCAGCAGCTCTGTTCCACAGTATAGCTTTGGGCTCCCCACTAGTTAGCACCATACTCAGTGCTCTCAGCTCAGTGATTTTAGCTTTTTAGTGATTTTCAGCTCTTAGTGATTCCAGCTCATAGTAGGGGAGCCCCAGTGCTAGTGCACCATTAGCCCAAAGTGATTTCAGCTCAGTAACCTGTATTTAAATTCTTAAAGGAATAAAAAAAATCAACTCTGACATTCCACAGTGGAGAGAGGAGGAAGTGCAACTGGTGCTTCTGGCTCCACAAGGAGACTGCACCACAAGGCACAAATACCTGTCCCCAACCTCTCTCAATTCTCTGGGTTTTGGAACCCATGTCCCATGTCTAGCCAGTACCACCCAACTGAGGGTGAGCAATTTGTCACCAAGCAGTCCCACAGCTTGGGAGTCTGGGATAGGGTGGGCGTGCCTATGCAAATACACTCTCTGAAATTCTTTCCACCAGATGTCAGTGTAGAGCTTATCCTGACTCTGCTTACATCCTCCCCCCAGCCAAGAATTTGTCGTCCCGACAAATCACATTCCCTGCTATACCAACTTATTGGTCCCCTCCAAAAGGCATTAGATAGCCCACTTTAGCTTTCACAAACCTGTGTGCTAAATGTATAGGCTCCTCACTAATCACCCCAGGTGCATCGTAAGTTAATCGTTTCACTGGTCTTATTACTCTGTCTCGCCTATTGAGAATCTCTGTTGCTATGGTAGAGGGGACATCCTCTTGAGTGACGGATGGGGACGTTTCCTGTGAGTTCCCCTCGGGTACTGGCATAGGCCCCTGCATTTCTAGTTCTAACAGTGGAGGGTCGCAGGTGCTCTGGACATCCTCCATCTGTATGTCACCACTGTCCAATAGTCTGTGTAAGTCATTACACGGGGGTCCCACCAGTGGCTCAGGGATGTCAGGAATGGGCCTAAATACTTCTGCCATAGGGTTTAGGGCGGAAGAGGATGTGCTCTCTTCTGATTCAGCGGATCGAGACTGAAATCTTGTCTTCATCCCAGGATACACCATGGTTGTGTCTTCCTCCTCAGACTCACTGTCAGATGTGCTGAGTAGGGGTAGGTTAGCTGCAGGAGGCCGGCTGTCCACGTTGGAAGGCGGCTTTGGTACAGCACCTTCGTTCTGCCCAGTTGCCCTGTTGTGGCCCATCTCATAAGGGCTGCCTACCAATTCTCCCACAGGAAGCAAAAGGTTTCTGTGCACGGTTTTGGTCTGCCCTGGACCCTCTTCAGGTTTGATCTTGTAGACCGGCAGGTCTCCTAGCTTTTCCATCACTAAGTAAGGTATTGCCTTCCATCTGTCAGCTATCTTGTGCTTGCCAGCAATACCCAAATTTCGCAGCAGGACTCTGTCCCCTGGCTGGAGCTCTTGCAGACGCACCCTAGCATCATATCGCTGTTTGTTGCGGTCTGCGTTCTTCCGAGCTGCAGATGTAGCTAAGTGATAAGCATCCTGTAGCTTTTCTCGTAGTCGGGATACATATTGCTGATGGGTTTCATAGCTATCGCCATCCTCTGATACACCAAAGCACAAATCTATGGGTAGTCTTGGTTCTCGCCCAAACATCAAGAGATATGGGGTGACCCCCGTAGCATCGTTCTTTGTGGCATTGTAGGCGTGCACCAGAAATGCAACACGTTGGCTCCAGGTTGCCTTCTGCTCTGGCCGCAAAGTCCCTAACATATCCAACAGGGTTCGGTTGAACCTCTCTGGCTGAGGGTCACCTTGTGGGTGGTAAGGCGTTGTCCTCGACTTTTTAATACCTGCTATCCTCAGTACCTCCTTCAGAAGGTGACTCTCAAAATCTCGTCCCTGATCTGAGTGTATCCGGGCTGGGAATCCATAAACTGAGAAATATTTTTCCCACAGTACTCGAGCGACAGTAGTGGCCTTCTGATCACGTGTGGGGTATGCCTGTGCATATCGCGTATAGTGGTCGGTCACTACTAGAATGTTCCCAATATTCCTCTTGTCTACTTCTAAGGACAAGAAATCAATGCAAACCAGCTCCAGAGGTTTGTTGCTGGTGATGTTCTTCAGATATGCGGCCCTTGTGGGCAGAGTTTTCCTTTGAACACATCGAGCGCAGGTGTCACATTTTCTGCGAACATCTTCGGCCATCCGAGGCCAATAGAACCTACTGCGGATAAGTTCCAGGGTCCTCTCCATCCCTAAATGTCCAAAGTCATCATGCAGGGCCCTCATGGCCAGGGCTCTGTACTCTTTTGGCAGCACTAGTTGATTCCGTTGCTTTTGTAGAGGGTCTGTGGTCACGCGATGTAGCACTCCCTGAATCAGTTTCAGTTTGGTCCATTCTCTCAATAGTAGTTTACCCTCTGGGGTAGGTGGGACAACCGCAGCTGGGCCTCACCCCTCTCTTTTGGCAAGTAGTGTATCACAAATGTCAACATCTTGCAGCTGGGCTTCCTGCCAGTCAGCTGCATTGAGCATGGGCAAGGGAGATTGGTCCAAAGCAATATAGTTCACTGAAGCAGAAGGCACGCATTCAGGGGGCAGGCCCAAAGCTTCAGCAACACATCCATGAAGGCTCTCAGGGGCCTCCGGCTCTCGGCAACTCACACTGCAGATAGCTCTCACGCCATCCGTGGGTATCACAGCGACATCAGGTGCCTGCGGACGTCTGGACAAGGCATCTGCATCTACATTGCTCCTCCCTGATCGGTATTGAATGCTGAACTCATAGCTAGCCAAGGCAGCCACCCATCTCTGGCCTGTAGCATCCAATTTAGGGTGAGCAATTTGTCACCAAGCAGTCCCACAGTTTGGGAGTCTGGGATAGGGTGGGCGTGCCTATGCAAATACACTCTCTGAAATTCTTTCCACCAGATGTCAGTGTAGAGCTTATCCTGACTCTGCTTACACAAGCATATAGAAGTTCTATACAGACCTATACACAAGTTACACAATATAGTTATACTCACATCCTTAACAATAATGTTAGGTTCTGACGGGTCTCTCATGGCCTGATCATCAGTAGAGGGATGGTTCCTGCTGGAGTTTCCCATAGGAAGCTTGATTTTCCCTTTTTGGGCATCCCCTTTTTATAATGTGATTCTGTCTATACATACATTGTGCACATGTCCATAAAAGTGTCAGTCCTCTTTTCTCTTACTGGTCTGTGTCACTTGGAAGCTTAAGGGACCCTAATTTTCTATAGGCTGTGTAAATTCCCTTTATTCTCATTAGCATTGACACACAACCTATATGCTGTGGTTATGATGCATGTCAGAGACAGATGCACTTTTACAGTATTTCTATGATCTAATATTAATCTTCTGGGTAATTTTTTTTGCAATATTATCATTTGGTACCTCTTTTCCCATAATCTTAGGCATCGGGTTATTTTCTGGTCCCTTATGTCATCACATCTTGTCTCCAAAGCCTAAAATAGCTAAACTAAACTCTTGCAGGTCTCAGCCTACAAGTTCTTGCATTTTAGCTTGTCTTACTCATGTCTAATACGTGATTCTTCTAAATACTGATCATCTTATAAATTTATAATCCTACAAATTAACTCTAATTAACATAAAATGAATATGTCATATAACATTGATTAATCAAACATCACACAATAAATGGATAATAAACTAAAATCATTGACTACAAGAAACATCCATTGTTGCACTCATGTTCATTTGTGTGCATTGCAAGACAAACTTCTTATATATAATAGTCCCATGTTTTAATAAAGAGAAGTCTTTGCCTTCCACAATGCTGTAGAAACCCTTATCCCACAGTATTTATTTAATGTTATATTTTCATTATATTATTACATACCTGACAAAAGTTTAACTTGAATGTTCTTTGTTCATAGTGTAACCCACACACCTTCTGGGTGTGGTGTTCTGTCCCATCTAGTGGCACCGAGACCACTTAGAGTGAGAGAGAGAAAGAGATAAAATGAGTCTGCTCTACAGCCTTAGCTAACAGCCAGTTTGCTTTTAACTCATGCGGTAAAAGCTCATGCACTAAGCTCCAGATTCCCCAGGTTTGATCCCACCTGCCGATGACCAGGGTCTGTCTGCATTACAGTAGTAACCTCCAAAACTGCTAATACTGCATCTTTCAAGTTCTGTCAATAAACTGTAATCTATATTGAAAAAATTGAATGTCTGTATTTATAAACCAGGTTCAGCTATGAACAAAGCACAGCTGAACCTGGTTTACAAATTATTGCTTTATCACTCATATAAAATATTTCCTGCAGAGATTACAGTGTTCAGAGATTAGAAAGAGGATTCAAACTCGAGAGCCCATACGTTGATATGCTTCAGGGAGAGAACTCAAAACTAGAGCAACAGAATCATATTTATGATGTCCACTATTGTTAATCATGAACTGAACTGAGGCTTCTAAGTTTGTTTCATTCAACAGTTTAGTGTGAGCATGAACTGTAGCCGTTGAGATTCTCTCTTTCACCTTTTCTTCAATAATCTTTCGATCATCCTATTGGCACAGAAGAAAAGTAAAATACTTGGTGCTGAAGAAAAAAACATGTATGTGGCTTCTTTTTTTGTTTTTGTTAGTGTTTTTTTTGGGGGGGGTATATAAGTAGCTTAAAAATAAAAATTAAAGGGTCAGATTCATTGCTATATTCTGATCGTTTTGCACTTCTCTGGCAACCCAAAGAAGTTGAAAACTTGGCTTAACTGGCTGTTTAAGTTAATGGTTGCCTTGCATCAAAAGAGCATAAAGCAGCTATAAGTGCTTGTGAATTTGGCCAAAATATTCAACGTGTGCCTACACAAAGACAGTAAAAGCAGCAAAGAGTTCTGTGGCACCTTATAGACTAACAGACGTATTGGAGCACGAGCTTTTGTGAGTGAATACCCACTTCGTCGGATGCACAAAGATAGTAGAGAGTTTATGATCAAGCAAAGTCTATCTGTTCAACTTCTGTCTTTTTCTGTCTTTATCTGAATCCTACTCTACAACCTTACATATTTTAGCTAGCCAACTGCTGAGAGCACAGGTCTGAAAAAAAACAATTGCCTTGAAAACCTTTTTCTTGAAGTGGAAATGAGTGATAAAGAATTCTAGCCCATAACCACCTCTTTCCTTTAAAAGTCTGATAGAACATGGAAGAGGACTGATCCTGCAATTGCAGAACTCTCTTTGACTTCAGGGGTAACTGGCTCATATAGATCGTCTGTTTCTAGCACAAACCTTTTGATAGCTGGTAGTAGTCACTAACTAGAATTTACTTTAGGTTAGTGATGGTAGTATTGAAGCCTACAGTGATTTTTGTAATAAAATACCTGCTTTAAGGTAGACCTGTAAAACAATTTTTCTGTTCTGCCTAGCCCAACCAACTCCTGTCCATCATGGTTAAATCACTGTCCACTGTAACAGCTATGGGATTTTGGATTGGATAAGTAAGAGGATTCTTTAGCACACACCAAACTTGTAAAGTAAGGAAAAAGGGGAATTGAGGAACTTTTCAGTAGCCTCCTGCTGTAAGAAACAGGAGCCCAGATCCTTGTGCCAGGGGCCGTTCTTTATTGCCAGCATTTTAACTTTTCAAAGGAGAAGTCTGCAACCATAGTGAGGGTGTGGGGGCTGCTTGAGGCTGTGTAGAGAATTTTAACTAGTCGTTAACTAATAAATTATTACATCTCAGCAGGAAGATAGGGAGGCTGCAGATGGGAATAACACAGACAGAAAGGCTACAGGATTTGACCAGGGCGACAAAGGCAGTCACCACCTGAGCTAGACAAAGAATAAGTCCTGTACTTATTTCACTTGACCATGTTGATTCGCATGATACTGAGTGTGTGCCTTGTGTGGAGAGGCCACCTTGACTGCTCAGCAGAGGAGCCAGCTCACCTGTAAGAAGTGGCTGGAGGGAACTTGTAGTGATCAAGCATTATTTCCACAGCTGAAAACTGGTCTGGTCTGCTGAGATCCACAGCAATCAAAAGAATAATGCTTGTGGGTCTCATGTGTCTCAAAGCCAACCCTGGAACCCATGAATAAACTATCATTTTTAGGAAAAATCACAGTAACAGACTGTCAGTTGTAGCAGCTGGATTACATCACTATAGGTCAGTTTATTTTTCCCCCCCCAAGGGTACCTTTAGAAAGAAAACAGTGAGAGAATTACTTCAAAAATTAATAAATAAAAAGAACAGAAGTGGCTTGACACTGGAGTTTAGAGGCTACTGTGTCTGATCTGTTATTAACTATAACATATAATTACAGCTAAAGATCCAGCTAGAAGAAGAGATAATGACCAACAAGATATGGGAGGAAGGGTGTATTTTTTTTCTGCCTCAGAGGTCCCTTTTCCAGGCTAAATTATAATGGATAGCATTGCCTAAAGAGAATATAAGTGCTCCAGTTGAAAACGATGAAGAAAACAAATCATGCCTAGATGACCTTCAAGCATTCAGAGATGTAGTACTAAGCAATGCATTTTATATTCTGAACAATTTTTAAAAATATGTGGGTGCTGTAGGCATGCCAAATAAGGATATTTTGGTGGGTTTATAGCCCCTCTTTATAAATGAATACTCCTTTGGGGAATCACTTTTAAAAATAACTTGTAATAAAAAATCAAGGGCAGGTCCTCAGCTGGTGTAAATTGGTCTAGCGTTATTGAAGTTAGTGGAGGCATGCTTGATCTGCAATGGTTGAGAATCTGGCCTCCCAAATTATATGCATTAAAATAATCTCTGGGAATATTATTAAAATGTTTTGTACATTGGATCTATAAGGTCAAGTCTACTGTGTTTTTGGCTAACTTCCTTGATACACTTTTAATTGGCCTCGTGATCTAAGAAAAGAATCAATAATACATTAAAGCCAAGCCAAATAAAATTTGCACAGGGAAAGTGACACTTTTCAGAAGAAGCAACACTGCAATGTAATTTAAGGAAACAAATGGTAATTGTTTTTACACCAAAATGTGGGAACACAGCAGGGTGATTCCAGGAAACATTGGATTTTTCCTCTCATACCAATTTAAAAATAGGCAAACACATTGTAAATATTCACAGCTTTAACATTCCCTCCAACTCACCACCTCCTGATACAATATTTTTCACCCAGTGGAAATCATCTCCTCTGTCACACTTTGTATTTATAACTCTGGATTCCCACACCACTCTTCATTCTGTTTCCTTTCAGAAAAATGAATTCTACTCTATACAGTGTTGATATATTTACACAAGGGCTTTTACTTGTTTGCACAGGTAACACTGATTATTGAGTGTTGCATAATTTACTGGAGAAATGATTGCTCTTAGTGTGATAAGTCTCGCTTCCCAGCACTATTGACTTCTTGCCAAACCCCTCTTTCTGTTTCTTATACTTCTAATATTAGTTAGAATAAACTCATTCAACATCTTCTGTGCTCAGAAGAAGTGGTAATAACATTAACATGATTAAGGTTATATTTGTCTCCATCTCAGAATTCATACTATGGCAATTCCTGTAGGGATTCACATACTGCACCTATTTTTGCTACCGCTTATACTTGTTCAGTTCCACTGACTTCAGTGTTACTCCTGATTTACAGTGATGTAACTGAGAACAGAAGTGGGCCCCTCTATAAACTCACCTGTTCAGGGGTGTGGTTTGTTTTGTGGACAAAATGTGCAATCTGTGTGGGGTGTTATAGGCCTCCACTAATATAGTAAATGACTGTGAACTTCCCTGCTGTCCTGTTTGTGAAGTCCCAAGTTACACATGGTGGAAGAGTGAAATGAAGGAGAACTCATCACACTTCTGCCTACAAACAAGATCACACAGCTAGTTAATTGTTCCATTTTCTCCCGAGTGACTAACTGCAAGTCTAATATTTCCTTTTGTCACATTTTCCCCATAAACAATGTTGATATGGATAATCAAGAACAAAACCAGTGTTTTGGTGACATTTACAAAAATGTCATGTTTTGGACGGATCACAAGCTAAATTAATAGGGTTAATGACTCTGTATTTACAAAGGCAAATGTAATGTTTATTACCTGGAATAATAAAACAAAAATATTACTGCACTGGTTGCCAGTTGATTTCTGGATGAAGTTTCTGGAGCTAGTTTTTACCTATATATTTTCAGTTCCAGTTACCATCCTGACTGCCTCTGGGGCCTTGTCTACACTGGCAAGTTTCTGCACAGTAAAGCATCTTTCTGCAGTGTAACTCCCGAGGTGTACACATTGCCAAGCCACTTAGTGTGCAGAAACTGTGCAGTCGCAACACTGTAAAAAAACTACCCTGACGAGAGGCGTACAGCTTTCTGCGCCGGGGCTACAGTTCTGTGGTGCCAGTGTAGATACCGTGGCGATTACAACACTGCAATTGGCCTTCAGGAGGTGTCCCACAATGCCTGTCCTCGCCTCTCTGGTCATCAGTTTGAACTCTACTGCCCTGACCTCAGGTGACCAACCGTGAGCCTCACCCCTTAAATTCCTTGGGAATTTTGAAAGTCCCCTTCCTGTTTGCTCAGTGACAAGTGCAGTGGTCTCAGCTTATCTTTCCAGGTGACCATGCCTGTGCCATGTCCCAGGTGATCCCCCGTATGGAGCAATGCCGAGCTGCTGGACCTCATCAGTATTTGGGGAGAGTAGGCTGTCGAGTCGCAGCTGCGCTCCAGCTGTAGGAATTATGATACCTGCGGACAGATTTCATTATGCATGATAGAAAGGGGCCATGACTGGGACACACTGCAATGCAGGGTCAAAGTGAAGGAGCTGTGGAATGCCTACCACAAGGCCACTCCGGTGATGTGCCCACAAGCTGCACTCACAGCTGTCAGATGGAGAGGAGTCCCCTAGTAAGTGGCTTTGATTTTGGGAATCGCTGAAGCGAGTTCTTGGGGGCAGGAGGGTTGCAGAAAGCAGGCTTGTGTCTGTATGATGCACATACCACCACATGGCTCGTCTGAGTGGCGGAACAGGGTGTTGATTGACTCCCTGACTTCATGGGAATCTGCCTCAGAGATCTCCATGAAATTCTCATGGAGATACTGGGCAATCCGCTGCCGCAGGTTCCTTGGCAAAGCTGCTTTGTTTCCTGCCCCATTAAGGATAACTTTCACATGCCACTGTGCTGTCACTGGGGGGAAGGACCATTGCTGCACACAGGTGAGCTACATAAGGGCTAGGGTGGAAGCCACAGTCTTGGAGAAGACCCTCCCTAGATTCCCTCCTCTCCCTCAGAAGCGAGATATCTTTCATAATGGGGACAGCCTGTGGAAAATGTGAGGACAGTAATGATTATAAGGCTGAGTCTCCCCAAGAGCCATGTGCCCAATATACAGTATGGTCCTGGAACACTGATTTCCTCTGCCCCTGCAGTTACCATTTGGGGGTTTTGTGGCTCATGTGTGCTTGCCTTGTGTCAGCCAATTAGTGACAGGTATGTGAATAGTGGCTATGTTTAAATCACTGAATCAGTGGTCTGTGTGTTGCAAACAGTACTGCTTCTGTAAAATGTTGCATTCACAGATAAGACCTAGGGAACCCAGCTTCCATCTTTGTTACCGCCAGATGAATGGCTGCACAGAATTAGAAAGTGGCCAAAAAAAAATAAAGAGGACTTTCTGCGTGATGCCATGATGCACTCCACGGCCAAAAAACAAGAATTAAAAGAGTGGCGGGACAGCGAGAAGAGAGACGGAAAGGAGAACATGGTGCACTGGAACAAAGCCATGGAGCGACTCTTAAACGTTATGGAGCTCCAAGCAGACACGCTCCAGGAGCTACTAGCACTGCAAACTGAGCAGCTCTGCACCCGCCCTCCCCTGCAGCCGCTGTCACAAAACTCTTTTCCTACACCACCAACACTGTTATAAACCTCCTGGCTCCAGTCTATACCCACTGCATTCCACTCATCCCCCGTCACAGTCCAGCCCTGCGGACTCCCAGTGCCCTCTGCACTAAACACCCATCTCTCTGCAGTTTAGCCCTACTGAAGAACAGTACCTGCTGCACTGTACTCCAAAGGACAAGGTTGCATATGATACCTGGACATACACAAACCTTTAACTGTTCCAGGACTCCACTTTGTCCTGGACCTCCTTTCTCCCATCCTCCACAGTGCTGATGTGTTTTTTTATTGTTTATCTCTCTCCTCCAGTTGTTGTTTTTTAATAAAAGAATTGCTTTGGTTTGAAAGCAATCTTTATTCTATTAATTGAAAGCAAACAGAGCCCAGCAAAGCAAGAGCAAATTTCCTTAAACCTTCATAGTGAATCGTCTGCTCCAATCACAATCACCTCCTAGCATAACAAGCATTGCACTCCTGAGCATAGCAACAAATATTAGTGGCTTTCAGTTTCAAATTGCTGCCTCAAGGCATTCCTGATCCTTATGGCCTTGCACTGCGCCCCTCTAATAGCTCTGGCCTCTGGCTGTTCAAATGAAGCCTCCAGGCACTGAGCCTCAGCAGTCCAGCCCTGAGTGAATCTTTCACACTTCCCTTCACAAATATTATGGAGTGTATAGCACATGGCTATAAGCATAGGAATATTGTCATCAGCCAGGTACAGCCTCCCATATAGGCAGCACCAGGGGGCCTTTAAATGGCCAAAAGCACACTCAACAGTCATTCTGCATTCTCTCAACATGTTGTTGAACTGCTCCCTGCTGCTGTCAAGGTGCCCCATGTACGGTTTCATAAGCCACGGCATTAAGATGTAGCAGGGTCTCCCAGGATCACAGTGGGCATTTCAACTTCCCCTACAGTGTTCTTCTAGTCCGGGAAGAAAGTCCCTGCATGCAGCTTCCTGAACAGGCCAGTGTTCTGATAGATGTGCACGTCATGCACCTTTCTGGACCAGCCTGCATTAATGTCCATGAAACACCCACAGTGATCCACTAGCACCTGGAGAACCATTGAGAAATACCCCTTCCAATTAATGTACTTGGTGGCTAGGTGGTCTGGTGCCAGAATTGGAACATGTGTGCCATCTATCACCCCTCCACAGTTAGTGAAGTCCATTTGTGCAAAGCCATCCGCAGTGTCACACACGTTGCCCAGAGTCACATCTTTCGGACCAGGATGTGATTAATGGCCCTGCACACTTCCATCAACACGAGTCCAGTGGTTGACTTTCCACCTCCAAACTGGTTAGCAACCGACCAGTAGCAGTCTAGAGTAGCCAGCTTCCACAGTGCAATCACCAGTGCTTCTCCAACGACAGGGCAACTCTCATTCTTGTGTCCTTGCACCCCAGGCCTGGTGCGAGCTCATCACACAGACCCATGAATATGGCTATCCTCATCTGAAAGTTCCTCAGCCACTGCCAGTCATCCCAGACGTACATGACAATATGATCTCAGTACTCAGTGCTTGTTTCCCGAGCCTAATAGCGGTGTTCTACTGTGGTCAGCACCTTCCGTGAATGCCACAAGCATACTATGCATGGCGAGATCAATGTCGAACTCCTCTTGCCTTTGTAGTTTAAGGAATAACTCCACTGCTACTTATGACGTGTTAGAAAGAGTGAGCAGCATACTGCTCAACAGTGCAGGATCCATTCCTGCAGACCAAAGAGGCAGGGCGTGCAATACACAAACCATTGAAAGATGACACCAAATGCAGGCAGTTGACAGAGTGAACACACAACAGTGGTTTCCCTGCTCTCTGAGCGGCAATGTAACTGCCAGACACACCCTTTGTGTGACACTGCAGCAGTTGCACCAGCTCAGGTGCTTGAGTTGACAGTCCCAGTTTAAACAATAGGAGGGTGATAGGTTCACGTGGGCACCACCTATTGGAGCAGTCTCTTTCCTGTAGTCACGTGTACCCAAGTGTTAATTTCAAACTTTGGATCTAGAACAAATGGCTCCCTGCAATAACTGACTAATCCAAGCTTGGCCATTTAATGTTCAATTTCATGCTTTCAATGTTTGAGAGGCTAAAGGAGAAGGAGAATATCCTGTTTCTTAGCCAGTTTTGTTTAAAGTCAAATTAATTGTGACTCCTACCATTTTACTAGGGTGAATGATGAAATGATCTTGATCCTCAAATCAAATGGACACACACGAAGTAGATGGGCGGTAACAGTCTCTAGAGCTCAGCTATCTCAGTGATGTTTACAGCTCTGTAGTTTGTTGTTGTTATGAAAAATCAGGTGTTCAAAGATATCAAATATTGTAATTATACATAAAATTGGAATAGAGGCAAAACTCTTGGTCTGAACATCCCAGGAGCTTGGGGAAGTTGAGAGCCAAATCCAGATATAGATTTTGCAGCTTAGGCCAAATGCTGGTCTACATGGAAGATGAGATGAATTGACACCAGAAAAGAGTTTTTTGCCGCTCTTGAAATATTACGTATTTACCTCATGTTCTTCTTGTTTCTTCAATACAGTAGATTTCTTACAAAACTGAGTCAAGTATCAGATCATTACCTCTCATTATCTTTCAGGTCACTTAGCAGTTATTTGCCAGGGCCTTATTCAAAGAAAAAAAAAATCAGCTTGATGCTCTGTGGACAGAGAGCAGAATGGATGACAAAATGAGCCGTAATTCAAGATTTAGGAACAGTTTATTACTCATCTCATATGAGAAAGCAGTGTCTTTATCTGTAAAAAGGAGTAATCTTGCCCCATTTCCAATGCATTCGCTAACAGATTGTCCATGAAACTGAAGTCATGACAACACCGTAAGTATCATATCCCAGTAAGTATGACAGTTGACAGAGTTGCCCTGGAGCTTCAATTACCTGGGTTCCGTGATGATGAATGAAAACTGTTACTCTCTCGGGAGGTCTGCAGCAGACTGGCAACAGTTTGATCAATGATGGCATAACTATTAAAGATCTATGGAGACTGAAGTATTTCAGTAACTACAAAGAATAGACATCTCTGGGCTCTGGCTTGTCCCAAAGCTCAGTGTGGCTGAGCGGACTGAATAAAAACAACAGAACCACAGTTAGTTGAAATGTTTTGGGATGTGCAACAACTACTAATATGATGTGGGCCGTGCTTGGAATAAGCATAAGCTAAATATTTTAGTACCTAAAGATTAACAAACTTCCTATTGACACTTTCAGCAGAAGAAGCTGAAGTATTTTGGACATGGAGAGAATCCAGAAAAGGAGAGTCTGTAGTCTGCCTTGGGAGCAGTGAAAAGATTGCTCATGCAGTATTGTGAAGTAGAGAGGCCTATGAGTTAATCAAAGCATCATTATCACAAGACCCTTTTGCATTATGCTGCTGACCCACAGGGCCATGAGGAAATGAAAGAAATCTCTCAGCAGGATCTCAGGAGACATTCTGAAGAACTTGGCCGTCAGCACCTTGGATCAAGAGCAGTAGACACATCATTGACTATAAAATACAACTGTGGTAAATTGCTTAGTATTATTTAAAATAATTTAGCAGATTATTATTTAAGGTCTTGATTCAGCAGAGCACTGAAGCGTATGTTCAATTTTAAGTGATTGGCGTCTGCATGTTTAAATTCTTTGGTGAATCACAGCCATAATGCTGTCGGGATGCATGTGCTTTACAGTCAGATACAGGGGTGCTGGAACAATTTTTATAGTGGGGGTGCTCAGAGCCCTTGAACCAAACTGTGAACCCTGTATATAATGGAAACCACTTCAATCTAGGGGGTGCTGTGGCGCACACACATGCACTCCTAGTTCCAGGCACCTATAGCCATATAAGAAGAAAATATTTTTGTTTCACAGAGTTTACAGTTGGTGGGCCTGATTCAACTCCCAGTGAATTCATTAAGTGTTTTGACTGGCCCTGAATTGTAAACATAATCAAGGAGATAACAAGGAATGCAACAAAAAAGCAAAGTGAATGGAGCAATTATGTTGTAATGTTTAGCCTAGCCTACATGTTGTTAATCCATGTTGTAGGTGTGGGGTAGGGTGTTGTAATTTATATGGCTGTGTTAATATTGAAATGTCAACTAAATTAAGGATGATGAGTTATGGCTTGAAAGAGAAATTGTTGAAGTTAGATGCATTCATATAGTATTATATGAGGGAACTGGGCTTGTTTAGTCTGCAGAAAGAAAAGTGAGGGGGGATTTGATTGCAGCATTCAACTACATAAAGGAGGATTCCAAAGAGGATGGAGCTAGGCTGTTCTCAATGGTGACAAATGACAGAACAAGGAGCAACGGTCTCAAGTTGCAGTGGGGGAGGTCTAAGTTGGATATTAGGAAATGCTATTTCACTAGGAGGGTTATGAAGCACTGGAATTTACCTAGGGAGGAGGTGGAATCTCCATCCTTAGAGTTTTTTAAGGCCCTGCTTGACAAAGCCCTGGTTGGGATGATTTAGTTGAGGTCGGTCCTGCTTAGAGCAGAGGGTTGGACTAGATGACCTCCTGAGGTCTCTTCCAACCCTAATGTTCTATGATTCTGTGATTCCATATTTACTCCTTTTCTGAAAACCTGACTTCCATGCCTACATTGCTCTGATTATTAACGGGTTTTGAGGATCATACAAGTGCATAGTCTATAGACATATGTCTTGAGAAACCTAAGGACAAATTCATCCATTGCAAATGTAAGGAATGCAGCATAGCTTGCTGTTGGATGGAGCCTCCTTTGGGGAACAATGGATGTTACAAAAACAATCCAAGCAGCCTTTGTGTGTGTGTGCAGGAGATATTCATCTTAACATGTATATATCTTTCTAGTGGCAACAAAAGCATTCTATTTATCTGTGAGTTTAATTAAAATGTTTAATTTATTTAATATCTCATGTAAGAGTCTTCTGATGTGAAATATCATTAGTTAATGGTCTGTAAAACTAGAGCTCTTCTACTGTAACTGTTTTATTTTACAGTCAACTGAATTTAGCATGTCATGAAACTTTGCATTCTGAGAATATTCTAACAATAGATCACAAGTTTGTCTAAAATATACATGTGCAGTAGGTAAGGATCTCTAAATATTTTTCTGTGTTTCAGCTAAAGGGCCTGATACTATTCTCACACGAGTTTTACATCAATATAATTTCATTGATATCTGTTGAAATTACTCCTGCTGTACATCTATGAATGCATGATTAGAATCGGGTCCCAAAATACAGATTATGTGGGCCTGACTTTGGATAGGACAGGTTGGTACTGGCATACCCAATGTTTTGTGCAGTTATCATAATTGTATCCTCAAGTTGGGGATCTCAGTATACAAATGTGTGTGTGTGTTTGTGAACAGAGGATAAATGGCATCAAATTGAAGAGTTTCAGTGTACCTAATCTGTGTTTATCATTTCTGTAAAACACTGTGCTAGCTGGTACCATTAGGTCAGGAGTGGGCAAACTACGGCCCGCAGGCCACATCTGGCTCGCAGGACCGTCCTGCCTGGTCCCCGAGCTCCTGGCCTCTCCCCTGCTGTCCTCCCTCCCTGCAGCCTCAGCTCACTCGCTCCGCCGCCAGCACAATGCTCTGGGCAGTGGGGCTATGAGCTCCTGGGGCAGTACAGGCCTAACCCATTACTCTGTGCTGTGTGGTGGTGGCGGCAGCAGCATGGCCTGGCTCCAGCCGGGCGGCGCAGCTGTAGCGCCACAAGCCACCGGTGCTCCAGGCAGCGTGGTAGGGGAGCAGGGGGGGGTTAGATAGAGGGCAGGGAAGTTCGGGGTAGTGGTCAGGGGGCAGGGGTGTGGATGGTGGTCGGTGAAGAAACAGGGGTTTGAATGGGGGCAGGAGTCCCGGGGGGCAGTCAGGAAGGAGGGGGAGTTGAATGGGTGGCAGGGGACAGGGAGAAGGGGTGGTTGGATGGGGCAGGGGTCCCAGGGGGGCCATCAGGAATGAGAGGAGGGGTTGGATGGGGTAGGGGTCCAAGAGGTGCTGTCAGGGAACAGGCGGGAAGGAGTCCGGGGGTGGGGCAGATAGGAGGTGGGGGCTGGGCCACGACCCCCTCCCCTAACCAGCCCTTCATACAATTTACGAAACCCGATGCAGCCCTCAGGCCAAAAAGTTTGCCCGCCCCTGCATTAGATGGTTCAGGCAATCCAGCCATATGAACATTTACCTCACCTTGTGATTTGATAGCAAAGTACCAGCCACAGTAGAAAAGTTAGTTTGACTGGCCTCACATCCACATTGCTCACAAGATAACATTCTTAATATCTTAAATTGCAACTTGATTGCTGTTTGTTCCTTTATTGATAATAAGTTAAAAATAATCAGGGAAAAAGAGTACTCTGGGAGTGGTGGGAATATGCTGCTATGGCAGTAATCTAACACAAGGACACTTATTTCTATAATATTAATTTTGAATGAACATTTGTTTTGCTTTTGTTTTGTGCAGGTACATTTCTGCACCCCACAAATCCACTTAAGTAATTTTGTAATTACATAAAACAGTTTTTAAAAGTGTTGGCTCTCTCAATAAGAACTAAATGTTAATCTGCTTTTCAAACACAAAAATTCAACTTGTCGTATTCCTGGGGAACAAAATTGAATAACATGTTTTATTATTAATCTCTATAGAGATTCATAAACTTATTTCTAAGAACCTAAGTAGATTATCTGTTGATTACTCACCTCCTGCACTATTCTCCAGTGGGAGGCATTACCAGATAAAGGGCCAACTTGCTCTGAAATGCAAAGTGAGTGTCTTTAGCTAGATATATCCAACCATCTATTTGTGAATCTGCGTATCTAATATTTAAATACACAAATTGTGCATTATAATGCTAGCTAACAGCAGAATAGTGTATGGTGTGTGTATATATAACTTTACAAATTATTTAAAAAGTTGGGAGTGTGCTATATCTTAGAATTAAAGATAAGGGCCCAAAAGGCAAATAAACTGGGAATCCTCTCAAAGACAGAGTCTGCACAGGTTATGAGCATCTGCCAGGGAATTAATGCCATTTACTCTCCAGTCTGCACATCTGTCTTCTCTCTCTCTCTCTCTCTTTCTCCACTCTGGTCCCTCCATCATGTTGCAGCTGCAGTTACCATCCTTGTTCCTCACTCTGTGCATGTCAGCCAGCCCTCATATTCCTTTGTCTTTGTCCAGTCTCATTCCTCAGCATTTTCACACTTCCACACTCACCTTTAAGTATCTATATAGTAACAACCTTGTCTATGGCATGGCTTTCACCATGCCTTGCTATAAGTATGTTTAATCAAAATGCTCCCATCCAGAACCGTGGGCATGTTACACTCTACCCTCCTTTCAGAACCTTTAACATCTATAAGATATACATCTTGCTCCTTGTGCCTTGAACAGCTTCTGTCCTCTTTTACACCTTAAAATCCACCTCTTTCAGTTAGCGTCCCACCTCCCTTCAATCTCTTAATAATTCATTTAACTCAATTTAACAAACTTTACCCTCTCACAAGTGATGTCAGTAGTTTCATAGATTGATAAATGTTATGGTCAGTCAGGGCCATTATGATCATCTGGTCCCACTTTCTGTATAACACAGGCCATTGATTTCACTCTGATTCCTGGATGTAGCTTAACAACTTGTGGTTGAACTAAGCGCATAGTGTGTTCTAGGAAGTCATTTACTCTTGATTTAAAGACTTTGAGTGATGGAAAAAGTGCCATAACCTTTGTAATCTGTTCCTATGGTTAATTATCTTCAGTGTTTCTTTTTAAAAAAAAAAAACTTAGTTCTGGTTTGAGTCTTTCGATTGTAAACTTCCTTCTTACGTCTTTAAAATGCTGAGCGCACTAATTGTACTATGTAAAGAATGAGTAATAATTCAAGCAATTCAATTAGGAGTCTGAATAAATAGAAACCACTAACCTGCTAGTGTTTGTTCTTCAATGTAGTGATTTCTCTCGTTTCCCTTTCCTCTTTCTTTCTCCTTTCCCATGTCCAGTTCTTGTTTGACTCTCTCCCACCTGTCTCAATGCTTATCTGTGTATATTGCCATTATATTCCATTTTCATTGCTTTGCATCCTGATTTTTTTGTTGTCTCCTTTTGACATTACCTGATATACTCCATTATTATTTATTGTTTAACACATCTATTGTAGTGGTGCTTTGTGGCCTTAACCAGGTCAGAGCCCCATGGAACTAGGTGCTATAAAGTCTAAACATTTATTAACTGACAGCACTTGCCCTGAAGAGCTCTCAGTTTCAGCACCTATTTTGGAAGTCCTGGCGTATTTGATAACACACCTAGCAAGCAAGGCCAGTAAATGCCAGCTGGGTTCCCTGATTCTACCTCTGGGGCCTCCAAAGTGTCTTCTAATCCTCCTCCTCTTGAGGAGGAAGTGTTGCTGGAAGCAGAGTATCTGGAGGTAGAATGTTAAAACACTCCAGTGCACCACCATGGAGTACTACCTAATGGCAAAGGAGGAGAGCTTATTTGCCAGGGGCATGAGGGGGGCAGGTAATTCCTTGCAAGGAGAGGAAGGAGCAGGAGCTACATAAAGGGCAGAGGATCATCATTTGCTGACTATGTTGCCTTTTACATCCATACCTGCCAGGCTTGTTAATCTGCCTAATTTTAAACTATCCTCTTCCAAAATGCATGTTGCAGTGCCATGCCAGTTCTGGGACAAGGCCAGCTTTACAGCTGATTGCGACTCAAACTGCTGTAGGAAAGGGGGAAGAAAATTGTTTCCACCTTTGGTTCTGTTGCTAAGGTGGGGGAGGGGAGGAGTGGTGAGTTTCTGAGCAGGACATGACTGAGGGAGACTCCCAAGTGGCTGCTGAGTTAGATTAGTTCCTGCAGGCAACCCTGGCCTAACAACACCATCTTTAGAAAAACTCAGTTGGAATGACATTACAAGCTAAATGTATTAGCATTTTTAGATTTGAAATATAGTTCCTGGAGGAACCACTCTTGGCCTTCTTCCCATCAGTAAGTAATTGCATGGCTGCCATAATAGAATCATAGATTCCAAGGCCAGAAGGGACGATTGTGATCATCTAGTCTGACCTCCTGTATAATGCAGGCCACAGAACTTCCCCAAAATAAAACTTTTCCTAGAGCATATATTTAAAAAAAATCCAATTTTGATTTAAAAATGTCCGTGATGGAGAATCCATCATAACGTCTGGTAATTTGTTCATTCAGCTAATTACCCTAACTGTTAAAAAAATGTGAGCCTTACTTCCAGTCTGAATTTGTCTAGCTTTAACCTCCACTCATTGGATTGTATTATACATTTCACTGCTACATTGAAGAGCCCATTATTAAATATTTGTTCCCCACATAGGTACTTTTACTCGGTAATAAAGTCACCCCTTAAACTTCTTTTTGTTAAACTAAATACTTTGAGCTTCTTGAGTCATGCAAGACATGTTTTTTAATACTTCAATATAAACCTTCTCCAATTTATCAATATCCTTCTTGTATTGTGGGCACCAGATCTGGACACAGTATTCCAGCAGCAGTCACACCAGTGCCAAATACAGAGGTAAAATAACCTAACCTCTCTACTCCTGTAGAGTTTCCCGTGGTTTTGTATCCAAGGATATTATTAACTCTTTTGGCCAGAGCATCACATTGGGAGCTCATGCTCAGCTGATTATCCACCACGTCCTCCAAATCTTTTTCAGTCACTGCTTCCCATGATAATGTCCCCTATCCTGTAAGCAGAGCTTGATTTGTAATGAAAGAGGTGTAGCAGCTCAAGCAGTTTCATTACATTCATAACTGATGGAACAAGCCCAGAGGTGCCAGAGCTATGAATTGCCAAGCCTAGCGGTCCCTGGCACAAATTAAGCACTCCTTGTAAGTAGGAACTACATCATATGATACACTCTAACAGTGACAGATGTTCTGCAAATCTTTGGGGGATTGGAGCCATCATTTGAATTATAAAACAATTCAGTTTTAGCTCAACATCTACACTCCCGTTACTAATTGGCTTTGATTTTTGAAGGTTGCTTAGGAAGGTTCAAAATATTGACTGGAATGTAAAATATGTAGATCTATTTTCTTTTGTCATGCTTGTTCCATCAATGTGTTTTGTTGAGTATAAGTACAGTAGATAGCACCAGGTGCTCCTTGTTACTTTAGTACCATATTAAGAATGTTTTTCTCCATTTCTTTTGAAAACTAAGACTATCAGACCTACAATATCAGTGTTAGGCTAAGTAGAGGGCCTGAAGGCAAAGCTGGTGTAATACTCTGGTGTGGGACTGAGGGGAGAGGAGAAAGAGGATGCTACACCTACACAGAATCCTGTCTGATTGGTTCCTGGCCTGTAGTGACAGTGTTCCAAAAGGCTGAGGAGAAGTCATTTAATTCAGAACTGTCTTGTTAGAAATGCATACATCATATATAGTAGTGAAACACAACACATCAGTCACATATATAACCACATGATCTACATCACATACTGAAGAGTCAACAGTCATGACCCTTAGCTACATCCCAGAACGATTTTTCCCAAGCAGTTAGTCTGAGATCAGTCTGTTGCAGAGCTAGGTTTGCATTTGTGTAAACTACAGCTTATGGTTTCAGTTTACATCTCTTGATTTAAGGTAGGAGTAGATTTAAAAAAGCCCTTCATAAATGCTTCAGTCTGTTCAATCTGCATTTTCTAACACACACAGAATATTGAACTCCTCCTCTGGATTGTTTTATGTGTTTTTTCTGACTGGAATTATACACTTCCATTTACTCCAGATATTTCAACTGAATTTTTTATATATTTGTTTGGGTTTTTTTTTGGCTTTGGACCCTTAAAAAGACAGAGGGATTAGATCTGTTACTCATGGGGACTGAGAGTGGAGCTCATCCTTGTGCAGGTCAGCATTAAGCCTACATGATTAGTATGTGTCATGCATCCCCCCTCTAGTGACTATTCCACAGAAAACATGAGACTGTTACTAAAACCAGCTGGCATAATTATCTATGTCATTAACTCAAATGATAGAGGCCCATGCTTTTAGTACTAGAGATCCTTAGGTTCAGTCCCTGGTGGCAACTCAGGATTACAGTTACCATACATCACTTAGGTCCCATCTTGAGTGCACTGGCCTTGTACTGTCTGTCTGCCTGGTTGCTCATGCTGTTTTTCATTTTGAATGGAGGCATTGCAATGCTTTGCTTTGCTTCTATCCTTGTGCTGCAAGAAAACAAAACCAGCTTTGCTTTGCTTTAGATGTTTTGTAATTATTTTTGGTACACATATAATAAGGGTTTTATTTAAGCAGTTCTAGGCAAGTGAGTAGAGTACAAAAGCATTCTATTTTAGAAACAGGCAGACTCATGTTGCTAAGCTGCATTCCCCATTTCACTCCTCCACTTAAGGCAGAGCCCATTCACTATTACAAGAAACTCAGCAGTTCAAAATTGGACTACAGAGTACCAGAATTCAGCACTTAAAAATGCAGGGTGAAGTTGAGAGCCTAAATAAGAGGGTCTGAACTGATGTACTGTAATTCCTCACTTAAAGTCATGCTGGTTAACGTTGTTTCATTGTTACATTGCTGATCAGTTAAGGAACATGCTTGTTTAACGTTGTGTAATGCTCCCTTCTAAAGTCATTTGGCAGCTGCCTGCTTTGTCTACTGCTTACAGGAAGAGCAGCCTGTTGCAGCTAGCTAGTGGAGGCTTGGAACCAGGGTGGACCGGCAGACCCTCTATCAGCTCCCTGCTCCACTAAGTTCCCTGTGCAGCAGATGCCCGGCAGGCTAGCAATTGCAGCTGTCCCTTCTCCCACTACCATGTGCTGCTCCTGCCCTCTGCCTTGGAGCTGCTCCCCGAGACTCCTGCTTGCTGTGCGGGAGGAGGGAGGGAAGAGGGGGTCTAATATCAGGGTGTCCCCCTCCCCCCTGCTCCTGCACCCCGCTTACCCCATCTTCCATAGAGCAGGGGACACACACCAGGGCTCAGTACAAGGCAGTATACTTAAAGGGGAAATGCGCATATCTCCCTCCATTCTGCTGCCTTGTAGAGTGAGAGAGTTAACTCTTGAGGGCTCAGCCAATTGCTAGTTCATCATTTAGCAGTAAGGGAAATATCCCACCCTCTGACTCCTTCACCTCAACGAAGCTTCACAATCATCATCACTGTGTACCTGTATTAAATTGTTTGTTTAAAACTTATACTCTGTGTGTGTGTGTGTGTGTGTGTGTGTGTGTGTGTGTGTGTGTGTGTGTGTATATATATATATATATATATATATATATATATATATATATATATATATTTGGTGAAAAAAATTTCCCTGGAACCTAACCCCCTCATTTACATTAATTCTTATGGGGAAATCGGATTTGCTTAACATAAAGTCACATTTTTCAGGAACATAACTACACAATGTTAAGTGAGGAGTTACTGTAACTTATACCGTCTTTTAGCTCCCTTTGAATGTATGTTACACCAATATAGACACCTTCTAGATTCCCATATGCTTACTTACATAGACTCATACTCACTTTCCAATGTCTAACTTGCCCGTCACCTTTACATAGTACTTCTGAATTTAGTCCAGAGTCTAACTGAGTGTAACAGAGTGGAAGTTTAATTTGGCAGCTGTACAGGAAGGATTAATAGCTGGCATGAAGATCTCCTAAGATGCTCAGCAGCTCCTGATTTTTTTTTAACAAATTCTTTTTTAAAGCATTTTCCTTCTGTAGTTTGGATTTTACTGTAAAGTAATAAGCATTTGTTATGTTGCTAGAAGCATTTGATTAAAATGGAATATCACTGAATGGTTTCATAATCAATTATCATTGCCGTGTAATTAAACACAGCTCAAGCACATAAATCAGAGGCTTTCCTGCATCGCTGAAATCTAATATATAGTGTAGCAGGAGAGGCGCCAACTATGGATCAAATTAGCTGTGTCTGTTTCTCCCAGGCACGAATTTGTTCTTTTGTCAGCTAAGGAAGCAGAGGCATCGGCCCCCACTAGCGCCAGCCTCATGCAGTAAAGTGAACCGTTGGTGGTAAGCTCTTTGTGAAAGTGGGAACAGTAGAGAGCTTTGCCACGTTCTGTGGTATCTTACTTCACAACCAGCAGTGACCCCAGGTATGTGAAGAATAGAGATAGCCCCACAACAGTAAGACCATGGCATAGTATTTAAATCATGTATTGCATAACACCATGAAGGCCTTATGCATCTTCCAGGCTGTCTGACTAGTGCAGAAAACATTTTTTTTTGCACTTTAAAAAACTCACAACATAAAAACTGTTTAATCCTTTACTTTTCTCATAAATCTTAATGCAATTCCTTGTTTAGTAGAAAGCTATGAGTAATTATACTGTACAACAAAAACATATGCTTCGTGGATCATTGGATGAGTTAATTACCATTTAGTAGGATTGATGCTTACATTTATGAGATAGTAAGGAAGAGTGTAAAAAATTATTCTTGATTAAATCAATTTCTTTTCTAAAATGAGGTTGATTTTAGTAGTCATTTACTTTTTTTAGATAATAGATAAATCTATCATCATTCTCCTATGCACTCCAGTCCAGAGAACAGTGTCTCAGTTTAGCAAGGCCTGTTGAATATTCTTACTCTTTTAATAGAACATATTTGCAAGATGTGCACAGATGTGTTTACTAATACAGTCTGTTTTGCATATCCTTTAACCTTTACTAAATTGACGACAAACTATTCAGTGCTTGTACCAAATAAAAAGTCTGTTTTGTATCATTCAGTAGCTGCTGATCTGAGTGAACTACAGGTCATTTTAACCCAGTCAAGACTATCAGTACTGTCTCCAGTCTGTCTTTGTACAGACATGGATTGCAAAAAATGAGCCAGTTGCACTGTCACTTTCTTATCAAAGTCAACTAGATTTTGAACAGGATTCAGAGTAGCAGCCATGTTAGTCTGCATCCGCAAAAAGAACAGGAGTACTTGTGGCACCTTAGAGATTAACAAATTTATTTGAGCATAAGCTTTCATGGGCTACAGCCCACTTCATCGAATGCATACAGTGGAAAATACAGTAGGAAAATATATAGAGAGATTTTGAAGTAACTTCTTATTGTGTCTGTCTTTTTTTATAATCATTTTGTTTTGTGGGAATATAGTACAGGAACAAATCTACATGACTGGTTTGAATATAACCAAAGCCTTGTTTTGAAAATACATCTGTGACAGTGTACCCCATACTTTGGGGGCAGGGGGGGTTGCTCATAAATGTATGTATGATATAACTGGAATAAGGTTTTGCTACATATGCCATTGTCGTGGAAATGATCACCACCCTGTTGAGTTGATCAGACAGCCTGAGGCTCCTTTATTGATTAATCAGAGAATACATGCATATGCACGGAGAGACGACAGGTCCCCTAGCAAGGGGCAAGTCGCTCTGCCTTACAGCAGTGATACCTGTGCTTATAAAGCTGAAAACCGCAAATTATCGTAAGAGCTTATACATCCGATGATACCTTATTTGGCTAATACAATGACATCTTCTAAACATCTGCTAAAAACAATTGCTATTAATATATTATTTATGAGCTAATTGCAAGTCTGCTCTCTTTCTACATCCCTATAGAAAGTTTTGTAAGTGTTAGGTCATTGACACCTGGTGTTTTTCTCCTACTTGCGGTTAAGCTATTACACATTGCTTGAGCCTTTTTGAGGAACTTGTACCCAAAAATACCTATTGGTGTACCTTTGGTCAAATGATCATGAGTTATATTTTATGCCCACACAAGCAACTTAATAAACTATAATAAACTAAAAGCTGTTATAACTTAACAGATTTTCTGGTTCCCCTTTATCCAATTCTAGTTCCTCTTTTTGGGGCCCTGACCACATCTTTTTGCCTCAGCGTGCCCTTTGTACAGAAAAACAAGTTTAGCAGGAGTTAAAACTCTTGCTTCTAGCTAAGGGCCTACTCTTACTTTATTCTCTGAAAAAAGCCTGGGGCCTTGGGTAAGGTGGGGTCGGGGGGGGGGGGGGGGTTTCCCTATCACCATGTAACATATCTCTGTAAGGGTTATGATATACTGGTTATGTTCATCCTAGTTGTATGCAGGCACCATTTGTGTGTTCAAAGTTATGAACATTAGCTGTATAATTGCCTGATTTCTAAGTAGCCTTAGTTATAATATTTGGTCTCTTCTTGGGAAAGGAATATACAAGTTAGGTGCTCAATCAGGAAGCACTTAACTGACAAAAGAGCTTGGAAGGCTCCAATCTACATAAGTCTTCCTGGAGACATACAAGATACCATGTGGACAATGGCTTTTGCCTGTAAAGTCTGAGTCATGCATGGACTTGCCCAGGTGACTCCAGAACTCTATTTTAGACTTTGCATAGGAGTGAGGAGGGGGCTCTCTCTCCACCCACAAGAGAAAGTCTATTTAAACCCGTGGGAGACCCCTCCATTTTGTCTTCAGCGGGCTAAAGAAGGAGCCTCTCCACCCCCCTGCAGGATACTTAAAGGAAACTGGAACAAAGGACAGTAACTACAGGGGGTGTGAGTGATTGCTGGACCCAGGCTAAAAGGAGGTTAGCCTGTAAAAGGGAGCATTCTGGAACTGGTGAGGATCTTACCTGTATTTAGTTTGATTAGACATAGATTTGCATATTTTATTTTATTTTGCTTGGTAACTTACTTTGTTCTGTCTGTTACTACTTGGAAGCACTTAGATCTTACTTTCTTTATTTAATAAAATCACTTTTTACTTATTAATTAACTCAGAATATGTATTAATAACTGGGGGAGCAAACAACTGTACATATCTCTCTATCAGTGTTATAGAGGGCGAACAATTTATGAGTTTAAGTAAAGCTTATGCTTTATGCGGAGTAAAACGGCTTTATTTGGGTTTAGACCTCATTGGGAGTTGGGCATCTGACTGCTAAAGACAAGCACACTTCTGTGAGCTGCTTTCAGGTAAACCTGCAGCTTTGGGGCAGGTAATTCAGACTCTGGGTCTTTGTTGAAGCAGACAGGAGTGTCTGGCTCAGCAAGACAGGGTGCTGGAGTCCTGAGCTGGCAGGAAAAACAGTTATAGAGGTAGTCTTGGCACATTGGTTGGCAGCTCACAAGGGGGTTTCTGTGATCCAACCCGTCACAACATCATCAATGACATAAAGTCAAATCCTCCTCTCCTTTCTCACATGAGTAGTCCTAGTGAGAATGTGGTGCAAGATTAGCCTTATAATATATAAAACATGTATTCCTTATATATATTAAAGCCACAAAAAAGATCTGCAAGGGAAGACACTGCACCTATACAGATACATTAGCAGGTTAAGTCCTTGCTTTTACAAAAAAATGAGACATGTAAGATCCAGTTGAGACTCATTTTCTTTTTAAAAAGCCTTTATAATTTAAAGGGATATTATGACGTAACTAAGGTCCAAAATTGGATTTAATGTGTATTTAGGTTTATCACACTGTCATAAACAGATAGTTAAGGGTTAATACCCCTTTTACCTGTAAAGGGTTAAGAAGCTCAGTAAACCTGGCTCATACCTGACCAGAGGACAAAATACTTTCAAATCTTGGTGGAGGGAAGTCTTTTGTTTGTGCTCTTTGTTTTGGGGGTTGTTCACTCTTGGGACTAGGAGGGGCCAGACGTCAATCCAGGCTCTCCAAATCTTTCTGAATCAGTCTCTCATGTTTCAAACTTGTAAGTAATAGCCAGGCAAGGCGGGTTAGTCTTATTTTGTTTTCTCAACTTGTAAATGTTCTTTTTTTTTGCTGAGAGGATTTTACCTCTGTTTGCTGTAACTTTGAACCTAAGGCTAGAGGTGGTTCCTCTGGGCTATATGAATCTGATTACCCTGTAAAGTATTTTCCATCCTGATTTTACAGAGATGATTTTTTACTTTTCTTTCTTTAATTAAAAGCTTTATTTTTTAAGAACCTGATTGATTTTTCCTATTTTAAGATCCAAGGGGATTGGATCTGGACTCACCAGGGATTGCTGGGGGGAAGGGTGGCGGGATGGTTAATTTCCCCTTGTTTTAAGATCCAAGGGATTTGGATCTGGGTTCACCAGGGAATTGGTGACGTTCCTCAAGGCAACCCAGGGAGGGGAAAGTTTTGGGGCAACAGAAAGTGCTCCAGACACTGAAATTCTGGATGATGGCAGTGTACCAAATCTAAGCTAGTAATTAAGCTTAGAAGTGTCCATGCAGATCCCCACATTTGTACCCTAAAGTTCAGAGTGGGGAAGGAACCTTGAGACACACACACACTGCAAATATATATAAAGTTCACTCTGCTATCAGGAAAAACTGTATGATGTCTGAATGACTATTCTGTTTGTTTGGGTTTGTTGGTTGGTTGCCACAAAGGCAGTCTCCTGAGAGAGAGAGAGCCAGTCAACTAACAAACTCTATCCTCGTACTTTTAACACTGGTAAATGGAAAATTGCGGTTTGCATTTCTCTAAAGGAACCATAAGAGAAATGAATGCTTTCTGGGTAAAGAAGAATAAAATACAAAACAAATATTATTTCTAAGTGGCTATTGAAAGCAACAGAGAAAATAACATACTGACATTGAGACTAAGAAAATGTGTGTGACAATCTTCTGATTCCCCATGTATCTCCACCAAAATCCAAAATGGGAATTACAAGCCTCTTTTGATTTATATTGTAGTACTGTAGTAAAATCATGTCATGATCTGCAGTTCCACTGCTGAGATCTGTATGCATTCCTCATACACAAATTCTTTTGTAAAGGTACGATCCTACAGGTATGCAGAATATGCATCTGTTCTCCTATTTGTGGTACAACTGTTATGATGTCATCTGAATCTCTGAACTAGAGTAAAAAGTCTTTAAGAAATTTTCTCCACAAAAAGAACAGTAGTAAATCTTCGAAAGGCATATGTTTAAAATTGAATTCACTGGGAGCAGGATTGGATCCAGGGTGGGTAGATATTCTAAATGTATTTTGACCACTTTAGCAGATGTTTCTTCTCTCTTGGTTTTAGTTTGGTTTTGTTGCAAGATACAATGTATTATGTTTATTAGCACGATTTATTTAAAATCATTTATCATTCCAGAATTATTCTGATAGTAATAGTAAAAATTTAAGGAGGTTGATGAGATTCGCATCTTTTCAATTCTGGCTTGCTGTTTGGAATCTGGCCCAGCCAGCTATAATTTAAAGTTGTTACCAGTCATTTCTGGTTGTTTACCAGTTGCTTGGGTTGAAAAGTAATTTGAAAGTTAAGAAGTATGGGTGCCAGATGATATTTTATAGACCAGTTGAAGTAATTTTTCCTGTAGTAGAAAAACCACACACACACTGGAACAGACACTTATACACTTCAGAATTTTGTCAGATACCGTTTTGTGGACTTCAAAGGCTTAATGCAATCTCACACAATTTGAAATGGTGCCATTTTTAAATGTAGTTGAGAGAGCAGACATCGTCATCAGAACAGTTGAAAGTGTAAAACACAAAATTGGCCATACTAGGTCAGACCTATGGTCCATCTAGCCTGCCTTCCAACAGTGGTTGGTGCCAGATGCTTCAGAGTCAGTGAACAGATCAGGGCAATTTATGGAGTGATCCATCCCCAGTCATCCAGTCCCAGCTTCTGGCAGTCAGAGGTTTGGGGATGCCCAGAGCATGGGGTTACATGCTTTGTGTATCCTTATTCTTTCATGTCCCTCCTTATGGGCTGATAACTTGTGAAGCAATGTGGCTACTATAGAACCCAAGGTGAGGGGCAAGTGGGAGTGTAGAGGGGGACGGGAGACTGAGTTTGTTAAACTGTCACCATTCTGATTGGGTAGCATTTTACATCCACTTTACAATCACTTGCCACAGGTGATGATGACTATAAAAGGTGTAGGGCAACAGAAGATCAGGCCTCATTTTCTGAAATAAATATGCATGTAGGTCCTGATCCTGGGAGTTCTTAAGCTCTTCCATAGCTTTACTCATATGAATAACCGACAGATTTGCATGGGACTATTCACATGAATACATGCAGGAATATGCTTAATGTGTAGGATTGGGCCTTAGAAAAGAAAAGATGGATGCTCAATCTGAGGTGATTTTGTATTTATTGAAATGGTGCTATTTGAAGATGAAAATAACAGAAACAATTTGGTTAAGAGTAACATTACATATAAGAGAGATGATGTGGACAAAAGTTTCCTATGAACTGAATGAGGCAGGGGCCCTGTGGGAAAAACTAGTATGTGATCATGTAGTTTAAAGACCGTATCAAAATGCATACACATAAAAGTATGTTTGCACAGACAACCTTATTTCTGGCATTTCCTGACTTATGAGTGTTTTAAGTTTTCACTGTGCTTCTTGTACCAAAAGTTTATTTTTAATGTAATGTTTTATTAAAAAGAAATATAAAAGTTGCATAACTGCTAATTTGTCAGTTTCCAGAGGTAGATTTCAGGGGAAGTTAGTAACCCTTGCTAGCAGCCCTGTCTAATATATAAGGAGCTGATAGAAGACAATCACTTATGAAGGAAAAAAATGGAAATAAAATTTGACATAATCACACAATGGCATTGCAGAGTTTTAGAGGCCAAATGGTTTCATGCTCAATCTTAATCAAAGATAATTTTGAATATATGGTACTTAGTTATGAAAAATACTTCACATTCTTGGTCATTATAAAAAGATCCTGATTAAAGTATACTAAAATATCCAATTTCAATTGTTTGTTCTTAATGCAGAATAGGACTTTTATCATTTAGTTGCAGAAAAATTTTAAATTCTGCGTTGTCGTCTTGTGTTTTTAACTTGTGGTATAATGCATACAGGTTTAGCTATACAGAACTTGTGAACTTGTGAGGATATTTAGTATACAAGTTGCAAAGGAGTATGGTTTCAGCCAGACCACACTTGGACTTTTGTGCTATCCCTTAGACCTTGGGGGTTGCTCTGCTCCTTGGTTTGAAATAGTCTGAAAATGATGTTTGACAGGTCTTTGAGGGAAAAGTGAGGCTGTCATTGAATGATGCGATAGCTGCTGCTTTGATTTGTTTTGTGTGCATATTTATATGTTAAACTGGGACCACTAACACTGCCTATTATTAACATTATCCAAACCTGTCCATTATAAGACTCAGTTTCCTAGTAGCTTATACTTCGCCAAATTTAACCCTTGGTGCTGAAACTTTCCATGCCAAGTGTCTGCTTCAGTCTGGGTTTTGGAAAATTTCAGCCAACACGGTTCAGCCCTTACCAAGAATGAAGCTTGAGAAAAATGAGTCTTCCATGTTAAAAAACAAACAAACAAACAAATAAGGGGTGGCCTTTTTTTGGGAAAAGCTCTAGTACCCCTGTATATTGGAGCAAGGACTTGATATTTGGCAGGGCTGTCACCATGGTATGTTTTTTGCTGCATAGTCAAGTGCTCCAAAGTCAGGAAGTACCAAAACTAAGGTTTCCTGTGCTACCTTAATCCAGCTCCCACATGTGCATGTATTATGTTACAATCATTTATTACATGATTACCTACTATTTTTTCAACGGAGCCCCTTCCTCATTCAGTGCACAGGATGAACCTGTGCTGGGGAAGAATCAGGGTTATGTTGTGAATGAGGCAGGAGACTACAGGAAGAAAAAGGTGGTCTTATGATTTAGTCAGTTGGATTCTGCCCTGGAGAACTGGCATCTCTCCCTGTTTCTGCCATAGAGTTTCTGTGTGATGCTAGTCAAGTCACTTAAACCAAAGTTTTCAGAGATGGTCACTAATTGTGTGTTCT
This sequence comes from Gopherus flavomarginatus, assembly GCF_025201925.1. Classification (NCBI taxonomy): domain Eukaryota; kingdom Metazoa; phylum Chordata; order Testudines; family Testudinidae; genus Gopherus; species Gopherus flavomarginatus. The sequence goes on along the minus strand of NC_066620.1, from coordinate 177,856,752 downwards.
TCATTCTGTGCAGTCCAGCAAAAGAGGGATGTGGAATAAGATACTGTAGTTCTATTCTGTACTTTTTCCCTGAATGGATACATGTCAATATTCTGTTTATCTCAGAAGTAGACCATTTTCTTGACAATTCATAAAAAATTACCATTTTATTGAACTAAACTTTAATGTGCATCTACAATATTTCTGATTTAAAGCACTGGGATAATTGTATTTATTTATAAACTATTTCTCTATCTTAATAGAATGTTTGTATTGTATTTTTGAAGTAAGAAATAATTTTTGATCACTTTTGATTATATGGGGTAGTGTCCTTATAAGCAACAATCGTATTGACTGTGCCAGAAAATACTGTTAATTTATCAAAAATTCTTGGAGCAAAGGAGGTAGAGTAATTGGATTTTATATGCTTGTCACTGGAACTGATCATTTCATCATTTCAAACAAGAAGAGTGAGGAAATATTAAAAGCAGATCCTTGCAGAGTTAGACCACCAGTACTCACAAGAACTAATTATGTATATGGTTTTCTGAGAGACAATTTCATTTATTGTCAGTATTTGTCAGAACCGTAATCTTTCTCCCTTCAGATCATCTCTGCCCCCTCCCTTCTCATCACACTAGATAACACTACCATTCTCCCAGGCTCAGCTCTTCTTTTCTCTTTTTCTTTTCTCTTCTTTTCTCCCAGGCTTTTCTCTCTTTCATCCAAGCTGTTGCTAGCTTATGTTTCTTATTAAGTCTCCAAAAGCAAACTTTGCTTCCAAAAGCAATCCCTGCTACCAAAACAATACACTAGTAATCTTCTGCTGGATTACTACAACCTGCTTCTTTCTGGCCTATTTCACTATCATGTTGCACCTCTCCCCTCTATAAGTATGACATCTTCATACTTTTCTCTCACATTACTCTTACCCATAATCCTTCAATCTTTCATTTCGCTTCACCGGCTGTGTATCTACATCATATTCAAACTCTTCTCCTCACCTTCATAGCTAGTTATAGTTCTGTTCCTTTCTACATCGTGCCTTTTTTTTCCTGCTTGCACCACGCACTCTGCTTCCTTTCATGCTTTCTATGTAATCTTCTTACAAAAGGATCTTCACGCTTTCTCCCATAACATCTCTATCACCTCCCGGATCCCATATGCCCTTTAATCTTGCCTCATGTACTACTACTTTTGATTCTGTCCACACTAAGATTTTTCTTTTTTCAAACTATCATTATTAAAAGATCTGACAGCTAAAAAGAGATGAAACATCAGGTAAAATTCAGTTTCCATTCCACTTTTGGATTACATTTTCTTAATAAAAGCAAGTGTTAGAGGGTGGAATCCTTCATAAAGTGGCTTTTCTCCACATTTTCTGAGGTAGCATGATACTCCACGGCTGAGTTCAATGCCAAGAATCCCTTAGATTTGATGGTATTTTGCAACGTTCTGATGCAGTGGTAATATTTTTTAGCCAGTGACAATTCCAGTCTGTTACCTAATTCCTGAAGCTCTCATACTTGTACATTCCATTTTCAATAGCTGCAGAATCACTCAATGGCCCTGGCATTTATCTCTTGCAGTGCACGAGAAGTTATACATCTTATGAAAGGGAGTTGGTGTACCTTGTAAGAAAGAAAGCTAGAGAAAACAACTTTGAGTTATGTGCTGTATCACCTTATCATGCCATTACAACTCAAGGCACTTTGCAGAAGATGTGCAATCATTTAATAATACAGTCTCTAATGCTGATCAAAATGACAAAGGGGAAAGAAGTGAGTTATCAGTTCTGATTCAGAGAGTGAATGAGAGGTGATATCCCTGACATAGCTGGGCATAGAGTTCCACAAAGAATGTGATGAATGGTTAAAGCAATATCCATTCCACCTAGCACCTACTGTGTAGAAGATACTGGTGGTGAATGTAGGATAGCATCAGATTACCTCCACTGGCAGTAGTGATTGAAAAACTGGCTTGGTCAGAAAGACCATTTGGACAAAGATTTGAAGCGCTCGGTAGATCAAATGAAGTGTGTACTGCATTTTGAAACTAATGCAGAATCTGAGCAACTATTGTTATTAAATCAGTACTGGAGTTATGTGTCAGAGGGGTAGCCGTGTTAGTCTGGATCTGTAAAAACCGATAAAGAGTCCTATGGCACCTTGTAGACTACAGACGTATTGAAGCATAAGCTTTCGTGGGTGAATACCCACTTCATCAGATGCATGCAATGGAAATTTCTAGAGGCAGGTATAAATATGCAGGCAAGAATCAGTCAAGAGATAACAAGGTTAGTTCAATCAGGGAAGATGAGGTGTGAACACCAAGGGAGGAGAAACTGCTTTTGTAGTTGGCTAGCCATTCACAGTCTAAACTGATGGTGTCAAATTTGCAAATGAACTGAAGCTCAGCAGTTTCTCTTTGAAGTCTGGTCCTGAAGTTTTTTTGCTGCAGGATGGCTACCTTTGAATCTGGTATTGTGTGTCCAGGGAAGTTGAAGTGTTCTCCTACAGGTTTCTGTATATTGCCATTGCTAATATCTGACTTGTGTCCATTTATCCTTTTACAGAGAGATTGTCCAGTTTGACCAATGTACACAGCAGAGGGGCATTGCTGGCACATGATGGCGTATATTACATTGGTGGACATGCAAGTGAATGAGCCAGTGATATTGTGGCTGATCTGGTTAGGTCCTGTGATGGTGTTGCTGGTGTAAATATATGGGCAGAGTTGGCATCGAGGTTCATTGCATGGATTGGTTCCTGAGTTAGAGTTACTATGGTGTGGTGTGTGGTTGCGGGTGAGAATATGCTTAAGGTTGGTGGGTTGTCTGTGGGTAAGGACTGGCCTACCTTCCAAGACCTGTGAAAGTGAGGGATCGTTGTCCAGGATGGATTGTAGATCATTAATGATGGGTTGGAGAGGTTTTTGCTGAGGACTGCGGGTAGTGGCCAATGGAGTTCTGTTGGTTTCTTTCTTGGGCTTGTATGGCAACAGGAGGCTTCTGGTACATGTCTGGCTCTGTTGATTTGTTTCCTTATTTCTTTGTATGGGTATCATAATTTGAGAATGCTTGGTGAAGATCTTGTAGGTGTTGGTCTCTGAGGAGTTGGAGCAAATGCCACTGTACCTCAGCACTTGGCTGTAGATGATGGATCATGTGGTGTGTCTGGGATGGAAGCTGGAGGCATGAAGGAAGGCATAGCAGTTGGTGGGTTTTCGCTATAGGGTGGTGTTAATGTGGCCTTCACTTATTTGTACCGTGGTGTCCAGGAAGTGAATCTCTCATGTAGCTTGGTACAGGCTGAGGCTGATGGTGGGGTGGAGGCTGTTGAAATCATGGTGGAATTCTTCCAAAGTCTCCTTCCCATGGATCCAGATGATGAAGATGTCATCAGTGTAGCCTAGGTAGAGAAGGGGCGTGAATGGACAAGAGCTGAGGAAGTGTTGTTCCAGGTCAGCCATAAAAATGTTGGCATATTGTGGGGCCATGTGGGTGCCCATAGTGGTGCCACTGGTCTGGAGGTATATATTGTCACCAAATTTGAAATAATTATGCGTGAGGATAAAGTCACAGAGTTCAGCAACCAGTTGTGCTGTGGCATCATCGGGGATATTATTCCTTCCGTGTGTGGGATCTTTGTGTAGAGAGCCTCCACATCCATGGTGGCTAGGATGGTGTTTTCTGGAAGATCACCAATGCATTGTAGTTTTCTCAGGAAATCAGTGGTGTCATGGAGATAGGTGGGAGTGCTGGTGGCATAGGGTCTGAGTAGAGAGTCCACATATCAGACAGTCCTTCAGTGAGAGTGCCAATTCCAGAGATGATGGGGTGTCCAGAAGTTCCAGGTTTGTGGATCTTGGGTAGTAGATAGAATAACCCCGGTCAGGGCTCTAAGAGTATGTTGATTTGTTCTCGTGTTAGTGTAGGAAATGTCCTGAGTAGATGGTGCAGTTTCTTAATATATTCCTTAGTGGGATCTGAGGAAAGTGGCCTGTAGAATTTGGTATTGGAGAGTTGTCTGGCAGCCTCCTTTTGGTAGTCAGACCTGTTCATGATTACAACAGCACCTCCTTTATCAGCCTCTTTGATTATAATGTCAGGGTTGTTTCTGAGGCTGTGGATGGCATTGCGTTCTGCACAACTTAGGTTATGAGGCAAGCAATGTTGTTTTTCCAGAGTTTCTGCCTGTGCACATTGGTGGAAGCATTCTAGGTATAGGTCTAGACTGTCATTTCGACCCTCAGGAGGAGTCCATGTGGAGTTCTTCTTCTTGTGCTGTTGGTGGGGGCGGTATCAGTGCGCTGTTCAGTGTTATCTTGAAAGTACTTTTTGAGTCGGAGATGGCAAAAGTAGGCTTCCAGATCATCGCAGAACTGTATCATGTTTGTGGGGGCGGTAGGGCAAAAAGAGAGTCCCCGAGATAGGACAGACTCTTCTGCTAGGTTGAGTGTGTAGCTGGATAAATTGACGATATTGACAATATTGCTGGGTAAGTTAGGGGTACCACTGCTGTGGCCCGTGGAGTTGTGTGTCTTCTCCATCATGTAGGATTCATAATTGAAATTCAGTGTTGATAAATGCAGAGTAATGCACATGGGAAAATATTATCACAACTATACATATAAAATGATGGGGTCTAAATTAACTGTTACCACTCAAGAAAGAGATCTTGGAGTCGTTGTGGATAGTTCTCCGAAAACATCACTCAGTGTGCAGTGGCAGTCAAAAAAGCAAACAGAATGTTGAGAATCATTAAGATAGAGATAGATGATAAAGCAGAAAATATCATATTGCCTCTATATAAATCCATGGTACGCCCACATCTTGAATACTGTGTGTAGATGTGGTCACCCCATCTCAAAAAAGTTATATTGGAATTGGGAGAAGTTTAGAAAAGGGCAGCAAAAATGATTAGGGGTATGGAACGGCTGGCATATGAGGAGAGAGTAATAAGACTGGGACTTTTCAGCTTGGGAAAGAGATGACTCAGGGGGGATATAATAGCTGTCTATAAAATCATGACTGGCGTGGAGAAAGTAAAGAATGAAGTGTTATTTACTCCTTCGCATAACACAAGAACTAGCCGTCACCCAGTGAAATTAATAGGCAGCAGGTTTAAAACAAACAAAAGTAAGTATTTCTTCACACGATGCACAGTCAACCTGTGGAACTCCTTGCTAGAAGAAGGCCAAGACAATAACAGAGTTCAAAAAAGAACAAGGTAAATTCATGGAGGAGAGGTCCATCAATGGCTCTGTTTGCCAGAAGCTGGGAATGGGCGACAGGGGATGGATCACTAGATGATTACCTGTTTTGTTCATTCCCTCTGCAGCACCTGGCATTGGCCACTGTCGGAAGACATGGTAATGGGCTAGACAGACCTTTTTTATGTTCTTAATTAGGGATGGGCAAAGCCAGGGCACAGAGAAATTGCAAGAGTCACAGTGTATTAAAAACATTTTCCAATTTACAAAGGAGCTCATTTTATGAAATCTTTCTTTTTTCCATAAATGAAGCCTCACTCTTTTAAAGGAGATTCAGTTTTCAAATCTGTTTTACTGCTAAGAGAAGCCAGCGCTATGTAATCAGTGAAGAAAACTTTGAAAGATCACTTCGCTTGGGGCCGTTCCTTTAGTCAGAATCTTAAAGAAGCCCAGACAATTTCAAGTGGTTTTGGACATGGGGAATCTCAGCTGCTAGATTGTACTGGAAATTAACCTGGGACTCCAACTTACAAATTTTGTTGGAATAGGCACTGGGTGAAATATTCAGGGGAATGATGGAAGCAGGTGTGCTGTTTCAGAGAAGGACAGATTCACAGTGTCCCACAAACAGCAGTGGCACATATAGAAGGGACCCTTAATATCAGTAGAAGAAATGCACAACTTGGCAACAGCTCTGATAACACTCCAGCAGCACCTAGCAGGACCGAACGTGTGCTGTTTGTATAAGGGAAGACTAAACAGAGACACTTATCCCTCAGCTCTCCTCCCCATGAGAAGTGTTTTCAACAATAACAGGGCCTTTAATCTCTATGCGGAAATGTACTGCTTGTCACAGGTGCTGACTTCTGTTTTTCCCTGAGGATGCTCCACCCCTACTCCGCCCTTCCCTGATGGCCTGCCTTTGCTCCACCTCTTCTCAGCCCCACTACGCTCTCTCCCCTAGGCTCCCTGCCCGCCGCTTGTTGCTCTCTGCCTTCCTCCAAGTGCCTCCTGCCAGCTGCCAAACAGCTGATCGGTGGCCCCACTGAGCACTCCCTATGTGTTTTTTGTCAGTGCTTGAGCCCTGGAGCACCCATAAAGTTGGCGCCTATGCTGCTTGTGGTAGGAAGCCAGCAGTAGCACATTTCAGGAATGGATTTTCACATCTATTTCTTGGCCATGCAGAGCAGCAAGGAACCCTGGCTTGGCTCTGCTATTTTCTAGTTAGTATAGCTGCTTGGGTACTTTTTCAAATGATTTTCAATAAATGTCCTTTTTGTACTATGGGGCAAATACATTTTGCACCAGGAACATTTACTGGGAGCTACAATAAATGCTTCCACTGAGTGCCAAAAATGATTTGTGGGATTTTTTATTTGCATCCTATTCAAATATGTAAACAGAAATTTAAAATATTTCTGTGTATTTCTTTTCCACATAAATGTTGTTAAACCAAAAATAAATTTCTATAAGCAATGAGATAAGAAGAAGCATATGGAACGGAATATAGGAACTTTCATATTCAAGCTATGGAAGGTGGTTCCCAAGGTAATGAGTTAAGTACTGCTAAAGCAGGAACAGTGTAGATAAAGACTTAATAAAATGTATGTTGTATGCTTACATGTGTAAGCTCTTATAAAATCCATGTAGGTCTGGGATCATCCTACCTGCTGTGATTAAATTCAAAATCCAGTGCAACCAATAAGAAATAAGACTTTGGATTTTTATTTGTGCACCACATTGCATTAGTTTTTGTCAAAACCCTTAGCCCCTTCTGTAAATTGTTCCTACGCACTCAACACTCCTGTGAAATAACACAGAAGGTGTGGTTTGTTCCCCACCCATGTGTCACTAGTAGTGATAGCCATTCCAGAGTAGAATGTGATTTGTATCTATAGCATCCTTCCCTGAATCAGAAAAAGCTCTACACAGAGAGTCATAATGTAAAGGAAAGCTTTATCCTATGATGTACAGAAATAAAATTACTTAGTGCAGGAAGATTATGTACCAGTTGTTTAGGACAGCACAGAAGAAAGACTACACCTCCACAACAGTGGGAAATAGACAAGAAAGGACAACAGGAAGGCCACAACCAGAGTGTAGTGAATGGCCAGGAACATAGGCGGTGCATCCAATAGTCTGTGAAAGGCTGTGCCTCCCGAAACAGCCCCATATGGCCCCACCCATGCTCCTCCCCGAAGCCGCCTCCTGCTTGCACTTTCTCCCTTGGCCTCAGGCAGGCTGCTCCTCTTCAGTGCTCCTGCGGCCGGGACTTGGGGTGGCTGGGGCTGCCCAGTGCTGGGGGGGCGGGCAGCTGCTGGGGTTCTGCTGCCTGGTGCTCAAGAGGAGGCAGAGGCATTGAGGCTGCCTGTCCTGTGCCGAGGAGGTGGGAGCTGGGGGCACTGGAGCTGAGGGCACTGGGGCCAGGGGGAGCTGTGTGCTGCCTGCCTTGCACTCGGAGGCCGGAGGGCTCACAGGCTGCCTGCCTGCCCGCCCACTGCTTGGGGGCTAGGGAGGGCCACACGCTGCCTGCCCGCCTAGTGCTCTCGGTCGGGAGTGGGGGCAGCAGGGAGAGTGGGCTGTGGGCTCCAGTGAGGGAAAGAGAGGTGGGGCCGAAATGGGGGCGGGACTAGCTGGGGGCTAGCCTCCCCCAGCCAGCATTTCACCCACCGCCCATGGCTAGGAACTGGCTTTTGAACATGATTTAGGATGGGGTAGGATGCCAGTAAAGACAGAGATGATGTGGTCTTGCTTTCTGAAATTAGAGTTCTGACTGCAGCATTCAGGAAACCCTGAGGTTTGAAGAATAAAGATTTTGGAAGACCATAGTACATAGTAAAATGATTGAGGCAGGAAACTTAGAGAATACTAGTGATTTAATCAGTCCATTTAGGGCTAGGATTAGTTCTCACAATGTTCTGGAGGTGTAAATTACATACAAGAGACATAACGGAGAAAGAGAAGTGAAAGTAAGCGACTACAGTCCCTGTGCTGGACTGGACCGGCTTCTTTGGCGGTGATTTAAAGGGCCCAGGACTCCAGCCACTGCCGGAAGCCCCAGGCCCTTTAAATTACCACCGGAGCTCCGGCAGCCGGGCTCCCACGGTGATTTAAAGGGCCTGGAACTCTGTGGCGGTCGGAACCCCAGGCCCTTTAATTCGCCCCTGGGGTCCCAGCTGCCTCTGCCAACTGGTAGCTCCAAGGTGATTTAAAGGCTCTGGGGCTTCCAGCCATAGGGAGGGTTACAAGTAAATCCTAGCATTCCAGTCTGAGACAAGGCCTGAGCATGGGAATTTCTCTTTGTCTGTATTTTCAATACTATTGTTTATTTGTACTTTTGTTTTTAGCTTTTTCATAACTGAGGAAACTATTTATTGAGCAACAATAATTGGGCCAGCTAGTCTTCCCCTGGCATGTCAGTATCTTGATGATAGGGATAGGGCACGCACACCGCCCACCCCAAGTTTATCATACATGTATGTGCACCCAGCATAGTTCAGTGCCAAGCAGGGCTGAAAGCAAAATGGATGTGTAAAAACATTTATGTGGTAGCTATTGTGTATTTCTGTTCTGGATCTAACTTTAAAACAGACCTTAGAAAGAAAACCTCCCCTATTGTTAAGACTTCTATTTTTGCCCTTGGTCCAGTCTGCCTCCAGCTATCCTTTTTTATTATTATTTCTTCTCTCATACATTCACATGAGAGTATGTGACATTGCTGTCAGTTCAGTGTGTGGAGAATGAAGTCAGTGGCTGTGCTAAATGTGCCTAGACACTAAAAACATTACACACTTGTGCACCTACACTTACATTTTTCTGTCTTATTAACTTAAAGAGGTGAGATTTTGCTGTCATTGCAGTGCAAAGGAAATGAAACCTTGTCCCAGTGCCCAGGTTAGCCAAGAGAGAACTTTGAGAAATATTCACTGTAGGAGATCTGGATTTGTACAGTTTGCTGCTAATTCAGTTGGGTGGCTGGAGCATAGCCCGGGGGCTGTACAATGAAAGAGTACATGTTTTGGGAAATGAGTGCCAAGTCAGACTGGGATTTTTGAGAGCAACTAGCCAGGCTAGAAAGGTGAAAGAAGGCTCATTTAGAAGAGGTGACTGGTGAGGAAGGAGAAAGGAAACATCAGGACAGATATGGATGGGTCTTCCGGTTGTGAATAGTGATGGAGGGAGAATAGGAACTGCAGACAATGAAATGTCTTTATTACTTTAGTAAAGAGCATGTAAGATGAACCTATACCAGTCTTAAAGGCTGTGAAGTGATTTATTGCAATCATTGCTGCAAATTGTAAATGTTGCATTAAATTCTTTATTGCCTCATATGATCATGCAACAGTATGTACCTTGTAAATATCCTCAATGGATCCTCAATGTTGCATATTTATCAAAATACATGGAGACACAAGCCCACATATCACAAGTATATTTTATTAATATGGGCTCCACTGGAGGGGAGGGCTTTTTAATCACATAGCTTCCAAGAACAAGACTGGAAGTTGTACCTTGTTACGCTAGGGTAGAGTTTGTTCCAAAAAGTTCAACGAATGCATAAATCACAAACAAAAAATCCCTACATTATTGTTATTAAGTGTTTTTCCTTCTTTTGTTGATTTTTTCTTTTCTGCAGTTGGTGGGAAGTTTTGTAAGGAGAGAACCCTTCCCCATAATGCAAACAAACTAACCAATACCAGTTACCACACCCACCCACCCCCAACATACAACCCCTCCAACCCCCCCCCCCCAAAATGAGTATTGCTGATTTTCCTTAGTCTCCTGAAGATGTTTAGTACACTGTTATTTATCTTGGAATTTCTTTGTTTTTCCCTACCTCATTACCATGGGTACAATGTTCTTGTTAAAGATAAACTAAAAAGACTACTAGGAACCTCCATGAAGTATGGAGACTTTACACTGTCTCTCCCTGAGATGACAAGTGGAACACTTTCTGCCTTAGTCCAGCAGAGCATTTTAGCATGAGCTTAATGTTAAGCATGGAGATAGTCCTGTTGACGTCAGTGGAACTACAAATGTATCTAATGCTAATACCGCGATGATAGATATATAAAAACCACATGAAACTCTAACAGAGTCCCCTGCGGTTCTTCATCCAGATGGTGGGAGAACCTGACCACACCCAGTTACTTGCATTGGGAGGCTCCGACACAGGCCCCAGTTCCTTACTACTTGCAGGGGAGGGGGCTGCTCTTTGTAGGCCTTCTTAAGTCAATCCAGATGGGGGATCAAAACAAAAGTCACAAACACCAATGCATTCGAGGGTACATCCCCTTTCCAGGGCCCCTCAAAAGGGTGATAGAAAAAGTGCCAACAGTGCAGTACCCGCATCATGGGTTTTGCGAAATCTTCCTGGCTGGGCTTTTGAATCAAGCTCAGTCTGTCTGGTTTACCCTGAAAGTTTGCTGCACTCTCTATAGGGTCAAGGTGAAGGTCTTCTGGTAGGGAGTTCCCTCTGTAGCTTCAGGAGTTGCTCCTGCAGTCTGCTGTTTATGGCCATCTTAAATTTTCCCCCTCCTGCCCCCCAATGGCTGCAGTTTCCTCCCTTTTAAAGGCCTTCTCCCTATCATATATGATTGACAAGGTCTGAGGGGAGGGACTAGCTCTGACCCCAGGGCCTGTCTGACCTCTTCCTCATCTGCGTGGGGTCTATACATCCCATCACAGAAACTGTATAAAAACTTATATTATGAAAAGCATAAGGTAGCAAACATTACAAATGATCTTCTTCTTTTGCTTGATAGTTCTATAAGTTTATTGTTGTATGTAGTCATATCATGGGCCAGATCCTTCAGTGATATAAATCAGTGTTGCGTCTTTGAAGTCAGTAGAGCTATGCCAGTTTACACCAGATGAGAATCAGGCCCTTTTGTTGTAACAGGAGAAGTAAATGGAAAGTGAAACTGGTTCAGTTCTGACTTTTTATTAGTTCCTCTGAATTAAGAACAATCATTTCTGCCTGAAGTGTATACGGTAAAATCACAGTGAAAATGAGTGAAAAATTTGCCTTTATTGCCAGTAGACCCTTTGCTGGCAGAACAGTAATGTGAGGCTTCAATCTATTACAGCTCTAAAGACTGGAGAGTTTCTTGGGAAAGGGAATGGTTTCCTTATGCTTTTACAGGCTGGCATTTCCCCATCATTGCAAGGGTTTTTTGACTGCATTCCACATCCTTCTGTTAGTCTAATGGCTGTCCAGCTGCCATCTTCCTGCGGATAGCTTGCTCAAAATGGAATTATGCAATGCAATTCCCATTGATCATGAGTACAGCTAGTGTTTAAACATGTGTTGTGGGAAAGAAAAGCAATAATTGTGCTTCCAAGCATTTTAGTTTTAAATAAATTAATATTGTGACTGTAGTACTGTTCTTTAACACTAGATACATCACATACATGTTAAGCTGTTTTGCTACCATCTTGGGGCCATCTGTTCAGTCTTTCAGTTGTAAAACCAGTGCACAGTTGCTATTATCACTTGGTTGAGTACATCTCCTGTTTTTGATAACATCTGTGTCTCCCTAAAACACAGCTATAAATTTTAAACACTAAACAGTTTCCTTTGCTTTTGTGAGTAGGTTTGAATTATAAGTGTACTTCTATCAAAATATCGTTTAAACACACTACTGCCAGGCTCATAGGAATAATATGCATACATATTTCTTATGAGTAGACAAACTTTTAATCCATCTTGTAGCATTTCAGTGTTAGGCTTGCTAAAGACACAGTTAATGTGATATACATATGTATGAGTATGATATACATATATATTTATATAGGCTAATTTTTTCCAGTTTCTATTTCCATTATAAATCTGTCCCTTTCCAGAAAGCAAAAATGTTGAAAAAATTAGCAAAGGTGATAGAGAAACTATTTCTGTTTGGCGGTAGTAGTAGTGCTTGTAATAGATCTCTCTAGTTAGAGCAACAGACCATGAATTAGGACTTCTGGGACCTGTTTTTGTATCTGTCACTTCATTTGTCTTGGAGAAATTCAACCCTGTGCAGAGGATCAATACAACATCCATACACCACTTGAGCCCCCAAAATAGGGAATTAAGTGGTGCACAGGTCTCAGGCTGGTCCTTTCAATGGGGATGATTTCCACCTTGTGTGACATTAGGTGTAATCTCTCTCTCTGTTTTAGTTTACTTAATCTCTCTCTGGTTTAGTTTACTCCATCTGTAAAATGGGATGACTGAGTTATTCTGATTCAGTAACTGATGATAAACCTGATAAAGGTGACCTTAAGTGCCCTCTTAAGTCTATGGGTTATGATAAATATTAAAATATGTCAACAGATATTTCTCATGTAGTATACTTAGCATTATGATAACATTTGATAATGTAATCACAAATGTTAAGAATATGGATAAAATTTTCAAGAATGCTTACGTCACTTAGGACCCTGAGTCCCACTGATTATTGTTTTCATTGAAATTTTCTTAGGGAGAGGTGATAATTCCCAATTCAGCTTTAAATTTCTGTTTTCATAGAAATCTTTTTTTGAATTTTTGGGGATTTTGTTGAGAAACTGAAAACCCCAAACCAATAAATATTTAGTTTCCAGAAAAGCCATTTTCTGTCAAAAAAGCTTGTTGATAGAACACTTTTGAATAACAAAGAGACTCCTGTGCATAAGTGTTTGCAGAATTGGGGCACAACTGTGTATTTCCATGCTTGCACAAGTATCTGTCTGACTAGGTAAGTGGTGCAGGTTGTAGGGTTTCAGTTTTGTGGGACATTGGTCTACATTCTATGGGAAATGTATCAAGGAACCAAGGGGCATGAAGAGAAGAAATTATTTAATTGCCTATACACAAATGGTAGTAGCCTGGGTAAAATACAAGAGGAATTGGAGTTGCTAATTTATGATCATAAATTTGATTACTGAAATGTGGTGGGATGATTTGCATTACTGGAATGTTAAAATTGATAGTTATAACCTATTCGGAAGGATTTATGGGAAAAAAAATTAGGGGAAGTGGAACTCTATGTAAAAAATGGCATTACCTGTTTCTGAGTCACTGATAACTCAGAAAAAAGGGATCTTGAATGTGGATGGATCAATGATCTAACAGATAAGCACGAGATGGGGTATTGGTTGGTGTCTACTCCAGACCATTTACAATGTGTAAGGGAATAACTGTGTAATCATCAGGGACAATCAATGTGAGTGACTTATGTTGGAGATCTCATGCTACCAGGCCTAAAACATCGTTGGAACTTCTAAATGTTACAGATGACAGTTTTCTAACTTACAAAGTGTTGCATCTGAAATGGGGGAATTCTAAATCACAGAGCTAAAAAATTAATGACAGCGTAAGTGCAAATGGAAACGACTTGATCACATTTATAATGTGCAAACAGAATAAAGTCCAGATCAGTAATATATATACTTGCTGCTTTAATAGGATCAACTGCAGACATCTGAAAACAACTATGATCCAAATCAACTGGAAGGGAGAATTCAATCAGAAAAATGTGAATGATAATTGGAAATTGTTTAAGAAAACTGCACTAGATGCCCAAAAAGCCACAGTCCCACAACTGAGGAAGAAAGCCACGTTGATTAAAAAATGACCTGCTTTATAGAAGAAATGAAGGTAGCTATAAAATAATAATAAAAAATGTAACAAATGAAAGAAAGAGGTATTTGATTATAAGGAATATAAAAAAAGAAGCTAGGCATTGTAGAAAATTGCTAAGGGAAGCAAAGGGACACAATAAGAACTCTATGGCCAGCAGAATTAAGGACAATAGGAAGCAGTTGCTTATGTATGTTAGAAACAAAAAAGAATCCTAACAATTGTATAGCTCCATTCCTAGATGAAAACAGTAGAATTATCTATAATAACGCAAACAAAGCCAGAACTGTTCAATAAATATTCCTGTTCTGGTTTTGGTGGGAAAAAGCAGATGATGGTGTCTCATTTTATGACAATGACAATACTCTTTCCATTTTGCTAATATCCCAGGAGGATGTTAAACAGCAGGTCCAGATAACTTACATCCAAGAGTTTTAAAAGAGCTGACTGTGTAGCTTGCTGGACCATTACTATTGATTTTCAATACGTCTTGAAACACTGGGGAAGCTTCAGGAGACTGGAAGAATGCTCAATATTTAAAAAGGCCTGTCTGGGTAATTATAGGCCTGTCAGTCTGACATTGATCCTGGGCAAGATAATGGAACTGTGATACGGGACTGGGTTAATAAAGAATTAAAGGAGGATAATATAATTAATGCCAATCTACATGGATTTATGGAAAATAGATCCTGTCAAATTAACTTGATATAATTGTTTGATGAGATTACAAGTTTGGTTGTCAAAGATAATAGTGTTGATGAACTTAGACTTCTTTAAGGTGCTTTGACTTGTTACCCCATGACATTTTGACTAGAAAACTAGAATGATATAAAATTAACATGGCACACATTAAATGGATTAAAAACTGGCTAACTGATAGGTCTATTGTAAACATTGAATCACAATTGAGCAGGTGTGTTTTCTAGCAGGGATCAGTTCTTGGCCCAGTGCTATTTAACATTGTTATTAATGATCAGGAAAAAAAAACATAAAATCATCAGTGATAAAGTTTGCAGATGACACAAAAATTGAGGAGTGGTAAATAATGAAGCAGACAGGTCACTGATACAGAGCCATCTGAATCACTTGCTAAGCTAGGCATAAGCAAACAGTATGTTTGCTAAATGTAAATATATATACATCTAGAAACAAAGAATAGGGGAACAGGATGAGGGATTCTATCCTGGGAAGCAATGACTCTGATGTTAGCTAATGTTGCTATTGCAGTAGTTGTTGTTTTATCCCTTCCCTTCTCCACTGGGGTTTCCACCCACACTTCACATCTAGTCCCTATTAGACTGTAAGCTCTATGGAGGAGGAATGTTATGCTTTTACAATGCCCAGCACAGTAGGGTCCCAATGCATGTCAAATACAAATAATACATAATAAGTGTGAAAGAAAAAAAAAACTCCCCAACGTTCCTTCAGTTAAGTCATTTCCTGGGTTTTAGTTTCAAAATGTTCTCCCCCTTCTCCCTTTTCCAATTACAAGGCAAAAATAAAAAGGATGTTGGTAAATATAATAAAAAATGACCAAGTTTGCTGGAATTAGTGCATATTTTAAGTCCTTCAAATGACACACCAAAGCTCATAGTGAACCGGAGATGTGGCTGATGTGGTTGGGTCCTCTGATGGTCTCACTAGAATAGATATGGGAACAGAGTAGGCAACCCTAACTCTGTAACAAACCTCGTTGCCTACTCTGTCCCCAGATCTACTCTAGCAACACCATCAGAGGACCCATCCACATCAGCCACTCCATCAGGGACTCATTCACCTGCACATCTACTAATGTGATATATGCCATCATGTGCCAGCAATGCCCCTCTGCCAAGTACTTTGGCCAAACCGGACAGTCTCTACGTAAAAGACTAAATGGACACAAATCGAACATCAGGAATGGTAACATGCAAAAGCCAGTAGGAGAACATTTCAATCTTCCTGAACATTCTATATCAGATTTAAAAGTAGCCATACTTGAACAAAACAACTTCAGAAACAGACTTCCAAGAGAAACTTCAGAACTAAAATTCATTTGCAAATTTAACACCATTAATTTGGGCTTGACTAGGGACTGGGAATGGCTGGCTCAATACAAAAGCAGTGTTCCCTCTCCTGGAATTGACACCTCCTCATCAGTTATTGGGAGTGGACTACATCCACCCTGATTGAATTGGTCCTGTCAACACTGGTTCTCCACTTGTGAGGTAACCCCCTTCTCTTCATGTGTCAGTATAATATTCCTTGCATCTGTAATTTTCACTCCATGCATCTGAAGAAGTGGGTTTTTTACCCACGAAAGATTATGCCCAAATAAATCTGTTAGTCTTTAAGGTGCCACTGTACTCCACATTGTTTTATAGCTCTGCACTGCTACTCTAGCTTTGATTTGCTGCTGTTCTGATTTGTAGTATAACAGTACCCAGAGGCCCCAGTCAGGATCAGGCCCCATTATGAGTTATATATTGCTGATTTGCAAAGAGCCTTGTAATTACAAATACAGATATTAATTTTGCTAATAGGGCTAATATCTAGAAGTAGAGGCAATTCTCTGGTTTGTTGTTTTTACATTTATAGACATAGCTTTCTTTGTGCACCTGTATTATGTCCCTTGTGGGTTTATAAACACTGCAGCTACTCTTGTGTGCTGTTAATGGGTCTCTTACAGAGCTATCTATTGTGTGAGAGATGGTTAGATTTTGATCAGTGGGTTGTTGTCTTTTCAATGTCTAACAGTAATTGACTACTTTGTGTTCTGTTTTGCTGTATGGTTTGTTAGCTGTACTTAGTCCTTTTTTCAAAATGCAATATTACTATTTGCGTTTCTTTTTTCTTTTTTTTTTCTTTTTACCCCACAGAAGTCATTAATATTTTTTGAAGAATACTATTTGTTAGGTTATTAATATTCTTGCATTCATTAATATGTTTCTTCATAGTAGTTGCTCTGTTACTGCTTTGTGGCAGGCTGTGATCTGGAGCCAGTAGGAGACCAATTCTCCTGCATGGATGTCTGATGTAGCACATATTCTTCCCCTGTGGTTCAAATGATTTTTGTCCTTACTAGTGATTTGCAACAAATGTACTTCCTTTGGACCACATTGTGCCAGTTAGGCACAGGTCTAAGTAAGTAATAATGAGTGGCTGGAGAAAAAAAATTTCAGGGTTCATGGGTTTGCAGAGGCAGCTACACTGCTGCACCCCTTTATGAGATACAATTTATTACCCTTCATGTGGTCAGAAACATGGTTCTGCATATTACACTGCTCTACAGCCAAAATGCTTCTGAAATAAATGTAGTCCAACTTTACTAATTCTGGGTCACTGAGAACGAAAATGATGCTTAAAATTGTTGATTGGCTCTAGTTTTCAAGATATGCTATTGGGTCAGTATATACAACCCTTGACTTGGGAATGGCGGAGGATAAGTGAGTTATAAAGGGAAGGAATCTCAGTTTAAACCAGAAATGACTAAAATACATCTTTGACTGGATCTATGAATAAATCTATGACTGGGTTTGGACAGTACTTGCTTTTTAGGCAAAACAATGAATGATGCAATCTGAAGCTGGTATTGCATCATACATGATATGAATTGCATCATGTTATTCCTAGAAGTCATGGATGATGCAATCATAACGAAGCTTACATCACTCTGCTGAACAAATTGCCCTATATCAGCTCTAGAAATCATACAGTGTCATGCTCTCTTATTTGTCAGTGTTTGATTTTGCAAAGGGACACATTTCTGTTTAGCCAAAGTGAGCAGAGATGCCTCGTACTTGTGTGAACAGTGCAGATAACTTCTGCTATGTTTGTGGCATCACAAAAGCGCAGTATAACCACTGTGGTTAAGGAAGCCTATCACCTTTATTTTGGCTGCAAAATTGGAGATCAGGACAAGAGGTGGGCCCCACACATATGCTGCAACACTTGTACAAGAAATCTTCACCAGTGGTTGAACAGGAAAAGGAAATCTCTGCCTTTTGCAGTGCCAATGATTTGGAGAGAGCCAACAGATCATCCCAGCAATTGTTACTTCTGCATGGTGCCTCCAGTTGGGAAAGGTGTGTCAAAGAAGAAAAAGTGGACTGTGCATTATCCAAACATTCCATCAGCTATACGCCCAGTACCCCACGGAGAAGGACTGCCGGTTCCTGATGCACCAGAATCATCCTCACTTGAGTCAGATGAGGAAGAGGAAGAGGATGAAATTTCTGGTCCTGAACCATCAATGTCACAGGACCCACATTTTCTCCCATCCTCCTCCTCTGAACCACACCTCAGAACACAAGGTGAACTGAATGACCTTGTCAGGGATTTGGAACTACCCAAGAGTAAGACAGAGCTGTTGGGCTCCAGACTACAGCAGTGGAATCTCCTGGCTGGCTATCAGGGAAAATGGAGCCCATCAATGCTTGCAGACTGTTGCTGGACAGTGACAAGAGATGTTCCATTTCATGAATACAAGAGACAAGCCAAGAAGCACCGAGTAGACACTGAATAGGACTAAACTATGTACATAATAGTTTTTTGCCTTTTGTTTCATAATAAATTTTATTTATATAACCCTTTTACTGATTTTTAAAGTGTTACATAAACAGGACAGGTGAAATATTGTCATGTAAAGCAACCATAAACATATGAAAAGACCTAGGTTTACAATTTCTGATTAAAACTCTACTATCTACACAATATACATAGACATAAAATGTAAAAACTTAAATATCTTAGAAACAGTAGCCAATCAGTTGTTTTAATTGTCATATTTGAATTCAGCACATCAAAATACATAATAAATATCACATTTTATCTCTGAAGCAGACGACTTCTCAAAAATTGTAGACCAGTGTTATTTAGATTGAGGGAGACTTCAATATGCTGACATTAAGGCCAGGCAGAACCTAACCCTTTATGACCAATAATTATTCTAAGAAGTAGAGCTGAGTAAACAATTTTGCAGTGAGTAATAGTTGAATTTCATAACAGGTTGAATTTCATCTATCTCTGCAAATTCTCGGTGAACAGTGTATTTGTCTCAAATCTATTCTGATGCAAAATCACTTAGCAAATAATTTCTTCCAAAAGTTTTTAGTATCTAGACTGTCCATGTGCAATTTGTTGCAAGTATTCAGTAAATTGAGTAATTGAAATTCATTTTGTATTGGACACCCAGTAATTGAAATTCATTTTGTATTGGACACTGAGAACGAAAATGATGCTTAAAATTGTTGATTGGCTCTAGTTTTCAAGATATGCTATTGGGTCAGTATATACAACCCTTGACTTGGGAATGGCGGAGGATAAGTGAGTTATAAAGGGAAGGAATCTCAGTTTAAACCAGAAATGACTAAAATACATCTTTGACTGGATCTATGAATAAATCTATGACTGGGTTTGGACAGTACTTGCTTTTTAGGCAAAACAATGAATGATGCAATCTGAAGCTGGTATTGCGTCATACATGATATGAATTGCATCATGTTATTCCTAGAAGTCATGGATGATGCAATCATAACGAAGCTTACCCAGGTCACATGATACATTTGATTCCTGATTAAATGAGCATAACTCATAGATTCAGACTTCTGATGCAAATGTTGTTGTTGTTCTTGCCTTATCCGGCAATAATCATATCAGGCCAAGAAGTTCAAGAATGCAAATACTAATTTTTACCAATTCATAATTCACTTTCTATTCATAATTGGCATTTGTTCCCTATAGTTGGCAGAAACACCCCTGTAAACTGCAAGTGAGTTCACTTGTGTCATAAACAGAGTATTAAGGGTTAATGTCTCTTATACCTGTAAAGGGTTACAAGCAGGAAATTGGACACCTGACCAGAAGACCAATCAGAAGACAAGATACTTTTAAGTTCAGGTGGAGGAAAGTTTGGGTGTAAGTTCTTTGTTCTTCTCTCGGTTCCCAGTTCTGGACCTTAGCGTCCAAAATATGGGTACTAGCATGAGTTTCCCTAGGCTTAATTACCAGCATAGGTCTGATATGCTGCCACCAATCAGGAATTTTCCAGGGCCTGATACCTTCTGGTCCCCCCAAAACCTTCCCTGGGGACCCCAAGAACCCAGATCCCTTGAGCTCTTAAACAAGGAGAAATAAGCCATTCCCCCACTTCTCCCCCTCCCAGAATTTCCCTCCCTGGGCTATTCTGAGAGATACTGATCCAACCTCTTAAATCACCATACAGAGAAGCATCTCCCTTCCCTCTCACAAAGAGGCAAACAGATTAAAGGAAAACAGAGAGAGATTCTATCTCTCCCTCCTCCCGTCTCCCCCACCAGTCCTGGTGAGTTATCCCAATCCTCTGGGATAAAACAAGGGAAACAAGAAAAAAATCAATCAGGTTCTCTAAAAAGAAATCTTTTAATAAAAGAAAGAAAAAGTAAAGAATTATCTCTGTAACTTCAAGATGTAAATATACAGGGTCCTATAGCTTACAGATACCAGAGAGAGACTTTCCCCTCAGTACCAATACAAATCAAAATATTCCCAGCAACTACACATATAAAAGTTAACCAGCCAGATCCACAATTGCAAATAGAGTAAAACAATTAAAAAAAAAAACCCTAAACCGCCTGTTTTTTACTCACTACTTGAAAAGAGACTTAGAGAGCCTGTAGTAATGTCTGGTCTCTCTCAGACCCTCCGAGAGAAGAACAAAGAACTTACACCCAAACTTCCCTCTACCCGAATTTAAAAGTATCTTGTCTTCTGATTGGTCTTCTGGTCAGGTGTCCAGATTCCTGCTTGTAACCCTTTACAGGTATGAGACATTAACCCTTAACACTCTGTTTATGACAACTTGCTGGAATATTTATGAACAGCAAACCCCAATGGTAAGTTAGTGGTGGCACTGCCTTCAGAGTTGGGCGATCAGCTTGCAGCCGCTGCTCTCCAGCCACCCAGCTCTGAAGGCAGCACTGCCGCCAGCAGCAGTGCAGAAATAAAGGTGGCACTACCACGCTCGCTGCAGGGCTCTACCTACTATTGAGTTTTGTTTTAATTTTCTGCCCCTTTTTTCCACTCGTCCCCTCCCTGGCTTTGCACCCCGAGTGGCTTCCCCACTCACCCTGCCTTGGTTATGTTCTGATCTTGCAACCCCCTACAGTAGCCTTGTCACTTAAATTCCCTCTACGCTGTGCGGCCGCGCAGCAGCCTACTAAGCGCCACACAGGCGCTCATGGCTCCAGCGGGGAGAGATGCCTCAGCCCTGGACCTGCCACAGCAGGGAGAGGTGCTTCTCTCAACAGTGCCCAGCTCAGACCTGGACCTGCCGTGGCCGGTGAAGAGGTGCCCTTCCCCCCGGTCCCAACCCAGCCCCAGACCTGCCATACTGGGGGAGAGTTCTCTCTCCCCGCTGTAGCCCTGGGGAAGCCTGCACCCCAAACCCCTCATCCCCAGCCCTTACCCAGAGCCCGCACCCTGCAGCTGGAGTCCTCACCCTCCTGGACCCCAAACCACTGCCCTCGTCCTGAGTCCCCTCCTACACTCCGAACCCCTTGGCCCCATACCCACCACAGGAATTTTGTTGTGTGACACATCACCTCCATATTGGTGCACTTAAAATGTGTTCTGCACGTGCTTGGAAAAAATAGGAGGAACACTGCTTGTGACTCCCTTTTGGGTCAAGACACCCATTTTGACTTATTTAGGTGTAGTTTAAACATTTAGACAAGATATCAAATTTTGTGTCTGATACTCTGCATTCAACTCAAAATGCTAAGTGTCACCTTACCTGTAAAACCAGGGTAGTGTAGCAGGTGCTTACTGTTTTATTCTTCCTCATTGTTTTTCAGATGTTATGTTTTGCCATATGTTAGTGACTGTCAAGGGGATATTATTGATCTGCTGAGGCATCTGCTCCGCTCACATTAATTTGACTATCCTTTCAAGATGGATGGGTTCCTTACACTGTAGCGCAGCAATACTGACCAGGTCTTTGCAACTGGGAAATGAACATTGTATTAATTTCAGCTTCAAGTCCGCAGCTTTTGTTTACTTGTAAACAAACTGCATTCTAATTGGTAGAATAATCTCTTTGCAAACTCTTTGGAGAATAAAGGTCTTAAGATAAAGAGGATTGATTTTCTTTTTAAATTGCAATTTTTAATTTGCTACCATGCCTGAGGTAGAAAAACAGTAAAAATTCTTGTCACAAAACAGAAAAAGGCCTAGTCCTATTACATCCTAGGGAATAATCATTACTCAAAAAAGGACTGACTGAACTTCTAAAAAAAGAATGAATGTTAGACCTAAACAATATTAAACCTTCAATGATAAATCTAAAGGGACACTTTGATTATTTTACGGTGAGTGTGGAGGGACACTTGGATACAAGAATATAAAAAATTGGTTAATAAAATAGGATAAATCAATATTCAAAAGAATATTTTTAATTTTTGTTCCTTAATTATGAATCTGTGAGGTCAAACGATGCTCTTACCATCATAACTGTAAAATGTGAGTCCCAATTTTTATGAAAATCGTACAGATGCAGAAATTCCCAAAGAGGTAAATCATCACAAAGAGTAATTTCTGTCTTTACCTTCTGTTTATACTTGTAACTACTTCAGTTGAATTCAACTAATTTATGGTTTCTGAATTATGGAACTGCCTTTTAAATATAAGAACTGCCTCAACCTTGCTTTTAATATTGGTTCTATATATTTGTGAAGTCATCTTTGCCTATATGCCTGACACAGCTTTAAAGCAGTGAGCAGACTATTGAAAAAAATATTTGGTTGTCTAGCTGTGCTCTCATTCTAATTCAGGTGTCAAAGTGGAGGAAAAATCTGGCGGAATTCTCTTGTTCAACTTACCTTGTCATCTTCCTTGTTTGCTCATATCTTCTCATTAGTGGATGGTAAACACCTTCTCTTCACACCTGGAAATTGTTGCCCATCTTCCTCCTCTACTCCTGTCCCTCATCTGGTGGCACACATAGTTCTGGAGGCTAGCTAGAAATGTGGTTATTTATTGATTATATTCAAATGCCCTAATCAGTATAAGAACCCTGTGGTGCTAGGCTCTGCACAGACACAGAAAAGTCCCTGTCCTGAAGAGCTTGCAGTCTAAAAGCAAGGTAACAGACAAAAGAGTGGAAGAAAGGGCAAGACATACAAACAAAGTGATCAGGTGACAATGGGCAACTCTTGGTAGTGCTATTTCCTTTCTAAAATTATTCATTTTTCATTTTTTAAAAATGATTATGGAGGCAGGGTTACAGGCAGATTACAAGAGGAGAGTGAATAAGTAAAAGCAAGGGAGTGTGAAAAAAGGAGGGAGAGAAGAATGCAGATGGCAGGGTGGATGAAGTGGGCAGTGAAAGAAAAGGGATGGAATTCAGAAAAATGTAGGTTGGTAAAATCAGGGTCTTCTAACAGTGAGAAATCATAGAATATCAGGGTTGGAAAGTACCTTAAGAGATCATCTCGTCCAACCCCCTGCTCAAAGCAGGACCAATCCCCAAATGGCCCCCTCAAGGATTGAACTCACAACCCTAAGTTTAGCAGGCTAATGGTCAAACCACTGAGCTATCCTCCCCTATGCACTCATTGCTTGGACATTTGAAACTAGACTGA
The DNA here is from genome assembly GCF_025201925.1 of Gopherus flavomarginatus. Lineage (NCBI taxonomy): Eukaryota > Metazoa > Chordata > Testudines > Testudinidae > Gopherus > Gopherus flavomarginatus. Next base: position 177,833,358 of record NC_066620.1, on the reverse strand, counting down.
AAAATACATTGTTACTCTGGACAATGTTAATCACTGCCAGTGGTCATGTCTTTGATCTATAGGCAATCACAGACATTACTAAAACTGATGGATGTGGTAGTCACTCTTCATTCCAGTTCAATGGAAGAAGCCATAAAGCTCTTTTATGGAGTAAAATAGCTGAAACAATAGAAGCCACCATCCAGGACATTGGGCCTGATGAGAAGGCCTCAGCAAGAAGTAACTTGAGGAGAATAAGAGGAGTTTCCTGGGGATTGACTGTAAATGCAAGGGGCTGGGCATTGATTGGTTGCAGTTGTGTTTGTTTTTGTGGATGGCAGAGGTTGAACGCAAACACAAAGCAATGAGAAAGCCAAGAGAGAATAAACAGAAAACTGTGTGGCCTTCAGAGGGAGCAGAGAGACAGTTCTTTGGGACTGGCAGAGAGGAGGGGCTTGGACATTGTGAGCAAGGAAATTGCCTGCTATTGTTTGTTCCTACGGTCCTTTTTGTACATTCTATGTAAATAAACATGATTGCACCAAAGAAATAGCTGACTCGTATAATCAATTCTTCCTCATAATGGAAACAACCTGGCAAGGCTTCAAATATTAAGAACATAAAAATGACCATGCTGGGTCAGACCAATGGTCCATCTAGTCCAGTATGCTATCTTCCAAAAGTGGCCAATGCCAGATATTTCAGAGGGAATGAACGGAACAGAGCAATTATCAAGTGATCCATCCACTGTCATCCAGTCCCAGCATCTGGCAATCCGAGGCTTCACGTTTGCATCCCTCCCTGCCCATTTTGACTAATAGTGTTTGATGGACCTATTCTCCAAGAAATTATCTCATTCTTTTTCGAACCCCATTATAGTTTTGGCTTTCCCAACATCCCCTTGCAATGAGTTCCACAGGTTAACTGTGTGTTGTGTGAAGTACCTTTTGTTTATTTTACACCTGCTGCCTATTAATTTCATTGGGTGACCCCTGATTCTTGTGTTATGTGAAGGGGTAAATAACACTTCCTTATTCACTTTCCCCACACCATTCATGATTTTATAGACCTCTATCATATCACCCCTTAGTCATCTCTTTTTCAGGCTGAAAAGTCCCAGTCTTTTTAATCTCTCCTCCTATGGAAGCTGTTCCATACTCTTCATAATTTTTGTTGCCCTTCTCTGTACCTCCTCCATTTCTAACATATTTTTTTTGAGGTGGGTTGACCAGAACTGCATGTAGTATTCAAGGTGTGGGCGTACCATGGATTTATACAGTGGGCATTATGATTTTTCTGTCTTATTATGTATCTCTTTCCTACTGGTTCCTAACATTCATTCTTGTGACTGTTCCTTTTATTTGCTGTTTAATTAGCTTCCTCATTTTTTGTAGTTCCCCTTTCTGAAGTTAATGGTGGGCTTCTTTGGTAATTCCCCTCCAGCCCTCCCCCCTCATCACAAAAATGTTAATATAATGACATTTATGGTCACTATTGCCAAGTTGTTCAGCTATTTTCACTTCTTGGACCAGATTCTGTATTCTACTTAGGGCTAAATCAAGAACTGCCTCTCCCCTTGTGGATTTCAGGACTAGCTGCTCCAAGAAGCAATCACTAATGGTGTCTAGAAACTTTATCTCTGCATCCTGATCCATCTTGCATTCTTATGTTCTAATTTTTCCTCCTACTGGTAACAATCTGGCAAGACTCCAAATATTGGCTAACTGCTTGAGTGGTGGGTCAACAATATTGTCAGAGAGTCAGATGGTACCTTAAAGTCTAACAGATTTATTTAGACATAAACTTTCGTGGGTAAAAAAACCATTTTTTAACCCACGAAAGATTATGCCCAAATAATATTGTCAGTGACAATCATGCAGTGGGTGGATATGAAGACAATAGCCCAAATCTTTTCTTAAGTATCTGTTATACAACATCAGTCTGGGTGCTTCATCATCTAATTTGATTAGATTTGAAATAGTTAGTCAGCATTTTAAATCTACATAAATAAGCTTTAGAATTAACTCTCCATTGATGCCTCTTCAAGAACTCCCTTTTGTTAACTCAGGAATGTACCATCCATTCATAATCACAAGGTTTTCTTCCAGCAGAAAGCTTAGAGTTTTGTTTTTTAAACAAATGTTCCAGTGGTGCAGAGGCAGCAGAAACTTCCAGAAGAGGCATTCTGTTTTACATGTTCTAGGCCAGTGGTTCTCAAAGTTTTGTACTAGTGACCCCTTTCACGTAGCAAGCCTCTGAGTGCGACCCCCCCCTTATAAATTAAAGACACTTTTTTTATATATGTAGCACTATTATAAATGCTGGAGGCAAAGTGGGATTTGGGATGGAGGCTGACAGTTCGTGACCCCCAATGTAATAACCTCACGACCCCCTGAGAGATCCGACCCCCAGTTTGAGAACCCCTGTTCTAGACAGTCTATGTAATATAATCTCTTTCCTGTCTTTGTTATTTTCAGCCACCCTTACTCTTATCTCTGTTTAATTTTTTAATTATTATCACATAGTTATGAACACATTTATGTAGGGTCTGATCCTGCTTCCGTTGAAGTCAATGGCAGAATTTCAGTTTATTTCAATGGCAGCAGGATTGATGCCAAATGTTCTTAATGAGCTGTTCATAGTCATGCCTTTTTCATATTAATCAGCAATAAATTCTGTTTGTCATTGCTGCTGCTCACTTTGCATGAAAACAATAACAAAATGATATGACAACGGTCTGCTATTTGTCATTCGTGTATTCCATGTTGGTCCCTGGACATTAGAGAAACAAGAAGGGTGAGGTAATATCTTTTATTGGACCAACTTCTTTGGTGAGAGATACAAGCTTTCAAGCTACACACAGCTCTTCTTCAAGTATGGGAAATGTACTCAGAGTACCATAGCTAAATATCAGGTGGAACAGACTGTTTACCATACGTACTTAACACATATTTCAAGGAACCGTTCAAGCTGAAGTGGCCTGGTAAAACCTCCCCAATCATAGTCAGGAGATGGGGGAAGGGGGCGGAGGAATGCAGGTGGTGGGGTGGGATAACAGGTTATAGACTGTGGTAATAAGCCATAAATCCAGTGTCTCTATTCACTCCATGATTGTTTCTAGCAACATTATGAACTTAAACTTCCAGGCTCATCTTTTGAAAGTGTTATGCAGGTTTCCTTTGAGGATGATGACTGACAGGCCAGATATAGAGTAATTGCTTTGTGAAAAGTGTTCACCTGTGGGTGAAATGGTGTTTTCATTCAAGAGGACAGTGATTGTCTCATTTCACACATGTAGTTGTTATTGGGTCATTTAGTGCACTGGTTGAGGTACACCATATGTTGTAATAGACCAGGTGGGTGAGGTAATAGCTTTTGTTGAACCAACTTCTGTTGGTGAGAGAGACAAGCTTTCAAGCCATACAGAGCTCTTCTTCAGATCTGGGAAAGGCGTTGCTAGCATATGGCTACACTTGCAGCTGTACAGTGCTGGGAGTTAAACCTGTCTTCTTACAGCTGAGTAGGGAAAGCGCTGCAGTCTGTCCACAATGACAGCTACCAGGGCACTGTCGTGGCCACATTTGCAGCATCTGCAGTGGCATTGGAAGTGGTGCATTATGGGCAGCTATCCCAGCGTTCAAGTGGCTGCAACGTGCTTTTCAAAAGGGGGGGGTGGAGTGTGACAGGGAGCGTGGGGGAGAGAGAGAGTGGATTTTTGGAGCCGACACTGTGTCAGCAGCTGCCTTGCAAGTTCCGACCCCCTCCCCCACCTCTCTCTCACTCTCTGAAAGCAAACAGCAACTGTTTTTTCCCCTCACAGACCAGATAAGCAGCTGCTCTGAAACGGACTCCCCCCCTCCCTCTCGCCCGCCGAGCTGCTTCTCTTCTCAAGCCCCTTCCCTCCCCCTCTCTTCAAGCAAACCCTAGCTGTGGGCGTTCCAAAGGGAGCCCCCCTGCCTCTGCCCATTCACAGCAAACACTAGCTGTGTTTGTTTTTTTGATAACCAGCTCCGGAGCCCAGAGTTCACAACAAAACGAAGAGAGTAATTTTTACTTAAAAGTATTATGGGAAGCTTCCGGAGGTCAGTCACAGCGTACTAAGATTATTCCCTGTTTACACAGGCACCCCAGCGCTGCAGCAGCAGCGTTATACTCTTTATTCCTCTCATGGAGGTGGAGTACAAGCAGCGCTATAGCCATGGAGATACAGCGCTATATGTGCCTTGCCAGTGTGGGCGGGGAATGAGTTACAGCACTATAAAGCCACCAACAATGCTGTAACTCTCAAGTGTAGCCAAGGCCCTAGTGTCACAGTAAAATGCAAGGTGGAACAGATTGTTTAGCTTAGTTAGCACGTATTGTAAGGGACCATTAAAGGTAGAGTGATTTGTTAACACCACTGCAGGCATAGGAGAAAAAGAGGGGTTAGTAGGTTACAGATTGTTGTAATAATCCATAAATCCAGTGTCTTTGTTCAGTTTGTGATTTTTAGTGTATAGCCGAGTGATGATTTTTAAACTCCCAGGCTCGACTTTTGAAAATGTTATGCAAGTTTCCTTTGAGGATGAGGACTGATAGATCAGATATAGGGTGATTGCTTTGTGAAAGACAAAAACACCTCTGGGTGAACAATTTTCACAAAAAGAACAGGAGTACTTGTGGCACCTTAGTGACTAACAAATTTATTTCAGCATAACCTTTCGTGGGCTACAGCTCACTTCTTCGTGCATTCCATTCGATGCATCCGAAGAAGTGAGCTGTAGCCCACGAAAGCTTATGCTGAAATAAATTTGTTAGTCTCTAAGGTGCCACAAGTACTCCTGTTCTTTTTGCGGATACAGACTAACACAGCTGCTACTCTGAAAATTTTCACAAAGTGATCATTCTGTCTGACCTATGAGTCCAGTGACAGGGTGCTGGATAGGAAACCCTGAGCCAGACCTCTGAAAGACATTTTGAATTGAATCTGTCACTCTTAGAATTTAGATTGCAACTCATTTGTGTGTACAGTATATGTTTCTTTGCTTTAACCTGTAAATTACTCTCATTTCTTTTTCCCAGTTAATAAACCTTTAGATAGTTATTACAGGATTGGATACAAGCATTGTCTTTAGTGTAAGATCTAGGGTACCAAATGATCTGGGATAAGTGGCTAGTCTGCTGGGATTGGAAGCAACCTGATTTTCAATGTAACTGACCATTTATCTCTAAGTTCAGCTTGCCTTGGTGGCAAGATTGACTGGAGAGTCTAAGGGAACTGTCTATGACTCCATGGTAAAACTGTTAACAGTGATCCAGGAGTTTGCATTTGTCACTGGCTTGGTGAAATCTAATTATAGAACATACCACAGATTTGGAGTGTCTGCTCTGTTTTTGACAGTCTGCCCTCTGGGAGGCATTCACAGTCATAAGCCACTCCAGACAGTGTGACAGTTGCCTGTAGGGGTTGAAGGACAGCAAAAGCAGATCAAGGTGTCCAGGAAGTGAATGCTAGTGTGGGAGTTTTCTAGAGAGAGTTCAATGGATGGGTGGTAGTTGTTGAATTTGTGGTGGAAATCTGTGAAGTAGTTTAGGTCATCTGTCCAGAAGATGAAAATATCATAGATATATCTAAGGTATGCTGTTGATTTTGGGGTGCATTTGTCCAGAAATTCTTCTTCAAGATGGTCCATGAAGAGGTTGGCATATTGGGGAGCCATCCTAGCACCCATAACTTTGTCCATGACTTGGACAAAGTGTTTGTTGTTGAATGTAAAATTATTATGGGTGAAGATGAAATGGATGAGTTTGGTTATGTATTTGGAGTGGATATCTAAGGGCTAGCCATTGTCTTGTAAATGTCATCATTTTGAAGGATGTTGGTATATAAGGAAGTGACATGCATGGTGGCCAGGATGGGTATTTTGAGGGAGGTCATTAATGTTTCAGACTTTTTGTAGGAAGTCAGCTGTGTCCTGGAGAAAGCCGGCTCTTTTTGTGGTGAGTGGTTTGACGATGGTTTCTATGAGTCCTGATGTTCCTTGAGTAAGACTGTTGTAGTCAAATATGATGGATCTGCCTGGGTTCCCCTGTTTGTGCATCTTGGGAAGCATGTAGAAAGTCCCCGGGACACACCAACTCAAAGCGGCACTAGACCCTGCCAGAACCAGAGATTCAAAACCTGTTGACATATTTCCATTGCTATGATGATTAACACCCCACACAACATAGCTTTCAGGATCTATGGATTCTTCACATGTCTTTCACAATGTGTGATGTACCTCATCCAGTGCACTTGGTGCTCCAATAACAGCTACATGGGAGAAATGAGATAATCACTACACTCTTTAATGAAAAGTTCACTCTATAACTTACTTCTCAGTCCTCATCCTCAAAGGAAACCTGCACAACACCTTCAAAAGATGAGCCTGGGAGTTTAAGTTCATAATGTCACTAAACACTAACAATCATGGAGTGAATAGACACATTGGATTTATGGTTTATAACCCATTTAATGTCCCCCCCAACCCCCGCCCAACATTGTTCCCCCTTCCCCCCTATGACTGGAGAGGTGTTAATGGGCCACTTTACTTTGAATGGTTCCTTGAAATATGTGTTAACTACTTATGCTAAACAATCTGTTCCACCTGGTATTTAGTTGTGACACTGAGTACATTTCCCAAACCTGAAGGACAGCTCTGTGTAATAAAAAGCTTGTGTCTCTTACCAACAGAAGTTGGTCCAATAAAAGATGTTACCTCACTCACTTTGTCTCTCTAATTTTGCTTACCTTCAGTCAAATGCTTACTGACACAGACTTTCTCATTTAATGAGCTACCTGCAGAAAATACAAACCCCTCAATTTATAAAAATTAAGAGCATTGACAAAGAATTCTTTCATTTCACTAAAAATAAAACGTCACTGAAATCTTATTCCTTAGCCTTTTTCCCTTTCCAAACATGTATATGATCACTTGATGTTGTAGAGTTGTTTATGATCCCTGAGCCACTGGTATTTTATTTTAAGAAGGTTGAGGGTGGAATAACACTGAATCACTATTTTGGGAAAACAGACTCAGATTCAGCAGAGTCCTCTCTGCAAGTCTGGATTCTGTGATGGTGTAGGGAGGTGTGCGCAAGCAGTATTAAGGTTCTCTGGGATGCACAACTGCCTTCCTTCAGCACCATGGAAAATATAAGATAGCCTCAGACTGTTACCGTCTTTTATTCCTTTTGCTTCTTTGAAGATGCATATTAATCCACATTGGTGCTCATTAGCCATCACTTCTGAAACAACTCAGAAAGAGAAGATAATGGTGAAGTAGAAGAAAATCAGTTAAACATTCCTATCTGCAATTAACAGATTTCTGAAGCAGGCCTGCAATCCTATTTATTTTCACAGAAAACTGGTAGTCTGATATAGAAGGTAACCGCACAATCTGTTCTATGGATTCTTTGTTTAAATGGTATTCATTTATATGGAAACTGTCCCTGTCAAATGCATTAGACAGGGTAAGAGTCGAAGATTGAAGAATGGCCTGAAAACAGTCTAAGCTTCCACCTCTGTGTCCTCTGCCACTGCAGCCTCTGCACAATCTTAGACACCATGGAATTTGATATGCCAAGATGACAAAAATCACTCTGTCCACAACAGACAGACCTACTGGTGCAGAAGATGACTAAATCCTACCAATTCCTCTAAGGCTCTGAAGTCTTGTAAGAGGTTCCTGCATAAAAGGACACGTGGAACAAGAGCCCTTTCTGCACCAGTACCTAGTGAGAGAGACACAAGAGAATGGGGAATGCAGATATAAATGTATATAATTTCTCTTTCACTGGCCAAAATAGATGTTTGTCTGTTGTGGGGGGGTGTCATAAACAGATAGCTAAGGGTTAATGTCTCTTTCACCTGTAAAGGGTTAACAAACAGTGACCTGCAACACCTGACCAGAGGACCAATCAGGAGACAAAATACTTTCAAACCTCGGTGGAGGGAAACCTTTGTTTGTGTTTCTGGGTTTGGCTTTGTTCTCTCTGAGTCCTGGAAGGGACTAGACATGCAACCAGGTTTCTTGCCAATCTCCCTGCTACAGTCTCTTATATATGCAAAATAGTAAGTATTTAGTAAGGAAGGCGGTTATAGTCTTTTAATTGTTTTTTTCCTTTATTTGCAAATGTGTATCTGGCTGGTAGAGTTCTAATGTGTATTTGGCTGAAAGTATTTTAAATTGTATTTCTGTTGGAGGAGGCTTTTTCTCCAGTTTCTATAAGCTGAAAGACCCTGTAATATTCCATCTTGAATTTACAGTGATTTTCTTTATTTTCTTTTCTTTTTATTAAAAGTTTTGTTTTTAAGACCTGTTTGATTTTTTCCCCTTGTTGAGGCTCAAGGGAATTGAGTTTGTACTTAACAGGGAAGAAAGAGAAGGGAGGGGAGAGGGGTGGAATCCCTTTGTTTTAGGTTCACGAAGCTTGAATCTGTATTGCCTCTGGGTGAGGGAGAAGGGGAGGGGGGAAGGAACATTCCTCCCTGTTTTAAGATTCAAGGAGTTTGAATCACGGTAATCTTCCAGGGTAACCCAGGGAGGGAAGTCCTAGGAGAGGCACAGGTGAAGGAAAGAGTTTACCTTCCTTGTGTTAAGATCCGGGGGGTCTGGGTCTTGGGGGTCCCCAGGGAAGGTTTTGGGGGGACCAGAGTGTATCAGGCACTGGAATTCCTGATTGGTGGCAGCGCTACAGGTTCTAAGCTGGTAATTGAGCTTAGAGGAATTCATGCTGGTACCCCAACTTTTGGACTCTAAGGTTCAAATTGGGGAAAGATACCATCACAGGGTGATGGTCTGCAGGGGGGAAGAGACATACATGTCTGGTGCTGAAAGATAACATGCACCTAATACATTAGAGAAATTGTACAATAGCACTTTCCTTATAAAATATTTCCCCTCTAATTATGTAAAAATCTTACAACCAGATTCTGCCACTCTTATTCAGGCTGTGTTGTACTGATATGGTACCTTACTTTGCAGTTAATCTCACTGATATCAGTAGAACTATGTGCATAGTAAACTGATACTCAGCATAAATGGCAGAATCTGGTCCTAAATTATTTACCATATATGTGATAGCTACATAAACCAACATGAAGAAGTGCAATATTGACATAAACTAATAGGAAATCAAGCCCTCAACCAAGCAAAATGGAAAGGGACCTTGTGGCAAGGATCCAAGTATTCTGAGATCCAACCAAGACAACAAGAAATGGAGAAATGAGCAAAGTATGCCCCACAGCCTGATTCAACAATCCAAATCCTCCCCTTCCTTTGGGAAATGCCTTCCCCAATTGTGACAAAATCTGTGGATCCCAGATCGGTCTCATTAGCCACCTGCAGATCCACCAGTGATAACTGGCTATCATTTTATGGAAGACAATCATCCTCAAAGGCCAAGGGATTGCTGATGAGCTGCATACGGATTATTTTCCTATAGCCTAGTCTAACATATGCACTCAATTTTTCAGACAAATTCAGTTCTGAAATGATGTTATGAGGAGATGGTCTTGAATCGCTGGTAGCTCAGTTCAGCACCTGGATTCCTAGTTCAGCAACTGGATTCCCCCTTTTGAGCTTCACTTTCAGTGTTGTCCAGACCCCGTGGTCATTTCCCAAAGAACTCACAATGTATGGGTTCAATAGAGATGTTAGTTATTTTCTTAAATGATATTTATGAAGTTCTCTAAGTGTATTAGAACAATTTTAAAACACAAAACGTGTCAAACTAGATCTTAGATGGGTTTTGCAAGGTTCTGTTTTCTATCACAGATCCAGTTGGGCTTCCCCTACTGACCACCCACCAGAATGCTGTTGAGGGATACAGCTGCTGGGTTCCTGGGTCTTTTAAGCCTCTAGAGCCTGAACAGAGCCCAGCCACTGGACAAGTCTTTTGGTGCCTAAAAATACTTAGGGCACAGACCCGTCAGACTTCCCTGCAGTCTAAACATACCCTCTTCCAAAGGCATGAGCCTTCCTGTTTAGCTCCCTCAGGAGGCATGTGAGAAGTGTAACATCTATACTGCGCACAGATGCTTCACATATGATTCCAACACAATTTGCTCTTTTACTTAACAGATAAGCACAAGAGAGCACAAATCACTTAGAAAACAATAACCACAATGCCCCTTATTAGCTCACTCTTCCCTTGGTTTCCTTGGGGGCCATTTGTGTTCAGGTATGTGGCAGGACCTCCCAATGCATCATGACATGTTTAGTTGCTTCTCCCTCATCTTGAGCTGGAAAAAAATGGCCCTTTGCATAAAGTAACTCCTACCTTTTGCACCCCTTCCCCCTTTTCACAGCAGATGTCCTGCTCTGCCTCCTCAGGTGGTCACAGTCCCTTGCCATATGACTTTATTGTCTAAGCAACGTCTCCCCTAACCAACCAGTTTCCTGAGTAGAAGCGAGCCTTTTGCCTTGGGTGCTTCCTTTTTGAATAGGGTCCATCACAGTGTAACAACCATCTATTGTTAGGTCTTTGCCACTACCCCTGTTGGAATTTCAGTCCAACAAAGTGATGAAAGGATAGAGAAGATAAATGGCTGCATCTTCAAAATGGAGTTTGCAGCTTGGCACAGATACATACATAGAGTTCATAATCTCAAAAAGAATTCATAATTTGTACAGAGGGATTCCCTAAATGGGCACATCATCCCAAAATCAAACTCCGTCCTATCGGCCAACACTCAGCTAAACAAGCCAGAAAATCAGATTGGCTCTGGTGTCAATTGTTGGTATAAGATAATATGGGGTCAGAGGGTGTCATTAAAGGAGATTTTGGAACAAATCGATAAACTAAACAGTAATAAGTCACCAGGAGCAGCAGGTAGTCACCCAAGAGTTCTGAAGGAACTCAAATGTGAAATTGCAGAACTACTAACTGTAGTCTGTAACCTATCCTTTAAAACAGCTTCTGTACCAAATGACTGGAGGATAGCTCATGTGACACCAATTTTTAAAAAGGGTTCCAGAGTTGATGTACTAGGCAAACTGGTTGAAACTAAGAACAAAATTGTCAGACACATGGATGAACATAATTTATTGGGGAATAGTCAACATGGTTTTTGTAGAGGGAAATCATGCCTCACCAATCTACTAGAATTCTTTGAATGGATTAAAAAGCACGTGGACAAGGGTGATCCAGTGGATTTAGTGTACTTAGATTTTCAGAAAGCCTTTGACAAGATCCCTCAGCAAAGGCTCTTAAGCATAGTAAACTGTCATGGGATAAGAGGGAAGGTCCTCTCATGGATTGGTAACTGGTTAAAAGATAGGAAAAATGATCAGTTTTCCAAATGGAGAGAGGTAAATAGTGGAGTCCACCAGGGGTTTGTACTAAGACAAGTCCTATTCAACATATTCATAAATAATCTGGAAAAAGGGGTAAACAGTGAGGTAGCAAAATTTGCAGATGATACAAATCTACTCAAGATAGTTAAGTCCCAAACAGACTGCAAAAAGCTACAAAAGGATCACTTAAAACTGGGTGATTGGGCAACAAAGTGGCAGATGAAATTCAATTTTGGTAAATGCAAAGTAATGCACATTGGAAAACATAATCCCAACTATGCTAATAAAATGATGGGGTCTAAATTAGCTGTTACCACGCAAGAAAGAGCTTGGAGTCATTGTGGATAGTCCTCTGAAAACATCCGCTCAATGCGCAGCAGCAGTCAAAAAGGTGAAAAAATGGTTAGGAATTCATTAAAAAAGGGATATATAGTAAAACAGAAAATACCATATTGCCTCTATATAAATCCATAGTACACCCACATCTTGAATACTGCATGCAGATGTGGTCATCCCATCTCAAAAAAGATGTATTGAAATGGGAAAAGGTTCAGAAAAGGGCAACAAAAATGATTAAGCATATGGAACGGCTGCCATATGAGGAGAGATTAATAAGACTGGGACTTTTCAGCTTGGAAAAGAGACGACTCATGGGGCATATGATAAAGGTCTATAAAATCATGACTGATGTGGAGAAAGTAAAGAAGGAAGTGTTATTTACTCCTCCTCATAACACGTGAACTAGGGGTCACCAAATGAAAATAATAGGCAGCAGGTTTAAAATAAACAAAAGGAAGTATTTTTTCACACATTGCACAGTCAACCTGTCGAACTCCTTGCCACAGGATGTTGTCAGTGGCCACTGTCGGATACTGGGCTAGATGGACCTTTGGTATGACCCAGTATGTCCATTCTTATATTCTTATGTTTTAATTGACTAAGTGTTGATTAGCAGACTCTTGTTTGCTGACACATGATAGGCTATTTTATTTTTTTTCAGAGATGGTTAAATGCCATCTTTGTGTCTTTACCTATGTTTTTTATAAAGGTTATAAAAGATTCATAACTTTCAAGTCCAGAAAGGACCATTGTGATAATCTAATCCAACCTCCTGTATAACAGGCCAGAGAACTTCCCCCAAAATAGTTCCTAAATCATAACTTTTAGAAAAACATCCAATCTTGATATAAAAATCAGCCATGATGGGGAATTCACCATGACCCAGGGTAAATTATTCCAATGGTTAATTACTCTCATAGTGAAAAATTGTGCCTTCCTTCCAGTCTGAATTTGTCTAGCTTCAACTTCCAGACATTAAATTTGTCTGCTAGATTGAAGAACCCATTAATAAATATTTTTCCCCATATAGGTAATTATAGACTTGTTAAGCTAAATAGATAGTTAAAGGATTAGAAATCATGTTTTCTAATCCTTTAATTATTGTTATGGCTCTTCTCTGAACCCTCTCTAGTTTTTCAATATCCTTCTTGAATTGTGGACTACAGACCTGGACACAGTTTTCCAACAGTGGTCACACCAGTGCCAAATACAGAGGTAAATCTCTCTATTCCTACTCAAGATTCTCCTGTTTATGCATGTCAGAGTCTCATTAGCTCTTTAGCCACAGCATTACACTAGAAGCTCATGTTCAGCTGATTATCCACCGCAAACCCCAAATTTTGTAGGATAGAGTCCCCTATCCTGTAAGTATGCCCACGTTCTTTGTTCCTAGATGTATAGACTTAGCCATATTAAAATGCATATGGCTTGCTTGTGCCCACATTATCAAATGATCCAGATTATTCTGTATTAGTGACCATTTCCCCCAATTTTTGATGGATCTGTGAACTTTACCATTGACAATTTTATGTTTTCTTCCTGGTTATTTATAAAAATGTTAAATAGTGTAGGACTGAGAACCAATCCTTGTGGGACCACACTAGAAATACACCTCCTCGATTATGAAGTAATTGATATTCATTAAAACTTGCTTCTCATGTTCTTTCCTGTCCTGTGATAGTCACATTTTCTGTTAGAGTGAAATTTAGAAATACCAAGAACACTGAGCTGTTCATACAAAATGGCAAATGTTGCTGTACTGCAATCTGACAACGTCGTCTAAGTTGTATTCTTGAGTAGTCAAGTGGTGAGCTGAGAGTATTGTCTGCAAAAGGGGTCGGCAACGTTCATCACGTGGCCCATCAGGGTAATCCACTGGCAAGCCGTGAGACATTTTGTTTACATTGACCGACCGCAGACATGGCCCCCCACAGCTCCCAGTGGCCGCAATTCATCGTTCCTGGCCAATGGGAGCTCCAGGAAACGACGCGGGCCACAGGGATGTGCTGGCCACCGCTTCCTGCAGCTCCCATTGGCTGGGAACGGTGAACCATGGCCAGAAAGAGCTGCAGGGGGCCATACCTATGGACGGTCAACATAAAAAAAATGTCTCATAGGCCACCAGCGGATAACCCTTATGGGCCACGTGCTGAAGATTGTCGACCCTTGGTCTGCAATATGCAATATGTTCATTTTACTGTTCCCCTTTCAGCTACCTGTTGAATTTTGTCAGGAGCCAAGCGTATGAATTTCTGGGGCAGGGTCAGTTTATTCCGTGTGTGGACAACAGCTAACACATTGGGTCCCTGGCCCTTGACTGGGGATTTAGTTGCTATTGTAATACAAATTAATAATGATGATGAATATTTAGCAATTTAGACAAGGAAGTCAGTGTAGGAATAGATTCCACATATGGTATGTTAGCATTAGTCACCATTCCTTTAAATTTGTGTAGTTGTACAGTAAAAGCTGTGTTATCTGGCACTTTATCTATCAACTGGAAAGCCTTATTAACTGACATTTCTGATATCTTCCAATACAAATCTTCAATCTAGTAGCCAGGACTAGTATAGTGTCCAGGTTATGCAATTGCACATTCTGCACTCTACTTTTATGCAAAAAAGGCAGAAGACAAGTAAGCAAACTGATATCAGAGATTTATTCAAAAAAGCAGTTTCCAGGGTGTGTCATTGGGCTGAGTCTGTAATGATCCTATCTACAATAATAATTGATGTTGATAATGATGACCCTGAGACACTGCAAGCTCCTGAAGTGCCTTCTGAATCATCAAAAAAAGATTAAATTATGTGCTGTATAGTTTCAGTGTTGTGTATTTTTAGTGATCTGGGTGTAAGCCATGCGCTGCCCATAGTGATACTGTATGTAGTGTCATAAGACAACCTACTGTATAGAAAAATTTACCTGAATACACCGAAGTGCTTCAAGAAACCAACCACTCTGCAGTAATACTACTGGATTGGTGAGAACCTGCATAGTATATTATACTTTATTCATTTTATTGTATTCTAATTCTTTGAACATTAGTATTCCATTGGTAAGTATAGCTCTTAGTTAACTGGAGGTTTTGACTAACTGGCACCCCCTATTCCTCCAACATGCTTTTACATGTACTATAAAGATAATGTTGCCAACTATTTCTCACTTTTGAGATGAGCCAACTGATTTATATCAGGACTAACTATTTGGTTATTCAGAACAGCTTCTGAAAGCAGTCCCTAAAACCTCCTTTGATATTTTTTCTGACAATTTCATCCTGATGTCAAGTTTTTGGTGAGGGCAGCAGTTAGTCAGTTAGGATGGTTGCCTTTGCACTATAAACAGACATGTTACCTTTATCTTCTAAAGTCAAAATATTTATAATAGACCACAAAATTCTCAGTGATCCATATTCATGGAACAATGGGTAGGTTAAGTCAGGAGTGACTAACACGCATTTAGAAATCATTGTTGAGTGCTAAGTGTGTGTGCGCGCGTGTGTGCAGGGGGCATACTGAGGGTGGTGGTGTAATTATAGTCATAGTCATGTTGAATTCAGAAGTATACATTTTTTCTAGGGGTGCCCTGTATGTCTTCAAAGTCCTCCCCAGACCACTCATTTTCTCCTCCATTTTTTTTTATCTCTCTGAATCATCAAGTTTATGATATGCATCTTGCTGGCCAAAGGAGCCAGTTCAGAGCTCTTTTTGTAACCATGCATAGCTGCTTTTTCAGAGGGGAATTATAGAGTAACATTAGGCATGCTCTTCATCTAGCAGGATGGTGACACTTCCGCCACCCTTGCACATTTGGACCTCATTTGGTGTAGGAGCCCTAGTCCTGAAAGTATCTCCTGCACAGCCGCGTGGTGCATTACCAGCAGAGTTGGCCAGTTTCTGGGCTTTTGAATACAATATACCATGGCTACATAGGCATATATCTGCGTTTTTGTATGTTTTTAACTGCGGTGCCCATAAAAACCCTGACATTTTCGAAACATGGCCCCTCCTTGATCCCTGTACATTATGCTACTTTTAGATATCAGATATTCACAACTGCTAATTCTTTTCCTTCAACAACATTTCTTCTCAGTTTGAAGCTATATATATATATTTATAAAGCAGGACTTGTTTAAACAACTCTTGCGTAATGTTCAAATTAATTTTTGTGGAACCTGCTTTGTAAATTCTAATATATGTAATTTTAGCTAGCCATTGTGCATTAGAATTATATTCTGGGAGTTTCTAATTCCAGTTTTCAGAACTTCTCAATCCCCAGTAGAGTAATGAATGCTTGTTTAAAAAAAATCTATCCTCTGCTCTGTTTTTCTTCTTTTCCCAAATACATTTATCTCAAAGAATCTTGATTGCCCCAAGAACTTCCCATTCCTTCAGCCCCTCCCTAAAATTATTCTTTCCTCCCTAGCAGAGTCTTCAAATGTCAAATATTTAATTAATTATTTGCATTTTTAAGTTTGATATTTAACACAATTACCATTAGTTTCAGCATTAACACCCCATTGAGATAAATGTAAGCCCGTAAGTAATGGCTGCTATGACTCTACAAAGACATGTGACCAGGCCACATGATTCTGGACTTGAGATGTCTATAGTTTTCCACAAACTGGTCTGGAAATGAAGTTTTGAAACAAAGGGATCCCGCCATATGCTAAAGCTATATAAGGCAAGGAGCGACATCATCTGGGGTTCTTCACTCCCCACACAAGAAGACTCCTGGAAACACCTGAGGAACAAAGACTGAACTGGAGGAAGTGCTGGACCCAGGTTAAAGAGATTTCTAGCCTGATGTACGCAAGCTGTAAAGCTAATGTAGCTTGTACTTTAAGAATCTACAAGTCTGCCTGCACCATCAGTTAGGGTGAGAATCTGCTAGTTCATATCCAATCTATCCAGTATATTGAACTTAAATTGAGTTTTTGTTTATTTGCTAGATAATCTGCTTGGATCTGTTTGCTATCACTTATAATCACCTAAAATCTATCTTTTGTGGTTAATAAATGTATATTATGTTTTAATCTAAACCAGTGAGTTTGGAGTGAAGGGCGTGGGAATCTTATCTCAGAGAGGCTTATCCATATTCCTATCCACACTGAGGGGCCGGACTGAGCTGAGCATGCCTGGGGAGCTGAGTGTTACCTTGGCTTTAACCTTTCTGCTGTTGGTTGGTGCAGTGGCTAGTCAGAGAGCTGCATGTAACTGCAGCTGGGTGTGTCCCTACCTGTGTAAATGCTGGTGGGAGTGTAAGGCTGGGAGTGTGTCTGCACCATGTCACAGCAGCACAGTGTGAGAGGGAGCCCAGGCTGGTGGGTCAAAGGGCTCAGCAGTACCGCAGTTCCACGTGGTACAAGCGGAACCCATCACATGATCATCCTGCAGCACAGTGTGCTGTTAAATAAGTGGACTGTTTCAATGCTAAGATACTTTTCTTGGTTCCCACTGTCTTATGCAAAGAGATGAACTGTTCTTGGTAGCACAGTACTTAATTGTTAGCTCTTCTGACCATCATCATCTTCCATTTTTTCCTGAGGCACACGTATCTCACCTACAACAGTCCAAAGCATTCCCAGTCCAACACAGGTGAAGCGAGTGAGATTAAAACAAGCAACAAAAAAGCAAATGTTATGGATTTGGATCTTTTTATAGTTACCTATTTGGAACTCCCAAGAACAAAACTCTGCCAGGTAGTACCTCACACAGCATGGGTACTGAGCTGTGTTGTTTTCCAACAGTTCGCCTGATTCTTCTTTTCCAAAACGTTTTTAGGGAAAATGTGGGGGAGGTGAAAAGGACCATCATATGCCTGACCTCTTTACAAGATGCAGAACACCCACATCAATCTCATTGCAGGTTTCTTCAGGCTAATGGAAAAATAGTATCTTGTAGCTTACATGGAGACGTAGAGAAGGCATGTATACTAAAAGGTGACAAACGAAACAGAGTGCTGAAGGCAAAATGATCAAACACGCTCCATAATGAGAACACCGTGTTGCACTGTGATGTTTATTTTTATGATAAATTACATATGATCACAAATATCCACTAGGATAAGCATATCTTCATGAGTTACTGGTAGTGAAGACTTTATAACTGTATTTAAAAAAAGGGTCATTGGAAAGCCCACTGGAAGAGACAATATCCTCACTGCAGAGTCTGTGGTACCTTCTCCCACCAGAACTTTACATAAATCTCATTTTAGAAAAAAAGAAGACTCTGAGTGTTTGATTAAACACTGAGCAGCAGATTCTGAACTGTGTAGGTGACACCCCATCTTCCTATGGGGCCACTATGGCCCATGTGTTTTCTCCTCCTCCCCGTGTAGGCTTTGGGGGAGAGATTGCAGGGGAAGCCAGCCAAAGACTGAAGCCAGCACAGCAGATTTAGAAAACAGTTCAAGCAGGGACTGATGGACACTGATGATATCACACTGCTTTCTATAGTTTTCACTCTGAACATCCTCTCCCCTGTGTTGAACGGCTGTTTTCTCCAACCCCTCTTGCCCCTCCCTTCCTCTCCCTTCCTTTGCCTTTCCACCTAACTAATCCCCATCTAACATAACCTCAGTGAAAGGATTTACACAACAAAACAAAAGCAAATAAATAAATAAAATTGCAGAACTAATATTAGTCACCATCCCATTGTTTGCTCTGCCTATGTGTTATATATGTCCCTCCACTGTTTGTCTCTCTTGTCCGTTTAGATTAAACCTTTTTGGGGCAATTATTGTCCCTCATTCTGTTTTTCTCTAGTACCTAGCACAATAGTGTCCCATTCTTAGTTGGCACCCTGACACTGCCATAATAGCCATGATAAATAAATAAGTACAAACAGTGATATATAAAAATGTCCTATACTGTTATTTTAAGACTTGTATATGCTTTCCTTTTAGATACACATAATCCCTTTTGGAAATCTGGTGAGTCTTTTCTGCTGCAGTGAGTGATTCACATGCAAACTATGTTTTGCATGTGGGTGGTTAGATCTGGAAGTCCGCATACATAACATCACTGGGCTATAAGGCAAACCTGCAAAAGTAAACAATATACACTTCCTTGTGCAGAACTACTTAAGAAACAATAGTACATAACGACAGATGGGTCTTTGTCTCAGGTGTAACATTAGTTTTATAAATTCATTCAGTCCCCAAAGATGAACTGGTACAGAAGCACACATTACTCTTTTAATTCCAGCATTAATAGAGTGAGTGTTTTTAAACATTACAAACTCAATGGAGCAATTAATACAATATTGAGCTGCAAAATGTAACGTTATAGGCCTGTGAGGGGGAATGCTCACCTGCAGTGACACCTGATGGTCAGGCTGGTTGTGGCAGGCTATACTCCTCCCAGGCATTCCCCTTTCTCACGACAGAGCCACTGTTGTGTGGGATCTGTCCTTTTAGTGACTTACATTCAAGTCTTTAAGGGTACACATAAGGAGTCCAATGTTGTGGAAATCTTCAGAAGTCAGCAAGGAGTTCAGCACTTCCCCCTTGGGTGGGTGTTTTGGGGTCCAGCCCTTGCACCTTCAGGATCTTCCCCAGTTAGGTTTCCTACCCAGGGACAGACTTTGGCCATTGTCCCCTCCTAAGGAGTTGGTAGAGTAGTCCAGGCCCAGACTCTCTACTGGACTCTAATCCAGGGCCAAAAGTTAGGCAGCTAAGACTTGCACCTTGGGGTACTATGTAGCTGCCTTCCTGCATCACTTCCTACCAGTGTCTCCTCTTGCCACAGGAAAAATAAAGAATCAAACACAAAATTACAGTTTCTGAACTTCAAAAGTCACCAGTCCCTTCTTTGTAGGATAGGTGGTCAGTATCGCCACGCCCAGAACATAGGTCTGCTCCCTTCCACTGTCAGCCTCCCATTGAAATCTCTGCCTCCAGCTTGTGCAAACTTTGCAGGTGCAGAAGGGCGGAGCCACTTTCAGAGCTGCTCCTTAGCTCCTTCTTCTCTAGTGTGGGATTTGCGCACCTCATCACAAGGCCAGATCCTCAGCACCTGCTCTGGCCTGTTGTGTCACTTCTGTTGCCCAAACAGACCAAAAAGATACCCCTTTAGGGCAAGTCTGAATTTTCCTCATTTTGAATGCTGAAGTGGTGCTGTGGTCCCTGCACTAGAGTGAATGTCACCCAGGTAAACATCCCAGCATTTATGGGTTTATTTATACATACATGACTAAATTCACATGGCATTTCTTTCTTATAGGAGTTGTATATGTAGGGCCACAAGTTCAGAAGTGCTCAGTTCCACAGGTGTGGTCAGATGTTTCAAATTTTACTTAGCACTCACCATGTGAGGTTGTATGCTATACCAGATTGTTATTAATTTTGGAGCACTTGTTCTCTGTGATAGTAAAATGATGTATAATAGTTACAATTGTGCTTAACATGTGTTACTAAATATAACACACTTTTTATTTAAATTGTTTGGTTGTGTGAAGGTCCTTATAAGTACAATGACTCCAGCATATAGTAAAACAATGATCACTCTATCTTATATGTAATGTCTGTTATGATTTTATCCTCAAATGATTAATAGACTATGGCCCCATTCCCACATGGAATTCATTGTGTGAATGGGGCATATCTAGATAGATATATAGAGATTCTGGGATAGAACATGAAATCCCACAGCAACTCTACACAGTACTTTAGGATGAGTAGCAAAGAATACCATAGGAAATTGCAAACTACAGGTGAAAATTTTAGAGAGGCAGAATTTAATTAACCAAACTGAAAAATGGCTAGGATACTGGGGATAGCAACCTGATAACCACTACCAGATTGATGTTATAAAATTAATTTTAACCTGAACCAAAAAAATTACCACTCTCATATTTCTCCTGGTGCTGTTCGAAGGGCAGACTGTTGCAAAGGGGATGACAAAGGATTGCTTTCATATTTAAATGTCATGTTTCCGGGTTCCACTGATTTCTTCTGGAGCAGGGCAGTATTAAATGATTGGATGCAAAATCAAGTAGTAAAATAATCTTATTCTAAAATATTCTTTTATTACAAATGATACATTTCCCGGCCTAGGAGTTGACTATAATATGGCAAAAATCTATATTCATAAAAATACTAGGGGGCGAGGGGATAAGCCTACACTATGGTCTGTGGGATAAACTTGCAGCCTGTCTGAGAATTAACAATAATGTAAGTTGTTTGTCTCACAATACTATAGAGGACTTGTAACTTTAGAACAGTGTTTCTCAAACTGGGGTTGCCACTTGTGTAGGTCGCCACTGGTGGGCCGGGCCAGTTTGTTTACCTGCCCCATCTGCAGATCCGGCCGATCGCAGCTCGCACTGGTCACCGATCACTGCTCCAGGCCAATGGGAGCTGCTGGAAGGGGCACGGGCTGAGGGACATATGGCCGCCATTTCCAGCAGCTTCCATTGGCCTGCAGCGGCAAACCGCGGCCAGTGGGAGCTGCGATCGGCCATATGTGTGTGAAAGAGTGTATGTATCTGCACATGTGTATTTTGTGTATGTAAGATTTCTAAAGTGTCCTAGGTATAAAAAGTCAATTAGCTGTAAATGTACTAATAGTTAAAAGTTTATGATGAAATATTTATAAATCTTACCAAAATTAGTGTCATATATTTAGATTTTATTTATCTTGTAAGATGTTTGGGGTATGGACTGTGCCACCATCTATGTTATTCAGCACTTTAACACAATGGAGGTCCTGACTTGGGTCTCTAAGCCATACTATAATACAAGTAATACAGTATATAATTTCCATCAAAAGTGTGTGTGTGTGTGTAATAGACTGTGGCTACACTAGAAAGCTTACAGTGGCACAGCTGCACCTATGTAGCTGCGCTGCTGTAAGGTCTCTAGTGTAGCCACTCTAAATCGAAAGAGTTTTCCTGTCGACTTAATTAATCCACCCTCAATAAGTGGCAATAGCTATGTTGATGGGAGAAGCTTTCCCGCCGATATAGCACTCTCCACACCAGCACTTAGGTTAGTATAATTTATGTTGCTCAGGGATGTGGTTTATTCACACTCCTGAGCGACATAAGTTATACTGACATAAGTGGCAGGGTAGACGTAGCCTTTGGGATGTAATGAGAGTAAATAGAATAATGAGAGTAAATAATATCTTAAAGATCTGCATTCAAGAATAACAAGTCAGAAAATTTCTTTACAATAAGCATTTTTGAGAAAAAGATCATTTCATTAGGCATTTCTGTCTAGCTGGATATGTTTAACATGTTTAAAGTAAAACCAAAAATATTTACGATGAAAAATCATGGAGCAGGTCCTCAAGGAAACCATTTGAAGCATTGGAGAAGGGGAAGGTGATCAGGAACAGTCAACATGAATTCACCAAGGGCAAGTTATGCCTGACCAACCTGATTGCCTTCTCTATGAGATAACTGGCCTGTGGATAAGGGGAAAGCAGAATACGTGATATATCTTGACTTTTAGCAAAGCCTTTGATACGGTCTCCCACAGTATTCTTGCCAGCAAGTTAAAAAAGTATGTATTGGATGGATGGATGGACTATAAGGTGGATAGAAAGCTAGCTAAATTGTCGGGCTAAATGGGTAGTGATCAATGGCTCGATGTCTAGTTGGCAGCCAGTATCAAGCAGAATGCCCCAGGGGTCAGTCTGGTGCCGATTTTGTTCAACATCTTTATTAATGATCGGGATGATTGGATGTATTGCACCCTCAGCAAGTTTGCAAATGACACTAAGCTGGGGGGAGAGGTAGATACACTGGAGGGTAGAGAGAGGGTCCAGAGTGACCTAGACAAATTGGAGGATTGGGCCAAAAGAAATCTGATGAGGTTCAACAAGGTCAAGTGCAGAGTCCTGCACTTAAGACGGAGGAATCCCATGCACTGCTACAGGCTGGGGACCAACGGGCTAAGCAGCAGTTCTGCAGAAAAGGACCTGGGGATTACAGTGGACGAGAAGCTGGATATGAGTCAGCAGTGTGCCCTTGTTGCCATGGAGGTTAATGGCATATTGGGCTGCATTAGTAGCAGCATTGACAACCTATCTCGAGGAAAGTGATTATTCCCCTCTATTCAGCACTGATGAAGCCACATCTGGAGCATTGCATCCAGTTTTGGTTCCCCCACTACAGAAGAGATGTGGACAAATTGGAGAGAGTCCAGTGGAGGGCAGCGAAAATGATCAGGGGGATGGGGCACATGACTTATGAGGCTGAGGGAACTGGGCTTGTTTAGTCTGCAGAACAGAAGAGTGAGGGGGGATTTGATAGCTGCCTTCAGCTACCTGGAAGGGAGTTCCAAAGAGGATGGAGCTCGGCTGTCCTCAGTAGTGACAGATGACAGAACAAGGAGCAATGGTCTCAAGTTGCAGTGGGCGAGGTCTAGGTTGGATATTAGGAAACACTATTTCATTAGGAGAGTGGTGAAGCCCTGGAATGGGTTACCTAGGGAGGTGGTGGAATCTCCTTCCTTAGAGGTTTTTAAGGCCTGGCTTGACAAATCCCTGGCTGGGATGATTTAGTTGGTGTTGGTCCTGCTTTGAGCAGGAGGTTGGACTAGATGACCTCCTGAGGTCTCTTCCAACCCCAGTCTTCTATGATTCTATGAAAAGGTGAAACGTTAAAGATACAGTAATTTAAATTATTGAAAATTACTTAGATTCTGTTTCTGGAGGGTCAGATAAAACTTGTTTCCTTCATGGCTACATTGCAAGAATAATGTGTTCACTTTAAAAAATCCAAACAGCTTTTTCATCAGTTTTGCAGTAGATGCAGGCAGCTGTAGTGTGGGATGATGTACAAGTTTTAGTACACGTGTCATTTCAGTAAGTTAGCAAATATGAATTAACATGCTCACCATATATCTGAAACATATTACTAAACCTAATATTGTATATGAAAACAATACAATTTCTAATGAAAATTATAACCAGTATTGCTGCTTCTTTTAGGAATGTATTATACTTGGCAAGTTTAAAAAGAAGCATTTATTTTATCTTACTATAAATCCCTCACTTCTAAGCTACATTCAACGGACAGGAAAATGCCAAAATTTATTGTAATCAGATCAATATGGTAAATATCATTTTAAGTTGCAATACTGAATATGCAGTTATGAGTGAAGATATGTGTGTTAACTTATTTTAAAACCCTTGTAATATGCATATTTTACCTTCATTTAAAGATATGTATCATATCTTTAAAAAATGACTATTAAGTCACAAACCCCCAACTTCTTGGATGTGCTTTATATGACTGTGTGGAAAGTTAACACTGATAAGTGAAACTGGCAAGTTTGATTAGAATGATTTGTCATCATGGCAGTTTTACATATATTTTGTCATAAGCAAGAGGCAAGTTTCATTCAGCAAAACCTGGCTTGTGGTTTGTACAATGAAATGCAATAATGGGAAATTTTCTGAAGCATGTTAGAGTTCTCAAAGTTACATGAAAATGTTCAGAATAATTGCACAATTTACAAAATAACGGACAATTTGCAAAATTGAATAATATTTTAGACCACAATATGAGCTATCAAATTTTATGGGCGGTTGTAAAGCATAACCCAGGAATTTAGCAAAGCTCTGCTATTTTCTACAGTACCTTTTTATTTTTTTAACTTCATTACAAAATAGCCACATTGGGAGTTAATGGTAATGGCCATACCTACTCGTCTTCAGAAAAAAAAATTACATTGAGTTTCCACAGAAACATTTCTATTAACATCATTACTTTGTTGATCTAAATTCTCATTCTGGCAAACATCCTGTACATATACATAAAAACTTAACAACAAATACAGCCACATGGAAGTAGAAGTGGCTTAAGGAATGAAATATTAGAGAATTATTGTTCCCAAACAAAGAGTCTGATCCTGATCCCATTGAAGTCAATGAGAAAGTGCTGATTGAATTCAGTGGTGCAGGATTGGTTCCCAAATCCCTGTTGAATCCTTTTTAGGTATACTTAGCTACAAGATCCAGATCATCCCCTCCCATGGGAAAAACAGTCAAAGTATGTCTCAGAGGAAGGACTTCTCCAGGGGACACCCTTTTCAGAAACCTCTCCAGTATTGTCCAGTGTGGGGGGTGGAATTTATCACCCCCATAGACAAGTCCTCAAGAGACACTTTAAACCTGGTGCAGCCTCAGGCCATTTATATCAGCTCTAGAGCCTGACCGCCTCCCACTCTGGGTCTCTGGAAGCGAGAGTCTGTTGGATCTGTGCTACTAGAGCTTCCGCCTGGTTGCAATGTCCTATGATGGGGAGCAGGACAAAATAAGAGCCCAAAGTTGTATTATCTCCTTTTTACTAATTTTGAGGAGCAAATACACGTGTAATTTGTATCCTTCCCTGTCTACCAGGCGTTCCTTTCAGTCAGCCTTATCTCCAATTCCTTCCTTAGCAGACCATGTGGAAAGTCTTCCATAGGACCAGAGTTAGGGTGGGAAAGGTGTCACTAAGGTGGATGGAACCTCCTTCTGTATCTAATGTGGCGGAGGGTGTAAAGGGTCCCTTCCACCTGTGGATCTAAGGTGTACAGTCTTGTCCAAGGGCTAAAGTGCCTGACAGTGATTCTAGGTGTAGTGCATAGCTGGTGGAGTATGGTAATGCAAGTATGAGTGGCAGAATCAGATCCAACATAATCCAAAGAAATGTAGTCTGAAAAATAAATTTTATAGTTTTACTCTGCATATACATGCTGATTTAGGTCCAATAATCTGAAATTATGAAGGCAATGTCAGGTACCTATGTGTATGCTCCAAAGCAGGATGTAATTGCAGAGCCATTGGCCATTATCTTTGAAAAATCATGGCGATTGGATTGGAAGTCCTGGATGATTGGAAAAAGGAAAATGTAGTCTCCTTTAAAAAAGGAGAACCAGGGGAACTACAGTCCGGTCAGCCTCACCTCAGTCCCGAGCAAAATCATGGAGCAGGTCCTCAACGAAACTATTTTGAAGCACATGGAGGAGAGGAAGGTGATCAGGAACAGTCAACATGGATTCACCAAGGGCAAGTCATGCCTGACCAACTGGATTGCCTTTTATGATGAGATAACTGGCTCCGTGGATAAGGAAAAAGCAGTGGACGTGATATATCTTGCTTTAGCAAAGCTTTTGATATGGTCTCCCACAGTATTCTTGCCAGCAAATTAAAAAAGTATGGATTGAATGCATGGATTATAAAGTGGGTAGAAAGCTGGCTAGATTGTCAGGCTTAACGGGTAGTGATCAACAGTTCGATGTCTAGTTGGCAGCTGCAATCAAACAGAGTATCCCAGGGGTCAGTCCTGGGGCCGGTTTTGTTCAACATATTTATTAATGATCTGGATGATGGGATAGATTGCACCCTCAGCAAGTTCGCAGATGACACTGTGCTGTGGGTGAGGTAGATACACTGGAGGGTAGGGATTGGGTCCAGAGTGACCTAGACAAATTCGAGGATTGGGCCAAAACAAATTTGATGAGGTTCAATAAGGACAAGTGCAGAGTCTTACACTTAGGAAGGAAGAATTTCATGCACTGCTGCAGACTGGAGACCGACTGGCTAAGCAGCAGTTTTGCAGAAAAGGACCTGGGGATTACAGTGGACGAGAAGCCGGATATGAGTCAGCAGTGTGCCCTTGTTGCCATGAAGGCTAACGGCATATTGGGCTGCATTAATAGGAGCATTGCCAGCAGATCAAGGCAAGTGATTATTCCCCTCTATTCAGCACTGGTGAAGCCACATCTGGAGTATTGAATCCAGTTTTGAGCCCCCACTACAGAAAGAATGTGGAGAAATTGGAGAGAATCCAGTGGACAGCAGCGAAAATGATCAGGAGGCTGGGGCACGTGACTTACGAGGAGAGGCTGATGGAACTGGGTTTGTTTAGTCTGCAGAAGAGAAAGTGAGAGGGGATTTGATAGCAGCCTTCAGTTACCTGAAGGGGGGTTCCAAAGACGATGGAGCTCGGATTTTCTCTGTGGTAGCAGATGACAGAACAAGGAGCAATGGTCTCAAGTTGCGGTCGGGGAGGTTTAGGTTGGATATTAGGAAACAGTATTTCACTAGGATGGTGGTGAAGCCCTGGAATGGGTTACCTAAGGAGGAGGTGGAATCTTCATCCTTGGAGGTTTTAAAGGCCCAGCTTGACAAATCCCTGGCTGGGATGATTTCGTTGGTGTTGGTCCTGCTTTGAGCAGGGGGTTGGACTAGATGACTTCCTGAGATCTCTTCCAACCCTAATCTTCTATGATTCTGTGACTCTAATTTTACAGTTGCAGTAAACCTGATATGTACTTCAGGCAGCTTTGAAGACATCAAATGAAGTAATGTCTATACTACTGTGGTAAATCGATCTATGCTACGCAACTCCAGCTGCGTGAATAATGTAGCTGGAGTCGATGTACCTTAGGTCGAGTTACTGCGGGGTCTACACCGCGGGGGGGTCGACAAGAGAAACTCTGCCATCAACTTATCTTACTCTTCTCATCAGGAGCAGAGTACAGGGGTCGACTGGAGAGTGGTCTGCTGTCAATCTGGAGGGTCTTTATTAGATCCGCTAAATCGACCACCTGTGGATCGATCTCAGAGTGTCGATCCTGGCTGTAGTGTAGACATAGCCTCCAGTACTTAAATAGGTACTTAAAATTGTAAGAGCCCCAAATTCAAATCAGATGTTGTAAGAGTTTAGGACAGAAAATAGACTATTTTTTCTCTCCAGTGTTCACATTAATCTCTTGCTCTCCACTCACATTTCAGGACAGTTGAATACTAGTTTGAAAAGATCGTGTTCACTTTAGAGCTAAAGGAGCCATGAATTAAATTCGGCATCATATGACCAGCAGCTACTAAGCATTTTCCAGCTGAGTAAGCTAATAAACCTATTTACTCTTTCTGTATGATCTAGCACAGGCCTATTAGCTGCAGATGCCTTCAGCAATATACTTTGACATATAGAAGAAGGTCATTCTCCTTTCATTGTCTTCATATCTTTATAGTTTAATGGTTCACCAGAACAGCTGCATTAATGTATGTTGTATTGAGTAGCTAATTAGTAATATAAAACTGCAGTTGCAGCTATTGTAGGATTTCCCCCCTCCATCCTGATGGATTAGTGCTTCATGTTCATTTACTATGAAAGCTCCAGAATTAATATGAAACCACCTGCAGTCATTTAAATTGCCAGGGAGAATGTATTAAAATATTGCAGTAAAATATCCTGCACAGCGAAATGACCTCTTTATGCCCCACTTTCCTATTTGGTATTCAGTGCTTGGGTACTTGCTTGTAAGAACTCTGTCAGTTGAGCAAGCAGGGAGCATGGATGGTTTAATTTGCCATCCCTTCTGCCACACCCAAGACGAGGTGGCAAAATGGGCTCAATATTGTGGTACATTTTTTGAGAAACATAATAACTCTCACACCTTTTTATTGTCAGGAGGAAGCTAAAGCCCCAGTTCAGTTTCCCTTAATATTACGGTTATGCAGTAGTATTAGCAAAGTGAACAAGTTCCATATTTATTTAGTAATTTTAGTCAGGGCTGTCATTTTACTTCCACGTTAGCCATTTTCAATGCTCTCTTCCAAACTTTCTTCCAACGGGACCAATCCTGTTTCCATGGAGGGCTCTCTTGGCACAGTCAGGTAGCAGGAGAACAAAACCAGTTTTCATACTTAGTTTTTATGGGAGTGAGAAAACTCTCAGACATTTGACATTGAATGCGAGTAGTGTCCCTTTAGAACCATAAGAGTTGCAATACCTGATCAGAACGCTAATCAGGCTAATCTTGCATCCCGTCACTAGTAGTAGTCCATATTAATTTTATATGCATTCATTGTATTATGGAAGTGCCCAGAGGCCCCAATAAGGATTGGAAGAATGTTTTAAATAATTACTAAAACAAATTGCTCAATGTTCTCAATTTTCTCTTAGCCTGTGTTTCTCTGTTTCGGGATAACTGCACCTGTGTGCCCCCTCTGTGGTCCACTCCAGGAATTCCCCCTTAGGTATCAGGTCTCCAGCCATCACCTGTCTCTGGCAGGGATCCTGATACCACTCCCTTCTGACTGGAGGTTTAAAGGCTCCACTGTGTTCTCTTGGAGGGCTCTGAACAGCATATTGCCAGAAGTTGCAAGTACATTTATTCTTAAGGTAAAAACATTGCAGAGGACTCACAAAAATATTAAACTAATTTAAACACACACAAAATATACCAGGAGTCACCCATTGGTTTTATGGGGCCTTAATAGTCCAAAGCCTTTCCAACCCTTCTGCCAGGGTTGGGGCCTCCCTTGTAGAGAAGGTCCTGTCCATTTGCTGGATCAGAAAGAAAGCCCCGAGTCAATTTAAAGCAGAAGCCACAAGCACTTCCTTTGTCCCAGTTTGAACCAGTATATGCTAGCCTCTCTGGTGGCACCCCTCTGGAAATTTTAACAACCTAAGTGAGTCACCTTAATCACCCCCCACTGTTTTTGATTCCTGGAGCAGCTGTGGGAACCCTCACCCCTGCAGTTGCTTACAGTTGCGGGCCCTCAGAAATACATACACTATTAATATACTTAATATAGTATGGTCCCCAAAGATATTGCAGGTGATTGAAATGCCTGTCACACCACTGACTCACTTAAAGAGAGATTTAAAACAGGCATGTTACTATCAGTTTGTACAGTGCCTGGTCAAGGCCTCTAAGCATTACTGCCATACAACTAATAAATGCTAGTAAAAGATAAATAAAAATTAAGAATCTTACATTCAGGTTTCAATGTCACAAAATCTATTTAGCTCAGCCAGCTTATGTTTTCTTCACAGATACACCATGTCCAACTGTTCAAGATTTAATAGCGGAAGCAGTTTGTTTAACTTCAAATTACAATAAAATGTAAGGGCTGAATTAAAATCTTTATCAAAAATAAAGTTAACGTAATCGTTGGCTTCACAGATGCAAGACTTTATCTCACCAAATGAAGCTTGAGGTTTGATGGTAGCTTCTGGTTGAAGGATGTTCTTTCTGATTGCAGGGCTCATTGCTGGTCATTTCTTTGTGCTGAGGCTTCTTGTCTGTCTGATCTCTGCCCTTTTTCCATTTCCTGTGTTCTTTGGACTCTGTTGCCCTCAAATTTATCTTTTTGATAATTCTTCTGTTGTATACAGGATCTTCTTTTTTTTTCCAGTTGCATAATGAGATTTTGTTATAGTTGCCTGAGATTCAAGTTTTATACCCTGAAACTTGTGCTCTCTCTGAATGCACTGAAGTGGGAGAAGTCACCTCATTCTTGCCTATGATCAATAATCAGATGCTGACCTGCTGAGAGAGGAAGCAAGGAATTTTGGTGATTGGTTCAGGAAGAAGAGAGGAGAAGTCTAAGGATGTGGGAGGGATCTCCAAGAGAAGAGGAGAAGCAAAATGGTAGGGATTCTAGTGGAGTGGAAAGAGTGGTACTGGAGTAGAAAATATTTATCTAGGGAGCTCTCTAGGTATAGGATCTAAGAATATTCATCTTTAGGGGCCAAGAGTTAATTGAGATATTTTAGGATTCCATGTAAGAGAAGAATAAGGTATTGTTAATACAAATACAGAAAATATACAAAAATGAAATCTATAATAAATAATCCTGTGACAACTATGACAGAAACATCATCATGTTTAATTATTTAATAACACTTGTGACTCTAAGCAAGTTTCAGAAGGAATAAATAAAAATCAAAGCTTTGGATGAAACACCTTAAGGATTTAACACTTCTGCAATCACTGAAAAATATATTCCTTTAAAAACTGGAAGACTGCAGATTTGCTTACAGGATAAAAATCAGCCTGAAAAACATCCCCAGGAGTGCTATAGTCTTGAGTAAAAATATGCCTCCCAGCAAAAAGATAAAGAATGCAAAATTGTTTGAGTATGATTATATCTTTCCAAGATTTTGAAGGCAAGTTCTGAGAACGTAACTTGCCTTGGGCTGTTGACTGAAATTCTCTCTTACCTCACTGTTAATCTTCAATCTTTCACACATTCTTTCACACATTCTACATGCTACGTTCAATCACAATAAAACAATTAAAATAATCAGTGCAAAAGATGGATAAAATATTTTATGAATGTAACTTAGTGGAGATATTATGACTAATAAATGAGCACAAAGCATTCAGTTTAATCATTAAATTTAAACTTGAGAAAAAAAAACACAAGTTGTTTGTAGCTGGAAATATTGATTTTTGTTACACTGTAACTCAAGTTTCTGGCAGGGATACTATAAAATACAGTGACACAAGCAATGCTACTAAAGGCAATTAACACTTCCCATTTTTACTATTACCAGTGGAAACAAGAGTTTCTCTTCCTGGTTATGGGCCATTTGTGCTAGCTCTGTAAATTGTGGAACATATTTTGTTTTGTTTATGATACAGCTGCTGTGTATTCTTGACTGCTGACATAACATGAAAATTAGTGTCTCGTGCAAGAATGAGAGATGAGCCTGAAGTAAAAGGTCAGTTCTAAATCCAAACTGTCCCCAAATCAGGGGGCATTCCAGAGGTTTGGTTCAATCCATTAGAGAAATAGGGACAACACAAATCCAGTTTTTGAGCACAATTACTCAGTTAATGAATATTCCATCCCATATCTAGGTAATACTCTTTATAAATAGTGTAGAACATTTAGTATTTAGATATGTTAATATCATGGAAGAGAGATCATGGAAGAGAGAGGTTGTTGTTTAAATACCATTATAGAAAATTAGACATTTTGAACCAGATTCAGCTTTCAGTTACCCTGGTGTAATTCCAAAGAAGTTCCATTAACTTTACTTGAGATGCTCCTGAGTTATACAAGAGTAACAGTGCAGAATTTGGCACCCTCTATGTTCATCTATAACCTTATAATCAGTGGCAGCATTTATTTTGTGTTTAATTAAATAGAATGCTTCATGGCAAGAAATCAAGTACCTTCAAGTCTTACAATGATCCTAACTGTATGATATGTTTCACTGGAATCCTCTCTGATGTAATATTTTAGGTCTTATTGAAAAGGATGCAAGGTGTCTGCATATCAAGCCAGGGTAAAACCAACTCCCAACTGAGTTTTGTAATATCAATAATGGACATGAGTATTTACGGCTGAGACCTAGACTTCCAATTTGTCTTTAGAATTTGTGCCCACAGAAATGTAAATACAGGTTTTTGCATTCAGAAATGAATCTGGGGGTAAAAATCTTAGTAGATGCACATCTTACAACTTGCCCCTTATCCACAGTTAGATATTTCAGTAAGATTTTTACCAGAGATTATTTGCAGGCTCAGAGGGAGAGCAAGCCACTGAAAATTTGGTCTTTTAAATCAAAAGTGATCCTTTGTGTGCTTGTTTGCATATCAGTAGCAAGATTTAATTTCCAGCTCACAAGTATGTTGTCTAGAGATTACTTAGATCAGGGGTAGGCAACCTATGGCACACATGCCGAAGTTGGCACACAAGCTAATTTTCAGTGGCACTCACACTGCCCAGGTCCTGGCCACTGATCCAGGGGGCTCTGCATTTTAATTTAATTTTAAATGAAGCTTCTTAAACATTTTAAAAATCTTATTTACTTTACATACAACAATAGTTTAGTTATATATTATAGACTTAGAGATCTTCTAGAAATGTTAAAATGTATTACTGGTATGCAAAACCTTAAATCAGAGTGAATAAATGAAGACTTGGCACACCAATTCTGAAAGGTTGCCGACCCCTGACTTAGATAGTCCAACTCAACTGCTTATTCTGCCACGGCCATGTGAGTGTGTTTCTTTAATCTAAGCATGTTCAGAAGGACTATGTCTAGGATTAAGCCTATTCATTAAGTGCTACTATGGCTATTCGGTATTTAATATCTATAAAAATAAGTATATTAAATATTGGACCAGAGGCAATACTGGAGTAACTCCACTGACTCCAGTGAGATTATATCATAGAAGAATATGGCCTATTCTGATCATATATTTTGTATAAAAAATGAAATAATGTTATAAGAGAATTCTAAGGTAGCTGAGTGAAGCAGTCAAAAGTCTGGAAATGTCAATGCAGCCTTAGCTTTCCCTCTTGTAAATATGTAGGATGGTATAGATTTTATTATCATATACTGTACTGTTTTGCCCCCACAAGACCCCTGCCCTGTTTAGGGCTCTCTTCTACTCCTATTGTAATCAATAGGAGCAAAATCCTGATCCCACTGAAGTCAATGGAAGTTTTGCCATTGACTTCAGTGGAGTCAGTTTTACACCCTAGGAGTTTTCCTACTGAACATGATCGTGCCCTCAGTGCATAGGTTGGCTGTTTCTCAGTGAATGAGACAGATAAGTAAGATTATTTGTTATATTCATTATTCATTGTGTGATGCCTTGCCTCATTCATTGCATGCAGTCCAAATTCTGCATCATGGATTATCTGGAAATGACTGCCACCCTCCCGCTGCTTTGATGGCAGGAAGAGGGAAGGCAGCTACACTTGTAAGAAGATCAGATAGGGATATTATTTCTATAATTGAAATGACCCTCCTCAGAAAGAGTGACTTACTCAGGGCCAGCTCCAGGCCACAGTACGCCAAGCGTGTGCTTGGGGCGGCATGCCGCGGGGGGCACTCTGCTGCTTGCTGGTAGGGCGGCAGGCGGCTCCGGTGGACCTCCCGCAGGCATGCCTGTGGAGGGTCCGCTGGTCCGGTGGCTCCGGTGGAGCTTCCGCAGGCACGCCTGTGGGAGGTCCACTGGAGCCACAGGACCAGTGAGCGGCAGAGCGCACCCCCGCGGCATGCCGCCGTGCTTGGGGCGGCAAAATTGCTAGAGCCAGCCATGGACTTACTGTCTGACTTTGAAAGGCCTGGATGAGTGTACCATATCTTAACTGAGTAGTATCTGGATTCAGATGTCTGGGACATTTTATTATTTGTAGAGCTGAGATGAGTTATATAGACTGTTTAAATCCAAAACAAACAAAAATAACTTCATTTCAAAGACTAGTTAAGGTTGCTAGGTAACTAGATGATGGTCACTTACATATTTTACAGAATCAAGCACTTAGAAATAAGGAAAAGAGTAGTCAAGAAGATCAGAATTCTTTTTTTGCCCACATAATAAACAAATGGGATGCTTATCAAATATAAAGAAATGCTTAGATCACAATTTTACACAGCACAGCCTTCTGTCATTCTGAATAATGGTGAAGAGTACTTCATGAAAAATGATAGCATAATAAGTGTCTAATCTAAGGCTAGAACTTAGTCACTTGATTCTAGAGCCAGTGCCTGACAAACCTGACCACAATGCCTAGCAGCTATCACTGAACCACTCTGGCTTAGTTGCCCCATTCAAAAAAAAAAAGGTGGTAGCTAATGCTTTGCACTTATAACTTGTCTTGTCATCTGCAGATCTCAAAGTACTGTACAAAAGTTGAGAGGCACTATTGTTGCCATTTCATATTTGGCTTCCGAGCTGCTATTTTGAATCAATTCTATGAGAGACACTGTGGTCTAGTGGATCAGAGGGTTTACCCCTCATATTCACTGTTTTGTCCCATCTCTGATGCAGCTGCCTGTGTCACTTATATCAAATCACTTAAACTCTCTGAACCTCAATTACTCCTCCGAAGACCTGAACATAAGCCAAACGGGCATTTTGGTGGTGTATGCAGGAGGGATTATTTTACTACATCCTGTAGCTGTTTATTTTCATATTTGAAAATTATAGTAATATTTAACTGTTATGTACTAATACCTAGCTGTTCATCCAAGCAGACCTAGCTTGCTCACAAATAGAGCATTAATATATTATCTATCATTGTTATTTTTTTCTCTGTTTGCTTCACTGACACTCATGTTTAATTTACAGTTAATGATAGTTTCTTAAATATTATATTATTCTTCCCTTGAAAACAGCCTCTTATACAAACCATAGTCAAAAGGTATCTACTTCTCAAATGCTATGATGTAATGTAATAAAAGGACTGAAGGAAAAATTAAGACACAGAAAAATTAAAAGAGGAGCTGTGTTTGTCTTTTAATCTCAAAGATTTCATCCATCTAACCAAAATTTTCATAAAACATTGCAGCTGTCGATGAGACTTCACCTTAAAAATGTGAAAGCAGCAGAAATTCAATTTTTAGGAGGGTCAAAATTAGCCTTATAAATGGGATTGTGAAAGCTTAACTAATGAGAGGCTATCACCTCTCCATAATGAAATAGCACAAAGACTGTCATAGTCAAGATTTGAACCTGGCGTTCTAGCTAAAAATCCAAACCATGACCCCCCACAACTAAAAATACAGGCTTCTGTTGGTTGTGTTGAGAGAACAGCTGACAGCTATAGAAACACCCTCAATTCTTTCTGAGGTACAGGCAGGTAATATAGGACAACCTACTTAAACACAGTACCTGATCCTGCTTTCACTGATCTCAGTAGGAAGAAAACTCCCATCAACATCAGTAGAAGCAGGATTGGGCCCAAAAATTAGTAATAGATTTGCTTAATTTTAAACTGATCTCTTCAAATGTAGCCATGGGCATGAGGATATATATGGAAAGCTTGAAAAGATAGTAAGCTGTTTGAGCTGGAGGGAGGCAGAGAAATGTAAATTTCATTTTTAATGTCCTGTAACTCATAGACAATTTGACTGTTTCTCCAAAGTCTGAAGCTAACTATTCTCCTTTCCCTTCATAGTAAATCTGGCAATTTTCAGATCATATTTTATTTTCCAAGCCAAGATTTGGGGTTGGGGGAGCTAAAATAGGGCTTTATAATGGGAGTTGACTGCAATCATCTCTCCATAATTAAAGCAGACTTGAAAAAGGATTTTTTTCTCCTTGAACCACAACACCAGTATGGTCAAAATATTTGTTGATCTGACAAACCTTTGGCCTCCTAAAGAGTCCTGGCTTTAGAATATCATCCATTTAGAACTTTACCACTTTAAACTTCCTACGACCTCTTGGGAGCAGAACTAATGCTAAATGGCATTTGCTTACGCACCTGAAGTCTGTTAAGGCGATTAATTAAAAGTTTCTATTTCAGGTGCTAAATATAATGTCCCATATATAATACTGAGAATATTTTTTTCTTTTTCAAGCATCGCTGCCATTTTGTCAGCAATATTAATTATATTGTTTTATTGAAATCATTTGGATTAATTCATATCCATATTTTATTTGGCTTTCCTTTTGCAATAATGGAATTAACTAACCCAGTTTATAGATTGTTCTATTCTTTCTATAACTCCCATATAATCAAGTTCCATTTTTACTTTAGCTGCTAAATCTAGTGTAAGATTTTATGTTGGTGAGTGGATCACAGCTGGTACTGATCTGTCAGTCTTAATCTGTTGTCCTCCTTCCAGACATCCCATGCCTTGGAAGACATCTGAGAATTCTCCCAGTATGTTGCCTGTAGTCTCTGTGCTTAGTTCTGTGGTATTTACAACAAACTTCTTCTTATACCAGCTTCATGTCTTGGCACGTTTTTAATCCTAACAGAGGTGGTATATCTGTGTTTTCTGTATGGAAAGTCAAGTTATAGTGTTTTTTCAAATAAGCAGTATTAGTCACTGTGCGTGCCTTTGCCCTGGCATTTTATATCCTCCTGATAATTAGACAAGCTTTGCTTCAGATTTCTCCTGAGACTATTAAACATCTCTCATAAGTAGTATTTTTGGAGGTTACAAAATTTATGTATAATCTGTGCCAAATCCCCTTTATCTTCTGCCTCCTGTTCCTTTCCCCATGTAAAAACATTATTAACCAGCAGCACTCCTGGGCTTGCCACATGGAACACATCATTGCCTGCACTTTGGTGATTTTTCTGCAGCCTTCACAGTGATGTGAGAAATTTAAGTGTTGCTTAAGTAGATGCCGTTTTTTGCCTACAAGGTTTCTTTCCAAATCCAGCATACTCAGAGAAAATAAGTGCTCTTTTATTCATATAACATGACACGTGACAAACAGGGAAAATGTCTGTTTTTATTTCATATGAACATTGAGTGACTTGGCTTCCTTGTTCCAGTTGTCTACTGCTATCTGCTTGAATGCATCAAGCTATATGAAAGGAGGCTGTAAAGGACCTGGTAAAGGGCCAAGCAGGAGAGGTAAAACAATGCCACAGACTCTCAGGTACCCAGCTTCAAAGGAGTTAAGATAACAATGGCTGTGTTATCCACTGGGGGGACAAGTTACCTAGCTAGCTCCATCCAGGCTAGGATGTTTTACTCTTCCCAAGCCTAAACCTGAGATCTAAAAATACACTGACCAAATAAAAAGGTGCCTCTGGCAGAAAAGGACATGTGGTTTTTGTGAGCTGCCAGGATGGTAGTGGAAAGGTGGCAGTCTGACTGAGATACTCAGGGTATGTCTACACACCATCTGGGACCAAGCCTCCATCCTAGGCCCACAGAGTTGTGCTAGCAGGGCTTATGCTGGCACTCTAAAAATAGTTGTGTAGACATTGCAGCTCAGGGGTCTGAAGAATGAAAGAGAGAGAACCTGGGGTATTTTTGCCCCCCCATCCTTTTATAGTGAAGTCACCGTTTGAAATGCATTTTCCAGAGGATTATCCCTAGATAAAGTTCCTTTCCGCTATGAGGATGGTTTATTAAAATGTAAATCAGTCTGCCCCTGCCCCGCCTTATTGCCAAAGAATGGCCACTTGACAGGTGATTGCCAGTCAGCTTTGATGACACCTGGATAGAAGTGTTAGCTTGTCCTGTGTTTTTGAGGAACAGATTTACCCTCTTCCTAGACTTGTCTGGTAAACACATTTCAGTCATCACTTCTGTTTATGTTGTGTGACAGACCCAGACCAGTGGGGGACAGGAGTCTGGTAGAGGGCAAATATGCTGGTCACTGGGTGAGTAGTTTTCTGTTCTCTGAGTGACCAGAGCAGGGGCTGCACTAGAGTAATCAGGAACCTGCTAGACCAGTTAAGGCAGACAGGCTGATTAGAACACCTGCAGCCAATCAGGGCAGGCTAATCAGGGCACCTGGGTTTAAAAAGGAGCTAACTCCAGTCAGGGGGAGGGAGCCAGAGGAGAGGAAGTGTGTGTGAGGAGCTGGGAGCAAGAGGAACAAGGAGCTGAGAGTGAGAGGGTGTGCTGCTGGAGGACAAAGAAGTACAAGCGTTATCAGATACCAGGAGGAAGGTCCTGTGGTGAGGATAAAGAAGATATTTGGAGGAGGCCATGGGGAAGTAGCCCAGGAAGTTGTAGCTGTCATGCAGCTGTTACAGGAGGCACTATAGACAGCTGCAATCCACAGGGCCTTCGGCTGGAACCCAGCGTAGAGGGCGGGCCTGGGTTCCCCCCAAACCTCCCAACTCCTGATAAGACACAGGAAGAGTTGACCCAGACTGTGGGGAAGATCACTGAGGTGACCAAATCTGCCAATATGCGCAGGACCCACCAGAGTAGAGGAGGAACTTTGTCACAACCGGTGTCAGCAGTGGGATTTGGTGTGCACAGCGCGGCAGAAGAAGGAGGGTGATTAAAAAAAAAAAGAGAGAAGTTTTTTTTTTCCCCATCACAATGGATGACTTAGTACGGGTATTAATACAAGCTATGGCAGCCCAGCAGGAGGCTACCCATGTCCAGGCAGCTGCCCAGCAAGAGGCAGTACGGCTGCAGCAAGAGACTAATCGCCTGCTGATGGATCATGCTTCTCAAGACCAGGCTATGTTGCGGGAACTGGTAAACCAGGTAAAGACCCTTACAGAGCTGAACCTTGGCCGTGATGGGACGCAGATCATATGGGCCAGTCATTGGCTGCAGAAAATGACGTGGGAGGATGATGTAGAGGCATACCTTCTGGCCTTTGAGAGGACAGCCCTACGGGAGGCCTGACCTGGAGATCAGTGGTCTGGCATCCTTGCCCCATTACTGTGTGGGGAGGCCCAGAAGGCCTATTATGATCTGCCTGAAGAGACTGGAGCAGACTACCCCCAGCTGAAAGCAGAGATCCTGGCCACATCTGGGGTAACGACCGCAGTGCGGGCCCAGCGGTATCACAAGTGGAGGTACCAGGAAAACAAAACCCCACAGTCCCAATTGTATGACCTCATCCATCTCGCATGAAAGTAGTTGCGAACGGAGTCCGGAGTCCAGAAGAGATACTAGAGGTTCTGGTCATCGACTGATACATGAGGGGACTACCGCCAGACCTTCGTGCCTGAGTAAGCCAGAACAAACCCTCCACCTATGATGAGGTTGTTGCACTAGTAGAGAGGCAAAGGATGGCAAGGGAGCTGACCTGACCAGTTAAGGAAGAGGCACCCCGGGTTAAACTAACAGCACCAAGCCCTAGAGCTCAAGTGACTGGGCAACCAGGAGGACCCAGGTGGAAAAAGAGAGGGGCTGAAGGTTCACCAGAAGCCACAAAGAGTCGGAGCACTGAGGGAGAAGAGGATCATGATGTTAGATTGCCCAACCCAAGAGACCGGGGAATGCCTAGGGCTCCATACAGATGTGATGCCTGCAGGGAGTGGGGACATATAGCTGCAGTGTCCCAATGCTGAGGAGCCTATGCAGTGTAACCAGAGAAACTGGACAGACCCATGCTCCGTATTTCACCTTGTAGGGGTCTAACTAACCCCACATATGTACACCAGACCAGTAAAGCTAAATGGGTTAGAGACCACGGCACTGGTTGATTCGGGGAGTGCTATCACGCTTGTCTTGGGGAAGCTCGTGAAGTGTAGTCAGCTGCCGTGGGCTAAGCGTATGGGGAAAACATGCGTCCATGGGACAGTTGGTTATTACCCCACTATCCCAGTAAAACTTGAGATTCAGGGGAACACTACTGAGGTAGCAGCAGGTGTAGTCCCTAAACTCCCATACCTGGTGCTCATAGGGAGGGACTTCCCAGGGTTTGGAAACTTACTCCCAGTGGGAGGATTGGAGGAAAAGGGGAACCCTGAAGTTAGTGAGGCATCCACAGAAGACTGTCAACCCCAGTCTTCTCTGAAATATTCCCAGATTTATTTTCCCTTATCAGACAGGGTAGAAAGTCGAAAAGGGAAAGGAGGGCAGCTAAGGCCTTGGGAACCCGAATACTGACTCAAAGCCAGAGGATCGCTCTCGTAGGTAGGCGGACCCAAGCAGCTGAAAAGGAGGCCACCCAGGAGGGAGAAGCACCCGAGTCTGTCCCCCACCCTAACGCTTCTGAACCAGAAAGACTGAGGGGAAAAACAACTGAGGAGAGTTGGCAGTTTTTCAAAGGGACGCTATTAAGATCCCAAAAGCAAGTTATTCTGATGGTTAGGAAAGATAGAAAATGTGGCAAAAGACCACCTTGGCTTAAGCACGAGATCTTGCGTGACCTACAAAATAAAAAGGCGTCATATAAAAAATGGAAACTAGGTCAGATTACAAAGGATGAATATAGGCAAATAACACAGGAATGCAGAGGCAAGATTAGAAAGGCAAAGGCACAAAATGAGCTCAAACTAGCCATGGGAATAAAGGGAAACAAGAAGACTTTTTATCAATACATTAGAAGCAAGAGGAAGACCAAGGAC
This sequence comes from Gopherus flavomarginatus, assembly GCF_025201925.1. Classification (NCBI taxonomy): domain Eukaryota; kingdom Metazoa; phylum Chordata; order Testudines; family Testudinidae; genus Gopherus; species Gopherus flavomarginatus. The sequence continues at coordinate 177,793,230 of NC_066620.1, read as the reverse complement.
AGGGTAGGCCCACTGCTCAGTGAGGAGGGGGAAACAGTAACGGGAGACTTGAAAATGGCAGAGATGCTTAATGACTTCTTTGTGTCGGTCTTCACTGAGAAGTCTGAAGGAATGTCCAATATAGGGAATGCTTATGGGAAGAGGGTAGGTTTAGAAGATAAAATAAAAAAAGAGCAAGTAAAAAATCACTTAGAAAAGTTAGATGCCTGCAAGTCACCAGGGCCTGATGAAATGCATCCTAGAATACTCAAGGAGTTAATAGAGGAGGTATCTGAGCCTCTAGCTATTTATCTTTGGGAAATCATGGGAGACGGGGGAGATTCCAGAAGACTGGAAAAGGGCAAATATAGTGCCCATCTATAAAAAGGGGAATAAAAACAACCCAGCAAACTACAGACCAGTTAGTTTAACTTCTGTGCCAGGGAAGATAATGGAGCAAGTAATTAAAGAAATCATCTGCAAACCCTTGGAAGGTGGTAAGGTGATAGGGAATAGCCAGCATGGATTTGTAAAGAACAAATCGTGTCAAACTAAACTGATAGCATTCTTTGATAGGATAACGAGCCTTGTGGATAAGGGAGAAGCGGTGGATGTGATATACCTAGACTTTAGTAAGGCATTTGATACAGTCTCGCATGATATTCTTATAGATAAACTAGGAAAGTACAATTTAGATGGGGCTACTATAAGGTGGGTGCATATCTGGCTGGATAACCATACTCAGAGAGTAGTTATTAATGGCTCCCACTCCTGCTGGAAAGGTATAACAAGTGGGGTTCCGCAGGGGTCTGTTTTGGGACCGGCTCTGTTCAATATTTTCATCAACGATTTAGATGTTGGCATAGAAAGTACGCTTATTAAGTTTGCGGATGATACCAAACTGGGAGGGATTGCAACTGCTTTGGAGGACAGGGTCAAAATTCAAAATGATCTGAACAAATTGGAGAAATGGTCTGAGGTAAACAGGATGAAATTCAATAAAGATAAATGCAAAGTGCTCCACTTAGGAAGGAACAATCAGTTTCACACATACAGAATGGGAAGAGACTGTCTAGGAAGGAGTATGGCAGAAAGAGATCTAGGGGTCATAGTAGACCACAAGCTTAATATGAGTCAACAGTGTGATACTGTTGCAAAAAAAGCAAACGTGATTCTGGGATGCATTAACAGGTGTGTTGTAAACAAGACACGAGAAGTCATTCTTCCGCTTTACTCTGCGCTGGTTAGGCCTCAACTGGAGTATTGTGTCCAGTTCTGGGTACCGCATTTCAAGAAAGATGTGGAGAAATTGGAGAGGGTCCAGAGAAGAGCAACAAGAATGATTAAAGGTCTTGAGAACATGACCTATGAAGGAAGGCTGAAGGAATTGGGTTTGTTTAGTTTGGAAAAGAGAAGACTGAGAGGGGACATGATAGCAGTTTTCAGGTATATAAAACGGTGTCATCAGGAGGAGGGAGAAAACTTGTTCACCTTAGCCTCCAAAGATAGAACAAGAAGCAATGGGCTTAAACTGCAGCAAGGGAGATTTAGGTTGGACATTAGGAAAAAGTTCCTAACTGTCAGGGTAATTAAACACTGGAATAGATTGCCTAGGGAAGTTGTGGAATCTCCATCTCTGGAGATATTTAAGAGTACGTTAGATAAATGTCTATTAGGGATGGTCTAGACAGTATTTGGTCCTGCCATGAGGGCAGGGGACTGGACTCGATGACCTCTCGAGGTCCCTTCCAGTCCTAGAGTCTATGAGTCTATGAGTAAGAGGCAACAGAGACTGGGCCCCTAGATCTTGGGCAGATTAGCCCCAGGAGAGGAAATTTTGGACAGGACGAGGCCGAAGACCCAAGGTACGACAACATTAGGAAGGAGGTGACTGAAATAGATGGGGTCCCCATGGAAGAGAAAACCCAGGAACCAGGACCCTACTTCATAATGAAGAAGAATCTCTTATACCGGGTTGCACCAGTACAGGGGCAGAAGGTACAGCAGATCTTAGTACCTCAAAAACATCAGAACGCTATATTAAGTTTTGCTCATAGTCATCTTTTTGGAGGGCATTTGGGGGTAAAGAAGACCCTGGCACGAGTCCTACGACGGTTCTTCTGGCCCGGAGTACATGAAGAAGTGTGGATGTACTGTGCGTCCTGCCCGGAGTGTCAGCTGCACAGTCCCCGTCCCCACCTGAGGGCACCTTTAGTAACTCTTCTCATCATAGAAGTCCCTTTGAGTGAATAGCCATGGACCTAGTGGGACCCCTGGAGAAGATGGCTTGGGGCCACCAATATATACTTGTTGCTTTGGACTATGCTACTCGCTACCCAGAAGCCGTCCCCGTGCAGAACACAGCCTCCAAAATGATAGCCAACGAGCTGGTGGGGATCTTTGCCCAAGTGGGGCTACCAAAGGAGATATTAACAGACCAAGGAACCCTATTTATGTCAAAACTAATGAAGGACCTCAGTATACTGCTCCATATACATACCCTGAGAACTTCAGTCTACCATCCGCAGACTGATGGATTGGTAGAAAGGTTTAACCAAACCCTCAAGGCTATGATACGGAAGGTGGTAAGTCGGGATGGGAAGGATTGGGACACCCTCTACCCTACCTTATGTTTGCTATCTGGGAGGTACCTCAGGCCTCAACTGTGTTTTCTCCCTTCGAGTTATTATACGGGCATCACCCCTGTGGCATACTAGACATCGCCAAAGAGATCTGGGAAGAGGAACCCAGTGAGGGAAGAAATGTAGTAGAACATGTAATACAGATGCGAGACCAGATAGCCAGTGTCACCCCTATTGTATGGGAACATTCGGAAAAGGCACAGGAGACCCAGAGAACCCATTACAATCGCCAGGCAAAAGTCTGGCAGTTCCAACCAGGGGATCGAGTGATGGTGTTGGTATCCACAGCAGAAAGCAAGCTTCTGGCCCAATGGCAGGGGCCCTTTGAGGTGGTTGAACCCATGGGGGAAGTAACTTACAAGGTGCAGCAGCCCGGACGTCAAAAACAAGAACAGATTTATCACATCAATCTTCTGAAACCCTGGCATGCACAAGAGGCATGCATAACTGTCCAAAAAGACCTAACCCAGGAAAACAAGCCTTCCAAACAGGTGAGAGTGTCTCCTGATTTAACACCAGACCAGAAGAATGAGGTGTCTGAGATGATCTTCCGGAACCAGGATGTGTTCTCGACAAAACCGAGTCGAACAACCGAGACGTATCACCACATCGTCATGAACCCTGGGGCCAGAATAACAATGAGGCCCTATCGGGTGCCAGCGGCCAAAAGGGAGGAAATAAAAGCAGAAGTAAAAAAAATGCTGGAGTTGGGGATCATCGAAGAATCCCACAGTCAGTGGTCCAGCCCAATCATGCTGGTGCCCAAACCTTGATGGCACCGCAAGGTTTTGCAACACTTCCGGTGATTAAACCAAGTATCCCAATTTGACGCATACCCCATACGTCGCATAAATGAGCTAGTGGACCGTCGAGGTAATGCCCAGTACTTGACTACTCTAGACTTGACAAAGGGGTACTGGCAGATTCCCCTTGAGGAAGACGCAAAGGAAGAGACTGCATTCTCTACACCAGAGGGTCTTTTTCAATATACTGTCCTCCCTTTTGGACTATATGGGGCCCCAGCTACTTTCCAGCGCCTCATGAACAAGCTATTATGTCTGCATACCAGTTATGCTGCTGCCTACTTGGACGATGTGGTCATTCATACCCCGGACTGGGAAACCCATCTAGAGAAGGGGAGGCAGTCCTTGATACCTTCAGGCGAGCTGGCCTTACAGCAAACCCTGCCAAGTGTGCTGTGGGGTTTACGGAGGCCAAATATCTTGGCTACATTGTGGGAAAAGGTCTGGTAAAATCCCAAGTGAACAAGTTGGAGGCCATCCAAAATTGGCCCCAACCACGTCGCAAGAAACAAGTCTGGGCATTCCTAGGTGTAGTGGTGTATTACTGACGATTTATCCCCCATTTTGCCACAAGGGCAAGCCCCCTGACAGATCTAGTGAAAGCCTGTGGACCTGATCTGATGAGATGGTCTGACACAGCAGAGGACTCATTCACAGACCTACGGACTGCCCTCTGCAGTAACCCTGTACAGATAGCCCCTGATTTCTCCAAGGAATTTATCCTGCAGACAGATGCATCGGAAGTAGGGTTGGGGGAAGGGCCGGCGCTTCCATTGAGGCGAACTAGGCAATCGCCTAGGGCGCCAGGATTTTGGGGGGGCGGCATTTTGCTGGGGGGGTGGCAGGCGGCTCCGGTGGACCTGCCGCAGTCGTGCCTGCAGGGGGTCCGTTGGTCTGCGGCTCCGGTGGAGCTGCTGCAGGCATTCCTGCGGACGATCTGCTGGTTCTGCGCGGCTCCGGTGGACCTCCCACAGGCACGACTGCGGCAGCTCCACCGGAGTCATGGACCAACGAACCCTCCGCTGAAATGGCTGCAGCAGCTCCACCGGAGCCGCGGGAGCGGCACGCGGGGCGGCGAAATGGCCGTGCACCTAGGGCGTGTAAAACTCTCTCTCCGGTCCCGGTTGGGGGCCGTTCTATCACAGATGGTCGGGGAGGAGGAACACCCAATTCTCTACCTCAGTAGGAAACTTCTTCCGAGGGAGCAAAAATATGCACTGGTGGAGAGAAAGTGCCTCGCCGTAAAATGGGCCATGGAAGCATTGCGCTACTACTTGCTCGGGCGCAGATTTGTCCTAGTGACCGACCATGCCCCTCTTCAGTGGATGCAGCAGAACAAGGAGAAGAACACAAGGGTGACCAGGTGGTTCTTATCCCTCCAACCTTTCCAGTTCCATGTGCAACACAGAGCAGGGAGCCGTCACCGCAATGCCGATGGCTTGTCCCATGTGCACTGTCTGGCATCCCAAGCTGCCCAACCCCTTGGTGTTGAACAGGCGGGAGGGATATGTGACAGACCCAAACCAGTGGGGTACAGGAGTCTGGTAGAGGGCAAATATACTGGTCACTGGGTGAGTAGTTTTCTGTTCCCTGAGTGACCAGAGCAGGGGCTGCACTAGAGTAATCAGGAACCTGCTAGAACCAGTTAAGGCAGACAGGGTGATCAGAGCACCTGCTACCAGTCAAGACAGGCTAATCAGGGCACCTGGGTTTAAAAAAGAGCTAACTCCAGTCAGGGAGGGGGAGCCAGAGGAGAGGAAGTGTGTGTGAGGAGCTGAGAGTAAGAGTACAAGGGGCTGAGAGTGAGAGGGTGTGCTGCTGGAGGACTAAGGAGTAAAAGCGTTATCAGATACCAGGAGGAAGGTCCTGTGATGAGGATAAAGAAGGTATTTGGAGGAGGCCATGGGGAAGTAGCCCAGGAAGTTGTAGCTGTCATGCAGCTGTTACAGGAGGCACTATAGACAGCTGCAATCCACAGGGCCCTGGGCTGGAACCCGGAGTAGAGGGTGGGCCCAGGTTCCCCCCAAACCTCCCAACTCCTGATAAGACACAGGAGGAGCTGACCCAGACTGTGGGGAAGATCACTGAGGTGAGCAAATCTGCCAATACGCGCAGGACCCCCCAGAGTAGAGGAGGAACTTTGTCACAGTTGCTACACACATTTTACCATGAAATTATTGACCAGTGAGTTATTAGTTTTCAAATGATACCTCAGAAGCATATCATACAAAGATTACTCCAATAGTGCATAGGGTGTGAATGTGGGGTGTATTCAGACACATTGCCTGAGCTGTGGATGGAGAGGTAACAGTTTAGGTAAGGGAATATGTGTGCACTTCTCATTGTCATTTTAAAATCTGCTTCTTTAAGCACTGTGCAAAAAACTTTTGGCAAAATAAATTATGCTTTATTTTGAAGAAGCTTTTTCTGTATCGCTGCAAACATATGCTGTCCAAGTTCCCAAAGTAGAGTTCATCCTCAGGTGGACATGCTGAATTAGTCATGGTTGGTTCCAGTGTCTGTAACCCAGGTCTGAGAGTGGATTAATTCTGGAGTTCTACCCGGGAGAAGAAAAAGCCTGAGACCTGGCAGCTATGGAGGGTGCACTCAGAGAGACAAGAGGTGACAGCAGTGCAGCTAACCCTATGACCAGGAAAGCTCCATCTATTGTTTAATAAGTAATTGTGAAATGTGGGGGCTCATGACCCCAGCAGCTTGCCAGCAGCCCATCAGCCTCACCCTGGCTTTGCCCAACTTGGTTACTCCTTGCAAACTGACCTTTGTACCTTTCCAATCATCCTACTGTGGGGTCCAGTCCCTTGCTGGACCCTGCCAGAAAAAGCGTTAGATTTGCTGCCTCTGCGTGGTCAGTATAACACTCCAACCTGAGTCAGCTTACTAGAACAGGCGTGGGCAAACTACGACCCACAGGCTGGATCTGGCCCTCAGGGCTTTGGATCTGGCCCATGGGATTTCCCCCCGTGGTGCTATGGGCCCTGCGTTGCTCTCAGAAGCGGCTGGCACCACTTCCCTGCGGCCCCTGGCAGGGAAGCAGAGGGTTCCGTGCGTTGCCCTTGCCTCCAGGCACCGCCCCCCGCAGTTCCCATTGGCCAGGAATGGGGAACCGCGGCCAATGGGAGCTTCGGGGGAGGTACCTGGAAGCGCAGCAAGGACAGCACACTTGGAGCCCTTTGCCCTCCCTTCCGCAGGGGCCGCAGGGCTTCTTGGAGCAGCGCAGCATGGGGCCAGGGCAGGCATGCAGGCAGCGCTGCCACCCCGGAGCTGCTTTAGGTAAAGCTGGGCCCACAACTTCCTGCTCTAAGCCCCCTGCCTGCACCACTCACCCCTCCTGAACCCCAACTCCCTGCCCTTAGCCCCCAGTATACCCTGCACCCCTCCTACATTCCAACACCCTGCCCTGAGTTCCCTGCTGCACCCTGGACCCCTGTGCACCCAAACTCCTGCCACATCCCTCCTACACCCCAGCTCCCTACCCTGAGCACCCTCATACACTCCGCACCCCTACTCTGCCACAATCCCTTGCCCTGAGCCCCTTCCTGCACAATGCACCCCCTCCCGCACCCCAACCCCCTGCTCCAGCCCTGCATACAATTTCCCCACCCAAATGTGGCCCTCGGCCCAAAAAGTTTGCCCACCTCTGTACTAGAGGCACACACGTTACTGAACTTACCCAGCACTGTTGATTTATAACAAAAGCAAAACAAGTTTATTAACCAAAGAGCATAGCCTAAGTGACACCAAGTAAAAGAAATAAAGATAGAAATGGTTACAAATGAATAAAAGTGAAACGTTCATTTAAAATTCTAAAACTTAATCTAGCAACAGTCTGTGTTCAAGATGCTTTCTCTCACCCTCAGTCATCTTTCCAGTTTTTTACTGGCTGGCTTGGCCAGAACCCATGGCAGAGATCAAATAGTTCAGTTTCTTCGTCTCCTTAAAATGAAGGATAATTTACAAGTTCATACCCCCTCCCTGTATCGTCCAGTGATTCTTTGAAATGTATTTTTCTGAAGGGCAGAAATTCCTTAGTTCATTGTGACTAACTAAAGGAGCCATGAAGTCTGGAGGATAAGTTCCATACTGGTTCTTCCCACCCTGTTGTTGGTTGCTACTATGCAAATTATCTCTGCCTCTTTCAGCCTCCTGTGCAAATGAATAGCCCATTGAATTTGGCTGCACCTGCTTTGAGGTGTCTGCCTCTTTCCTTTGTCAGGAGAAAACCTGTTTATCAACTTCCCCGGTATGCCTTGTTTAAACACCTTTTAGTCACAGACTTTAAAGCATAATATCACTGCATATCCATAATTTCACATGCAGCACTGTTACATATATTTTACAATATTATTGAATAGTGTGGCGTTAATTTTTAAATGATACCTCACAAGGCATATTTTGTACAAAAATAATTGCAGTAGCATGTCGGGTATGAAAAGAGGGGTGCCTGGAGTCACAGTAATTGAATCAGTTTTATGACACTCAGCTTAACCAGATTCCTCACAGGCTTTGGAAAATGTCCTGTGTGCTGAGAGGCTTAACATAATTATTAGCATGGTCACTCCCATACTAGTGTCCAGAAGATGATCGGGCATAAACTTTTGTGGGTAAAAAAACCTGTAATTTTCACTCCATGCATCTGAAGAAGTGGGTTTTTTACCCACAAAAGCTTATGCCCAAATAAATCTGTTAGTCTTTAAGGTGCCACCAGAATCCTCATTGTTTTTGTGGATACAGACTAACACAGCTACCCCTCTGAGAGAAGACGATCTCTACCCTTACAGAGAAGAGCTAGGAGAGCATAGAGTTGCTAAACCCACAGAGGAGCATGTTCAGTGGTGTCTAATACAAGCAAAAGCTCAAGTAAGATGAAGAGAGAAAAAGCCCTTTGATGGTGAGGACGATGTTATCAATGATGTTAGTGAGAGTAGTTTCAGCTGAGTGGAGAGTCGCAGCCCAAACTGGAGAGTGCTCTGAAAAGAATTAGAGAGAAGGAAGCTGATGCAGTGGGAGGAGATAGCACACTCAGGGATTCTAGATGTAAAAGAGGAGAAAATTGGTGTTGTGCTTGCAGATGTTGGTTGGGCCAAGAGACAATTATTATTTCAGAATCAGAATTTACTATAGTGTACTTGAACAAAGCAGGAAAGGAGTCAGAGGAGAGGAATGGAGCAGTTAAGAAAAAAGAGCAGGGTTAAGACAGAATGAAAGAATTAGGAGACAGGAGGGAATGTCTCAAAGGAGTATGTCGGTGTGTTTGACATGAATAGCAGCATTAGATAGGACAACTGCCTTCTGCATTTTTCTGTCCATATTATGCACAGTTAGGTTAGTTAAAATAAAACCTAGCAAATAAATTAACACAGTCAGCATTAAACCTTTTGGGGAATAACATTCTGTATATTTTAAGTATATTCTTAGGTCTGACTATATGCAACTATGCACCTCTTTTAATGAAATGAATGTGTACACCTAGGCATGATGGGCCAAATGAAACCTGGTGTAAGCATCTCTGGCCAGATTCCATGATGACGTAAACAGTCTTGGATGTTACACGTTGGGTGTTGTTGAGTGACACAAAGATGCCATGTGGGAAGGGTTGCTGTAGTTTATATTATACCTTTGCTAGTTGCTTGGCCTGCTACCACTTTCTGTGTGTAATTTGTTTTGTACATACACTGATTTTCAGTCTATATTAAACAAGTTTTCCATTTAGAGCTAATATGCAATGAGCTCTCATGTAACACAAGCCTTTGTTTGCATCACTAATGAATCTAACCTGGCACTTGCATAAATTACTAGATACAAATATGTTTTATACTCTGTTTAGTCTATCATCCTGACTTAAAATGCAGGGATGCAGATTGCGATGGCATGATGTTGCAACATTATGGGTGATGACATGAAGTGCAGAAATTGACATTGCCTATCTTGTGTTTTGGCATGCATGTGTTTGACACTAACTCATGCAAAACAGTAATTGCTTTATAAAGCAATGATTTATAAATTTATGCAGGTAGGGAGTGAATGCAATTGAATGGGTATGTGGATATGAGAGTCAGAATGCCTCATTTTTATTCCTATCATTGCTACTGTTTTGCTGTATGATCTTAACAAATTACTTAAGGCACATTTTCCCAAAGGCTGCAGAGGATAAAATAGCCGTTTGGATACCTGTATATATCTAGATGATTTTCAAACTAAGTTGTTGGTGGGGATGTCCAAATCACATGGAGTTATGGACTCATAGAAAATGGGTTTAAAATGTTATCTGGGGAATTGTAGGGATGAAAGGCGCATTACAGTTTAAGAGCCAAGTAATTTTATCTCAAAAACTACTAAAATTCATAGTCTAGAGAAGCACGAAGTGGTATACTAAATCTTAATAATTTTCTTTCTTAATGCTAATTTGGGTACTTGACTCACACTATTTCAGTCACATGGGGTTCTTTGCCTTGCCTTAGTGGATGCCACAATTAAAAGACAAGCAAAATAATCACAATTATTAATGCTGATTCTTATTAAAGAAAGGAAAAGAAAAAACCCACAAACAGTCAACAATGGTTACTTAAGTGGTTGCTACAACCTCTTCTGGGATGCCTTATGTGTAGATTACACCTTTGAGAGTGGGTCTAACCTTGAAGGAGAGTGAAATATTATATTCCCAAAACTAATAGAGGGCCCTGTCTTTGTGTATCATAGATAACTAAAACAGTTTGTAGATGGGCAAACAAATTTCATTTAAGGGTATAATGAGTCCTGTTTGGTATACCATAGATAACATTCAGATTATAAATGTATTTACATCAGTTACTCAAAAGAAAAAAAATCAATATCTTCCATTCTTGTGCACAGACCTCAAGACAAGCTCTGTATAGCCTGAAAGCTTGTCTCTTTCACCAACAGAAGTTGGTAAAATAAAAGATATTACCTCACCCACCTTGTTACTCAAAAGAATTCATGCAAGGATCTCAAGACAGAAATTAAATCCCACTATTTCCTTATGGTTACAAAAGGTTAGCCTGTATCTCCTCTCTAGGAATACATGGTCTGTACAATTTGGAGTTTAACAAGAAAAGCTTTTAGTATTTTAAATTACAATTGCATTTCAATTTCCCCTTAAAATCATCATAGGAAAGTAGAAATCAGATTCCTTGGCAGTGCTTTACAACTTCATCTCACCAATTCATATTGAGGTTTTGGTGGTGGTGTCCTCTGAAATGGAAGGTTGCTGCTTCTTGATGGTGCTCTGTGACTATCTTCTTAGTAGCCTTGCTTGTAGAGACAGGCTGAGCAAAGATGTGTGACTGTGACGAGTGGATGGAGATCGGAGTGCATTGCTTGTTCAATCCAGAGGGTTTTATAACCTCACAGAAGGAGGAAAACACCTTTTTCAGTCTTGGCTGTTGTTATCCTGTCATTGGCTCAGCATCTTCATGGGTTGCTTATTAGCAGTTTTCAGCTGATAAATACGTGATCTGCTACTACATATGTGGTGGAGTTGTAATTTTTCCTCAACTGATGGTTATATTACCTTTGTCTGTGTAACAGGAAATTCTCATCTTTGAAGTTAGAGTTAGCTTTTTCTCTTATTCAGTCCACTTTCTGAGAGATCTGGTCAGTTTCATTAGGAGTCAATACGAGCTGAAATTCTGTTTCAGTTAAGTCCAGGCCCTTACTTTCTATGTAAAAGATTTTCAGTTCTAAAAATAGTCTTTTAAAACTTTTTTAGAGTGTCTTTTAAATAGCCATCCAAGAATGCATCATCTCTTCTTCTAAAAGGTCTTTAGAGAGGGAGCTCTTGTCTATCTCAGCTTGATAAGGAAATTGCTTAAGTGTTACCAGATAACTAATTAATTCCTCAATTAATATAAATATTCTAAACTCAAATGGCTTCTTTCATTAGTGATCAGTTATAATGAAGTCATTGGACTCCATATCAGTACATAAAATATCTTACCATAGCATTGATATTAGGAAGTTATTACATTTGATGCTTGCATTTAAATGCAAAATGTTTGCAAACATACATCTCAAAAGAGGCTCATGCCATCTTTAGGAATCTAAGGAATTAAAAGGATTTAATCTTTATGCAGAAACAGTAGTTTAGAAGAAAGGTCTTCTACAAAGCATTTCCCAACTATAAGACTTCATTTTTCCAACTGTAAGAAATTATTTTTAGTATTTCTATAATTCTTTGTGGAGGCTTTGAAACTGAGTCTTTTTTCTTGCAAAGGAGATTGGAGTAAAGAGAAGCCTGCTACTTGGTTTTGTAGCTTTTGGTAACATTCCTTATGCATCACTTCTTTGTGAATCCTTATATTCTTTTAAAGTCAGGAATCTTTCTCACACCTAGATATTTTGCCAGCTGTTTGAGATAAAACCTTATCTATATCAGCTGATATCTTCTACAAGAGACTTGTCCTGTTCTTTAATAAGACAATTCATTGGTTGTTTGTCTCTTGACCAAAATGCCCCTTGGATTTATGTACTGCCATTTGCAGTATATTTACAATGTTCAACTAAAGATTTATAACGCATATTTTATACAAAGCACAAATCACAGTAACCAATGCTTAAATAGACTTCCAAATCATAGCAGAAAAGAATATAGCATAGAAAGTTAAACCTAGATTGATGTTTTAAAAGCTGCATTTTAGAGTCTGTATAAACACATCTGGGCTTAATGAACATGGTCTTATGGTCAAAAAGATGCTCTCTTTCCTGATGCTTGGCTTGTCCCTTGGCAGAAATCCCTGAATTTCTTTAGTTAGCCTAAACATCTCATTTAATAAAACAAGCAATCAAAAATGTCAGCATGTAAATTATTATATTCTCCAAGACTCAGGTAGAAAAATGTGTATCTTTTAAATTCAGTAATGGTGCAGGCAAGTTTATAATGACCTAATATAAGAATAAATTATCATGATTTTATTGATAGCCATTTTACAGCAATATTGAGGAAATACCCCTACAGAATCAAAAGAACTCAGTGCTCATAAGTGCTGCTTCACGTAGTTAGAAATAAGCCAGTTCTCAGGCATGACTACACCAGGGGTAAAAGTAAAGGGCTTGTAAAGAATGTGGGAGATATCTGTATTCATAGAACCATAGGGTTAGAAGGGACAGCAAGAGTCATCTAATCTAACCCCCTGCCAACATGGAGGATTCCTGTGGGTTTGGTCATTACTGTGTTGCTGGCTAAATGTTAACTGGGGGTTAAATCAGTCTTAGTTAGACCTCAGTCTGTAGGAACAAACATCAATGGCTATAGACAATGTCAACTGCTGATATTCAAATGGACAATATAGGTGTTAATTCAGTGATACTCAGACCTCAGTGGCTCAGGCGCCAAATTAGCAATCAACATTACCCAAAAGAGCCACAATAGAGTGAATTAATTGTTTCATTTACAATTCATATACATATAACATTCTTACAGAAAAATGACTCAAGTATTATTATTTTATCAACTATAATTGGTTAAAAACATAACAAAAGCATCCTGATTGGTTAATAACTTAGATTTGTTAATAATTAAATTACACCGTGTTTTAATATCATGTGCTGCAAAGAGCCACAGAAGACATATTTAAGATCCACTTGCAATTCGGAAGCTTCAGTCTGAGTATCACTGTGTTAATTCCTTTGACATTTACCTTCGCTAGTGTGGAATCAGGAGTCAGGTTGAGAGGAGGGAGACCATCCCAGTTTGTAGGAAATCCAAAACACAGAGACTGAAAGCAGTTAAAAGCCGAGCCTCTGGTGGGAAAGAAAGAGAGATACAGTCTGCAGAGTAGTAGTAGTTTGGCCCCCCTAAGTCACGAGGGAAATGCTAGGCTTTTGAGTTTTAGCCTTCTGCCATCCTACAGATATTTTCCTATGGACAAATAAATATTACTTTCTCTTGAAGAAGCTGTCTGGTGTCACAGCTCTCGGGCGGAGGTCTATGGCAGGGGTCAAACCCAGTTGGACCTGCTGAGGAAACTTGGTTGATGAACAGAGGTGTTGTAGCCTGTTGATTCTATCTCAAAGTGGATGAATTGTGGGATTCCAGTGTGTGAGAAGGGCAGATATAGGATTGCCACATGAGGGACCGAGAGAGAAATCAAAGGAACAGCTTTCCTGGAACCATGACAGTGGTCAAAAAGCAGCCTTTCTTTTGAGTCTCCTTAAAAGAAAGAAAAGGCTATGGTTAAAATTGGTTTATTTTTAATAATATTGTAAGAGAGGGCTCTGGAGTTTAATAGCTAGAAAAGAGAGAACACAAGAACTGTCCATGTTCTCCTTTAAGATTTCACCTTGCTTTCTAAGAGCCCTTTACTGCTTGCTTCCATCCACTGCAGTGATCAGCTTCGGATCTTGTATATCTCTGTGTCTCAGTTTACCCATCAGTAAACCAATATAATCAAACAAAAACTTAGTTTCATTGCAGTTTAGCTTACTGAAGTGTTAAATCTCCAACACAATCCCTTCATACTCAGGGTCCAACTGATTGCTGCATTTGGGGTAGGGAAGGAATTTTCTCGGAGGTCAGATTGACAGAGACCCTGGTAATTTTTTTGCAGCACAAAGTCTGGGTCACTTGCAGGTTTAAACTAGTGAAAATGATGGATTCTCTGTAACTTGAAGTGTTTAAATAATGATTTGAGGACTTCAGTAACTCAGCCACAGGTTATGGGTGTATCACAGGAGTAGATGTGCAAGGTTCTGTAGCCTGCAATGTGCAGGAGGTCAGACTAGATGATCATGACGATCCATTCTGATCTTAAAGTCTATGAGTCTAAGACCTAAACTTCACAGTAATGGTCCTCCATAAGAACCTGCCTTGCATTGGCAATATTTAAATAATACAATACACACACCATATTTCTCTGACGCTCTTAACACAAAACCTTATTGCCAATTTTAGACTTTTCTTATTTACTTTTAATGGATCAGGTGTGCATTTATGTATTATGTATATGGGAACCTTGCTGAGTTACAGTGTTTTGTTAGAGTGTGAATGAGAGGAATGTGGTGTAATGTTCATTGAATTGCTGTGATGAAAGGCAGTAAGACAAGTACAAAGCATTAGTATTTCAAACTCGAGGCACTTGTATGTGGCTGAATGTTCGGTAGGATATTAAAGAATGATGGAGTTTTTTTACTCCTCTATTAAGTTTAGACAAATCAGTCTCAAGAGTGTGATTACACTCAGAAATTTTAAGGAAGCAGCTTCATGGAATCAATAGAAAGAAAAAGATGGACCAATGAACACTACCTAAATGTATAGAAAACTTAATTTTTCTGTCAGCAGAGTTAAAAAAAGAAAAAGAAAAGAAAAAAGGAAAACAGAAGGAATGTGGGAGGACAATGTAAAGTGTGATCCAATTAAGATAGCTGGTTTCAATAGACCCCAAGTTTTTCTCTTTTAAAAAAATGTATCTGGATATACTCATCAGCCTTAATGCTACTCCATTGATTCAAAGTTGACCTGGAGCTTAGCTTTACATTTTTGAGGAAATTAGATCCAAAACCTAAAACCATTTTTTAAAAAGTCCATGTGAGAGTTATTTATTTTACAAATACCCATTCCACTGCAGTTTCTGTAGCACAAAGGATGCAGCACCAAGAATGACGAAGTGAAACGAACTAAACTAAAGATAATTGATTTAATTGGTTTTCATTGTCCAAGCTGAAATAAATGCAAAAGAGTCAACAGTATTTTTTACAGTTCTTTCTGTGTTAATAAGGTGTTTTTTAGTAAGATAGGTACAGAAATTTTATAAGATTATGTAAGTTGACAATGTCCCGGGAATAATGTAGCTTTGGAGGTAGCATACATTTTAAAACATTACCAGCTCTTGGGATTTTATCACAAATCTTACAATGTTTGGTGTTTTGTTTTGTTTTTTTAATAGCCCCAGCTCCTGAAAATCCCAACCTCAGTTTTAAAAAAAGTGTGTTTCTAGCCCTGTTGCATTGTTGCAGTGAAAGGCTTGAAAGTTCAAGCCTAAAGGTTCAAAAATCAGAAGACAAATAAAATGAATCCAACCTTCATTATATTTCATAATCTCATGATTTTTAAACCAGTATCATGATTCTGAAGGCTTGGCTCATGAATATTGAATGCTTTGGGTTGGCAGTACTAAGTTCATTTTTGTCCTGACACTTTAACTTGTGCTTTTCAGAGATTCAAACTATCAGGTTTATTAACAGTAAGACACTTAATTTTTCATACAACCATTTATCCCAAACAGTTCTTGCATTGTTCATGTAGTTATACTCAGAATAGATAAAAATGAATGTAGTGTCTTTTGGAAACCAGTGACAGCACTGGATCAAAAGCTGACAGAATCAATTCATGATTGCCCCAATAGATTTAATTTGAATGGCCCATTTTGATGTACAGTTTAATCACTACTATGCCTGTAGCTAGATAAAAACCAAGAAATAAATAGCTTTATATAGTGCATTGCTGTACTGTTTTCATAACGATCTAACCAAACTATTATTTTTCTTCTTGAATTATGCTGAGATGGTAAAAAACAGAGTTCAGACAACCAATACAAATTATTTATGGGGTTCTTAAACTGACTACTGTAACATTATGAATGTCTTTGTAATCTGCAAACTCATTTTTCTCCATTTTTATCAGATGGATCATTATAGAAAACATAAATTCACATTAAAAATCATAATTGCACTGTTAACAGAAATAATGACAAATGAGTGTGATAATGTAGCAATGAAAGAGTCTGAAAACTGAGTTTTATCAATTGGAGATGGGGGCAAGAGGATAAAATAACGATAAATAGTGAAGATCTAGATCTAGGAATGAGAATTATATGGGAATTGTCTTTATAGCAACAACAGCCTTTTAATTAATAATGTACATTGTTCTGCAGCTGCAGCACATTTCCATTATAGTGCCATCATTGAGAGGCATGAACGCAGTTATGTCTTACCTACTAGTTTTACTTAAGGATGGTCTCCAAACCTAGAGGGTATATCCACTAGCGGACATCTTCTTCTAGGGTGTGCAGTCTTGACAACTCTTGTGATTTTTTTCACAAGATTCTCAGCTAGATCCAAGGGCGGGAAGAAGGCACTGCGCTCCCAACCTCCCAAATCTAAGAGGGATGAAGGGACTGAAAAAAATCAGGAGAGGCGTGGGGAGATGGAACACAAGAGAGAGAAAAAAACAAAGTAAGAGAAGAGGTAGAGAATGGAAGAGATGGAGAAAATGCATCCTGTGAAAAACAGCCCACTTTGTCTGCCAGCTTGGGCATGCAGGAGAAGAGTTTCAGATTCAGGTCTCACTTCTCGGAAATCAGGAGAAAAAATAATGAGATTAAAACACAAAAGCTCTCATCAACTTTTAATGGATAACTTTAGAACACAGATAATTCCAAAGTGCTGCTCCACCACTGCTTCTGCTCCCTCCCCCATCCCCACACTGGCTGACATAGTTTTTTTATTTCCCATGTCCTGGCTGGAAGAGTTACATCCTCTGACCTGTGCAGGTCATCCCAGTTCTCCAGCCACTGCAGCTCTGCTGTCCACCACCACCCCACTTCTCCCGCTTTTGTGAGGCTCTGACCAGTCTTTTCACATTTCTTCATATTCCTCCTTCATATCCCAAACTCCTGTAGGACATTCTTCTGGATTTGGCCCTTGACTCCATCCCTTTTTCTTTTAAAAGGACCAATGATCACTATAAAATGCACTGTCCCCAGGCCCTCTGAGCTATTTTACCCTACACACCCAGATTGACTCTTGGTCCCTTCCTTCTACTGCTGCCTCCTTGTTCTCCTGCCCAGAGTAAATTAGAGTCCAGCCTTCTTGTAATATTTTTTTGCCTACTACAAAGAATTAGAGGAAAAAATATATTTCCTGGCAGTGAAGTTATTGAACATTTAGAAACAAGGAACATATATTTGCAAAGAAGCATAGTTTAGAGTTTCTTTGGCTTCTCTTCACTCTTCTATGAATGAATCAATGCACAGAGATTAAATTTGGCATTTCAGTATCTCACTGATATTCCACGGAAAGATTCCTAACATTACAATTACTTACATGTGTTTTACACCTGAAATACATTTCTCAGTGTGGCATCACAATGACTGTGCGACCAGAGTAAGTGTCAATGTTCTTTCAATAAAATTCAGCAGCAGTACAAACCTGAGATGTTAATCCAGGAAGAAGATATATTATACATCACTATTTTGGTGCAAATCCTGCTTTAGAGGAACCACCCAGCAGGGCCAGCTCTAGCCATTTCGCCTCCCCAAGCACAGCGGCACACCGCAGGGGGGCGCTCTGCTGCTTGCCGGTCCCGCGGCTCCAGTGGACCTCCTGCAGACGTCCCTGCGGAGGATCCGCTGGTCCCGCGGCTCGGTGGACCTCCCAGAGTCCACCGAAGCCGCCTGCCACCCTCCTGGCAACCGGCAGAGCGCCCCCACGGCATGCCGCCCCAAGCATGCGCTTGGCACACTGGGGCCTGGAGCCGGCCCTGCCACCCAGGTGAAAGATGAAGCTTTGCATATGGCAGTGTACAATATGTACTATTATTCAAATGTGAGGAATTGTGCCCTGGAGACAGGAAATAGAGAAGACTTCATCTTTGTGATGCTGGAAATCCTAATCAAATCAATGCTAAGAAATAATGATTTTATCAGTATGAAAAGCCTGTACTCTCTCTCTAATGCCTGTTCTGCACTGAGCTAATGAAATGATTGCAGCATACTAAAGAACAAGTATATCCCCCTTCCCTTTCTTAAAATCATCTACATTTTTACAGTGTAAATAGAAGTCAGTACTACCTTCAAATTAGTCTTTTTTCCCTTCTTCTATTTAAATGAATTAATTACTGTCTCAATCAGGTATGCTTTTGTGAGTATAATTTATTGCTAATTGCTACTGTGGACATAGTAGTTACGCTGTTTGGAAATATGTTTTATTTGCATGTACATCACTTTAATCAATGTTCCTGTTTTTTGTTTGGGAAATCTTGTGTGAATCAAACTGAAAACTACCAAATCAGGGCAATAGTTGGTAAGCGGAATGCAAGAAACTTGTATTCCACCTGATCCTGTATACTTAGTTGAAAATCAGTCAAGGGAATGCAAAGTCTTTTTGATAATAAGGACTATTGCTGTTACCCCAAGAACAGTATTATTTTAGTTAAACAAGCAATTACTAAAGCCCCAGATCCACCAAAGGATTTAGGTGCCTAGCTCGGGGGAAAGTGAGTGTTAGCACCTGTATATAATCTGTAACACATGGATGGTCAAGGGGTCATGAACAGGTACTGAGAGTAGTCATGACCATGATCCCTTTCTAAAGGGAGATCTAAAAACTTTTTTCTGTTGTAACTCAGATGGTAAAGGTTGAGTACCACTGATCTAACATGCATTTAGAATATTATGTGTTTCCATATGATTTTTGGAAAGCCATATTTTCTAGGGCAGGAATCATGTTTTCTTTGTTCTTTTAGAGCATTGAGCATGTTATTGGTTCCCAGTAAATTTCTCTCATTTGTACATTTATATATTATCACAATCAGGAATGTTTTCCTTCTACCTTCCAGTGGGAGAAGCTGTGTGTCAGCCTATCCAGCAGAAGATA
This sequence comes from Gopherus flavomarginatus, assembly GCF_025201925.1. NCBI lineage: Eukaryota > Metazoa > Chordata > Testudines > Testudinidae > Gopherus > Gopherus flavomarginatus. The sequence goes on along the minus strand of NC_066620.1, from coordinate 177,774,179 downwards.
TAATTTTCTCACCACAACTATTTTTTTTAAAGAATAAGCAACTGAACTATAGGAGGCTGAACATTTGAGCTGCATCAACAAATATTCAAGTCACATCAGCTTTTTTGTATGTTTGTTACAAACAAGAAGAAAAATCCTTTTTCAAGGCTGTGTTTATTTAAAACTCCTACTGCACATTTCTAATAAATTTACTCAGATCCCTGAGCAACCCTTCTCTAGGTAAAAATAAAGAGTAAATTCATTTCAGAATAACACCAAGTGAACGCAAAAAAACAATCATGTGTACACAGGAGAGTAAACTAGCTGCTAAACTTTTCTCCTCCAATTCCTCCTCCAACACCTTCTCATCTTCTCTTTTAATAGGAAGCACAGAACTCCCCTGCTCTGCCGCCTGGGGAACACACAGCTGCTTACTTTTATCTCACAGTTTGGGTGGAGGGAGGAAGGAACTCTTGATGGCAGCGTATCTTTTATACCACCATTGTGAGGGTGATAGTTTTGAATTAGGATGGGGTACTGTTGACCCATGAGGGTTTGCTGTATGATCAAAAGGCCCGAACACCCTATTCCATGTATCAGTGTCAATACATTAGGTAGGAAGACTTTTTTGGTCAATCAAATACATTTTATCTTTGTCTTCCTAATACAAAAGGAGCCCTTGCTAATCTTCTTCAATAGTCACGATTTTGTGAACTTAGGTTCAGTTCCATCTATAGACCTAAATATGAATGCAAGTATGTGAGTTATAGAGAATCTTTCATAAGTTACTGAATGTGTCTCTGTTAAAAATATAGAATTGTAAATGGCAGGGTGCTGTTCCAGGAAGCTACAATCCTAGATTCTTGTCCTGCCACTGGGAAAAAGCCTGAAGGATTTTCTGTGTTGGGATCATTTGTCTGCTTTCCCTCAAAGTGAGTTATCCTGGGATACAGGAGTAATTTACACTTCCCTGCTCCTGCAGTAGTATATCAGGCTCATCTTCTTTTGAATGTATATCCTTAAAGAATCATTTTTTAACATTTGTAAGAAAAAGAAAAATATTACTAGGGGCTAAGAATTCATATGTACAACCTCAGAACATACGTTCACATTCAAGGAATAAACCTCTGAAAACAGTGGTTTGGAAAGGAATTACTTGCTAAACCCAACCTAACTATAGTGCAACATGATTAACATTGTTATAACAAAGCAAGTGAACTTGTTAAAGTATACAGGAGTTTCATATTTACATACTGCTTTTTCTGTCTCGTACATACCCAAATTTATACACACTACCTAATGTAACACTGAGATTTTTATCTTTGCTTCCTGTGACAAATTTTATATTAATGATATGTGATCGTGGTGCCAATTAAAAGTTTTGAAGCGTTAAAAGTGTTAAAGATTATTTTTTTCACTGTTTTAATTTCAGGTTTGGATTCTCTAACAGGGCATGCATTTCCAGGTAAAGTTACAGTTAGATATTGTGTAACCTTGTGCGTTTTATATTTATTTTGTTTATGTTTTTTTCTTTGCTTGTTCTTTGTCAAAGTGTGTGGTTCCCCCACATGCCATTTCATGTGAAAGCTGTGCCTTAAGATTTTTAGTCCAGGTACATGAAGAGGAGATACCAATATGAATCTTAAAAATATGTAAATGAAAATCAGTTTGCAATGGGAACAACACGATCTTTAAAAATTAAAACCAAACCAAAGGAAAAAGATTGTGGAACTAAAAATTTCAAGTCCAAATTAGAATTACTGAAATGAGTTCAAAGTGGAGCTCAGTTTAATAATCTAATAACATTAACAAGCCTATGCCTGGATAATGATTTAGGAAGTGCAAGATTCGGTTTCCCCCCTGCTGAAGTTTTGAACAGTCATGGGATGGTGTCCTGTAGAGAGTCAAACAAGGATGGGGTACATCATTATAGTATTCTCACAACTTTCCTGCACACAATTGTATCTAATATGACATGACCAACATGATTTAAAATAAAAATATTCACTGTGATGGCTGGATTAGCATTATTATATCCTCAGAGTCATAGTTTACTTGACCAATGTGAACATTTTGGGCTGAGAATTTTCCAGTCAGCAATTAGATTTGATGCTCATTGATCAAGCGGATTTCTACATTGTGCCTGGAATGTAGTTTTTACCGCGTGTATCAAAATGATGCAATAGTGTGTTTAAATGATCAGTCTCGGTAATGCTGCAAGCTTTTTCTGTTTTACAAATGTCCAACTCTACTCAAAATCTCCCTTCATGGTAGAGCAGTGAGTCAAATAAAATGAAATAGGTGGTGAAATCCAAGACATAATGTGTTAGATATCCAAGAAGTTGTTGACCAAAAGGTAGAGATTATATGTCTCTGTTTTAATAGAACAGTCTTGGTCTTTCATATGATATCCAAGTGCCTGAATGTCTTTTGGGACACTTCAAGTTTATCTTTGTTTTCATGCAATCAATACATGTGTTATTTTAAATAACTACAGAAGGGGGAGGTTTTGTGCTGGGCTTTTCAGATGCTCATGTGGGAGCCAGATTCTGCCATCCTTACTCAATAAGTACTTTATCTATGAGTAGTCCCACTGGCATAAATGAGAATACTCATGGAGTAATATACCCCCAGTCAATCTAAAGAGTTATGTAAATCTGTTTCTTAATATAGGAATAAAATCACTGCTGAGTCAGAAGTTGGCAGAAGTAGCATCAGCACACATTTGTTAAAAACCACAAAAGCCAGCCCTTTTAGTTTGAAAATATGGCCACTTTAACAGAAGGAGATTACTCAAAGTGACTAACAGTAGGGCTTCAGTATTATTTTGTGTGAAACAAAGGAGTGGGAAGGAGACTCCATGTTTGTTTTGCCAAGAAAACATCCAGTGTAAAGGCCAAATGCATCCCAAGTGTAAGCACATGCAACTCTATCAAATGGCACTTTGCATAACAGGGATACATATATCCTGTGCATAGTCAACCATCAAAGAGATGCAGATTGATAATATCTGTGTCCATGAGGAGTAAAAGCCTGGAAACGGGGATTTGAGTTATACAGGCTCCAGATGGAGGTCTGCTTAACCCAGAGAAACCATTTCCTGAATCTTCAGTGCTGCTTGATATTGCTCAGTCAGCTGCTACTTCTTCACCATAGCTTAGTTTAGTCAAGGCACCAGCTTCTGATTTATTAGCATTTGTTACGGAAGGAGATTTCTTTCCCTGGCAAATGTGATAAATAGCCTGTCCCTGCACACACATGATTTTTCTGGCAGAGTTGGGACACTTTCTTTCCTCACAGAGAGATTTATCTCCAGTGTGGAATGTTTTACAGTGCCTCCTAAGTGAGGACTGTATGCTTATCTTTGATCATTAGTTATTAATTGTCTCCTCCTGTGCTAGTTCAGCAAGCCATATGTGTAACTTAGGCCCTTGTCCTGTTTAAATTCATGTGGATTCCCACTGATTTCCTAGGGATACTGTGGGGGTGTAAGGATCTAAAGCTTTAAGTGGATTCACAGTCCTAGCAGAAAATCACTATCTTGTATGGACGTGTTAGTTATGAGATTTAAGGCTCTTCATTGAGGGAAACCCTAACCACCCAAACTATATGGGTCTTTATATCATTTTTGTTGCTGTTCCCTAAACTCCCTCCAATTTGTCCACATCTTTCTTAAAGCAAGGTGACCAAAACAGGATGCAATATTCCAGCTGAGGCCTCACCCATGCTGAGCAGAATGGAACAGTTACTTCATGCGTCTTACTGTCAGTACATGCAAGAATTATGTTAGCCTTTTTTGCAACGGCATCACATCATTGGCTCATGTTCAATTTGTGATTTACTATAAATCTCTGATCCTTTTTGGTGGATATAGTGTACTTGGATTTTCAGAAAGCCTTTGACAAGGTCTCTCACCAAAAGCTCTTAAGCAAAGTAAGCAGTCATGAGATAAGAGAGAAGGCCCTCTCATGGATCAGTAACTGGTGAAAAGTTAGGAAACAAAGGTTAGGAATAAATGGTCAGTTTTCAGAATGGAGAGAGGTAGATAGTGGTGTCCCCCAGGGATCTGTACTGGGACTGGTGCTGTTCATCCTATTCATAAATGAGCCAGAAAAAGGAGTACACAGTGAGGTGGCAAAATTTGTAGATGATACAAAATTATTCAAGATAGTTAAATCCAAAGCAGACTGCAATAATAATGCATAATTAGCATGGCCATGAAAGGTATTACTATTATCACGTCCTTTACAACAACAATAACATAATCCTACACTAAACAACAATAATACAAACATTAACATTCCCATTGTAATAATATAATGGGGTTGCTATACATCCTTAATCACAAAACACAATACATTATACTTAATACATAAAATAAACACTCTATAGACTATATAAAGAACATATTTCTCAACTTGATATATATTTTGAAGCATATGAATTTGCCCTTGTAATTGAGATTGTTGGGAACCTTCCCACATCACTCAGGGGAAGAAAAACTTTAATGCCCCAAGCCCTAAGCCACTTTCATACTCACACACGTATGTCCAGACTGGCCACGTCTGTGTATAACATCCAGAGAAGGGGGGAAGGTGGACAGGAGATTATCCTGTATACAGCTTGTCCAGAATCTCTAACTTGCTTCCACTCTTCCATTCTTTTTCACCCTGGGGTCTCTTGCAGCGTCTCTTTCAGAGATTCCAGTCCAGGCCGGCTGCCTGTGGCTTCTTCAGTGTCCCCAAAACCACCCAGGGTTGCAAAGGTAAACTGTTGGATTTCACTGGACAACTAAGCTTTGCAAGTGTAATCTCAGTCCTGTAACTTGTATTGCCTTTGGTTTGGCTCTGTCTATATTTTTTCACAGCCAGCTGGGGCTGAAAGCAGTTTTTCTTTGTACTTGGCATGGTCTGTATTGATTCTTGACATTGAACATAGAGCAGCTTTCTCTTTATCTCTGGGCCAAGCTGAATTTTAACCCATTCCTTTCTTCAATAGACAAATTGCTCCCACTGTGCGTCAGAGGCTTTTTGGTGATTAAAAGCTCCTCTGAGATGTATGATCTTATCTAGATTGAAAGTACTTCTAGTGGGCATTGTTTAGATGGATTTTCACGTGTGTAAAGGTTCCAATTGTCTAAACACCTGCAGGTTCTAGGACCATAATGTACGTACATGAAATATGCTGGGGTACCCTTAGCAGGTGTGGGGGAATGCTTAGACTGTCCCCTACCCATTTTCCAATCACACACACACAGGGAGGGTGCCCTGTCCACTAGCAGCTCATAAACTAAAGGTATCACACCACAGGTCACTCACACAGGAAAGGTTAACGAGGATGGCCATGACCCTCTACACCTCCCTTCAGCAAAGAGCGTCGGCTAGTCTCAGAAAGATGGTGCCGCTTACTCTCATTGCTTAAAGTGAGATGATCAGACCAGTCAGTGGCTCACACGGAGAGGAAAGGGGGAGGGAAGATGGGTTCACACAATCCTAGACCCAGGCAGGCGCTCTCCGGACAGGCAGAGACAGCCCACCTTGGGTCGGATCTTTTACCAATCCACTAGGTGGAGTCACTGGGCTTGCGTTAGAGTATTTCTGGTCACGAGCCTGCCAGGTTCGCAGAATACTCTGGGTGTCTTCCGGCGACTCTCATTCACGCTGGTATACCCACACACACCCCAAGGCCTCTATTTCTAAATACCATAATGCATCTTTACCTTATGTCCAGACTCAATACACTTTCCCTTATCTCTGGTGGTTAAAACCCCTCTTCAGGGTAAAAACCCCTCAGCACCGGTGCCTTAACCTTATGTATTTCCCTTATGCATTAACCTTATTGGGGGTGGCAAAACTAAATCCCCAGCACCACATCAAGCTAACCTTATTGGGGTGGCAAAACAATTCCCCAGCACCGCTCTGCATCTGATCTTGCTGCACAGTCAATAAGTTCGGATGGCGTAAGCCCACCAGGGACAAATGGCCCCATAGGCAGTCCTCCTCTGATACCCCAATAGAGATTTCAAAAGGTCTCTACCTCTATTGAGGTGCCATGGGGTTTGAAGGGGAACGGTCTGCAGCAGCTGCTGTTGTCTCCGCAGGCGTTGTCATCCTGGATGAGCCCCCAGATCGTCGAAGAAAAACAGAGTTCTCACTCTCTGATTGGATGTACCAAGTCAGATACTTTATTATCTCTAGGGCCTGGTCTACACTACGACTTTAGTCAAATTTAGCAGTGTTACCTCAATTTAACCCTGGACCCATCCACATAACAAAGCCCTTGTTTTCGACTTAAAGGACTCTTCAAATCGATTTCTTTACTCTACCTCCGACAAGGAGATTAGTGCTGAAATCGGCCTTGCCAGGTTGAATTTGGGGTAGTGTAGATGCAATTCAACAGTATTGGCCTCCGGGAGCTATCCCAGAGTGCTCCATTGTGACCTTTCTGGACAGCACTCTCAACTCAGATGCACTGGCTAGGTAGACAGGAAAAGGCCCGCGAACTTTTGAATTTCATTTCCTGTTTGGCCAGCGTGATGAGCTGAACAGTACAGGTGACCATGCAGAGCTCATGCAGAGCTCATCAGCATGATGTGCTCATTGCCCAGCCCATACTTTGTGAGAAGTCTGTGACCATGTCTGTGTCCTCATCATTCTCGTCATCGCACTGCCATTGCCTTCTCGCCTGGTTTTGTGCAAAACAATTGTCTGCCGTTGCTCTGATGGAGGGAGGGGCAACTGACGACATGGTGTCATAAACAGATAGCTAAGGGTTAATGTCTCTTTCACCTGAAGCACCTGACCAGAGGACCAATCAGGAAACCGGATTTTTTCAACTTTGGGTGGAGGGAATTGTGTGTCTGAGTCTTTTGTCTTTGTTTTCTGGCTGCCTGCTTTCTCTGAGCTTTGGAGAAGTAGTTTCTATTTTCTAGTCTTCTGTTTCCAAGTGTAAGGACAAAGAGATCAGATAGTAAGTTATATGGTTTCTTTTCTTTGGTATTTGCATGAATATAAGTGCTGGAGTGCTTTGATTTGTATTCTTTTTGAATAAGGCTGTTTATTCAATATTCTTTTAAGCAATCGACCCTGTATTGTATCATCTTAATACAGAGAGATCATTTGTACTTATTTTTCTTTCTTTTTATATAAAGCTTTCTTTTAAGACCTGTTGGAGTTTTTCTTTACTTCAGGGAAATTGAGTCTGTACTCACCAGGGAATTGGTGGGAGGAAGAAATCAAGGGGAGATTTGTGTGTTGGATCGCTAGCCTGATTTTGCATTCCCTCTGGGGGAATAGGAAAGTACTTTTTGTTTCCAGGATTGGGAACGGAGAGGGGGAGTCCCTCTGTGTAGTTTCACAGAGCTTGTGTCGGTGTATCTCTCCAGGAGCACCTGGAGGGGGGAAGGGAAAAAGGATTATTTCCCTTGGTTGTGAGACTCAAGGGATTTGGGTCTTGGGGTCCCCAGGGAAGGTTTTTCAGAGGGACCAGAGTGCCCCAAAACACTCTAATTTTTTGGGTGGTGGCAGCAGGTACCAGGTCCAAGCTGGTAACTAAGCTTGGAGGTTTTCATGCTAACCCCCATATTTTGGACGCTAAGGTCCAAATCTGGGACTAAGGTTATTACATGGTGTAGCAGTGGTGGGATATAGACAGAATCCGGAAGCCAGTAGGAATATTATATTTTTCTTTTCTCTGCTAAGGGCTTTTTAGCAGAGAGAGAAGCAGTTGGTTTTAAAAGGGAACCAGAGAGAATTTTTTTTCTGCTCTCTCTCGCAGTTTGTGGCTTGCATGTTAAGGGTCTTTTGTCATGCAATAGCCCTCCCATTAGGAGGCAAGTACCAGCACTTATAGGCATGCAAATAAAGTGGTTTTTCTGGTTTCCCTTCATTGAACATTAGCTAGAGAGAGAAAGGGAAAAAAGCACTGTTGCTAGGCAGACTTCAGGAGGCAACAGAGAACCTGCAGTTCAGAAGATAAACACCGGAGGGCACCCCAACACAAGAAAACAGGAACCATGACTTCTAAGGCAAAAATTGAGGCCGAAGAACAAATCAAAGAAGCTGAACACAGGCGACAGATGGAGATGAAAGAAAAGGAAGAAAGCATCAAACTGGCAGCCTTCCAAAGAGAACAGGCAGCCCAAGAGGCAGCACACAAAAGAAAACTAGAAGAAGAAGAGGTGGCCTACCGAAGGAAACAAGCAGAAGAAGAGTTGGCCCACCGCCGAGAAATGGAAAAAACAACAAAAAGAAATGGAAAAACAACAAAAAGAGAATGAAGAGAAGGAAAAACAGAGAAAACATGAACTGGAGTTGGCAAAAGCTGGGCTGCCTGTGCCAGCCAACCCTAACAACCCGGCGCCAAATATTGCTCCACAGCACAGGAAATTTCCCACCTACAAGGCAGGTGATGACACCGAGGCCTTCTTGGAAAATTTTGAAAGAGCCTGTCTTGGGTACAGCATTCCCGAAGACCAGTACATGGTAGAATTGAGGTCACAGCTCAGTGGACCTTTAGCAGAGGTGGCAGCTGAAATGCCTAAGCACCAAATGAATGACTATAAACTTTTTCAAACCAAGGCCAGATACAGGATGGGGATAACCCCAGATCATGCCCGTCGGCGCTTCAGAACCCAAAAGTGGAAACCCGAGGTGTCATTTCCCAAACACGCCTACTACATTGCAAAAAACTATGAGGCCTGGATAACAGGAAACAACGTTCAAACCTTGGAAGAACTAAACCTCCTCATACAAATGGAACAGTTCTTGGATGGTGTTCCTGAAGACATCACACGGTACATACAAGATGGAAATCCCAAAGATATCGCTGAGGCGGGGGAGATTGGAGCCAAATGGATGGAACTGGCAGAAAGCAAAAAAGCTACTGTCAAGGGGAACGATTACCCCAGGGGGCACACAGACCATAAACCCTACAACCGAGGACAGCCAAAGACCCCACATACCACCCAAGTAAAGCCACAGATACCCTACCCTTCAACCTCACCAGTCTCCAGTAACTCACCTCGGCCCAGTGACCCATCAGATGGAAGATGCTTTAAGTGTAATGAACTGGGACATATCAAGGCCAAGTGTCCCAAGAACACCATGCGAGTGCAATTCATTACACCACCATCACACCAAAGATCCCCAGGCCCGGATGCCTCTCAAATACCCTTGGAGCGAAGGGAAAATTTGAGAGTGGGCGGAAAGAAGGTTACTGCGTGGAGAGACACGGGGGCACAAGTGTCAGCTATCCACCAATCCTTCGTTGACCCCAAATTCATCAACCCAAAGGCCAAAGTTACAATTTACCCCTTCATGTCACAAGCTGTAGACTTGCCTACAGCTCAACTGCCTGTCCAGTACAAAGGCTGGTCAGGAATGTGGACTTTTGCAGTCTATGACAATTATCCTATCCCCATGCTACTGGGGGAAGACTTGGCCAACCAGGTGAGGCGGGCCAAGAGAGTGGGAATGGTTACACGTAGCCAAACCAGGCAAGCTTCCAGACCCATTCCTGTTCCTGAGCCGTCCACAGAGGCCCCGTCTGTGTTACCAGAGACCCAGACAGAGGTAGTGGACCCGGATTCCATGCCAACCACTGAAACAGCCACAGCACCTCCAGTCCCAGGCCCGGAACTGGAACAGCAACCAGCACCAGCAAGTGCAACCACATCTTCAAACTCAACGCCAGAGGGCGCCAGCAAGCCAAAACTGGCAGAAGCAACAGACAGCCATACCCAAAAGGCTCAGCCAGAGTCTGAAATACCCTCAGGTACACCAGCGGAGAGCGGTACACCAGCAACGGAAACAACACCATCACCTACATCGCTTCCAGAGGGACCAAGCCCAAGTCCACAGTCTGAGGAAGAACTGGTGACCCCAGCCTCAAGGGAACAGTTCCAGACTGAGCAGGAAGCAGATGACAGCCTTCAGAAAGCTTGGGCGGCGGCACGGAACACCCCACCGCCTCTCAGCTCTTCTAATCGATCCCGGTTTGTTATAGACCAAGGACTTTTATACAAGGAAATTCTTTCTGGTGGACACCGGGAAGAATGGCAGCCGCAAAAACAGTTGGTGGTTCCAACTAAGTACCGGGGGAAGCTCTTAAGCTTAGCCCATGATCAGCCCAGTGGCCATGCTGGGGTGAACAGAACCAAGGACCGGTTGGGGAAGTCCTTCCACTGGGAGGGGATGGGCAAGGACGTTGCCAAGTATGTCCGGTCTTGTGAGGTATGCCAAAGAGTGGGAAAGCCTCAAGACCAGGTCAAGGCCCCTCTCCAGCCACTCCCCATAATTGAGGTCCCATTTCAGCGAGTAGCTGTGGATATTCTGGGTCCTTTCCCAAAAAAGACGCCCAGAGGAAAGCAGTACGTACTGACTTTAGTGGACTTTGCTACCCGATGGCCGGAAGCAGTAGCTCTAGGCAACACCAGGGCTAACACTGTGTGCCTGGCCCTAACAGACATCTTTGCCAGGGTAGGTTGGCCCTCCGACATCCTTACAGATTCAGGGTCTAATTTCCTGGCAGGGACCATGGAAAAACTGTGGGAAACTCATGGGGTGAATCACTTGGTTGCCACCCCATACCACCATCAAACCAATGGCCTGGTGGAAAGGTTCAATGGAACTTTGGGGGCCATGATACGAAAATTCATCAACGAATTCTCCAATAATTGGGACCTAGTGTTGCAGCAGTTGCTGTTTGCCTACAGGGCTGTACCACATCCCAGTTTAGGGTTTTCACCATTTGAACTTGTGTATGGTCACGAGGTTAAGGGGCCATTACAGTTGGTGAAGCAGCAATGGGAGGGGTTTACGCCTTCTCCAGGAACAAACATTCTGGACTTTGTAAGCAACCTACAAAGCACCCTCCGACACTCTTTAGCCCTTGCTAGAGAGAACCTAAAGGATGCTCAAGAAGAGCAAAAGGCCTGGTATGACAGACATGCCAGAGATCGGTCCTTCAAGGTAGGAGACCAGGTTATGGTCTTGAAGGCGCAACAGGCCCATAAGATGGAAGCATCATGGGAAGGGCCATTCACGGTCCAAGAGCGCCTGGGAGCTGTAAACTACCTCATAGCATTTCCCAATTCCTCACTAAAGCCTAAAATGTACCATGTTAATTCTCTCAAGCCTTTCTATTCCAGAGATTTACAGGTTTGTCAGTTTACAGTCCAGGGAGATGATGCTGAGTGGCCTGACGGTGTCTACTACGACGGGAAAAAAGACGGTGGCGTGGAAGAGGTGAACCTCTCAACCACCCTGGAACGTCTGCAGCGGCAACAAATCAAGGAGCTGTGCACTAGCTTCGCCCCATTGTTCTCAGCCACCCCAGGACGGACTGAACGGGCATACCACTCCATTGATACAGGTAATGCTCACCCAATCAGAACCCCACCCTACCGAGTGTCTCCTCATGCCCAAGCTGCTATAGAACGGGAGATCCAGAACATGCTACAAATGGGTATAATCCGCCCATCTACCAGTGCATGGGCATCTCCAGTGGTTCTGGTACCCAAACCAGATGGGGAAATACGCTTTTGCGTGGACTACCGTAAGCTAAATGCTGTAACTCGTCCGGACAACTATCCAATGCCACGTACCGATGAGCTATTGGAAAAGTTGGGACGTGCCCAGTTCATCTCTACAATAGACTTAACCAAGGGGTACTGGCAAGTACCGCTAGATGAACCTGCCAAGGAGAGGTCAGCATTCGTCACCCATGCGGGGGTGTATGAATTCAATGTCCTTCCTTTTGGCCTTCGAAATGCACCTGCCACCTTCCAGAGGCTGGTAGATGGTCTACTAGCTGGACTGGGAGAATTTGCAGTTGCCTACCTCGATGATGTGGCCATTTTTTCAGACTCCTGGCCCGAACACCTACTACACCTGGAAAAGGTCTTTGAGCGCATCAGGCAGGCAGGACTAACTGTTAAGGCCAAAAAGTGTCAAATAGGCCAAAACAGAGTGACTTACCTGGGGCACCAGGTGGGTCGAGGAACCATAAACCCCCTACAGGCCAAGGTGGATGCTATCCAAAAGTGGCCTGTCCCACGGTCCAAGAAGCAGGTCCAATCCTTCTTAGGCTTGGCTGGATACTACAGGCGATTTGTACCCCACTACAGCCAAATCGCTGCCCCACTGACCGACCTGACCAAAAAGACCCAGCCAAATGCAGTTAAGTGGACTGATGAGTGTCAAAAGGCCTTTACCCAACTTAAGGCAACGCTCATGTCTGACCCTGTGCTCAGGGCCCCGGATTTTGACAAGCCATTCCTAGTAACCACAGATGCATCTGAGCGTGGTATAGGAGCGGTGCTCATGCAGGAAGCAACAGATCACAACTTCCATCCTGTCGTGTTTCTCAGCAAGAAACTGTCTGAGAGGGAAAGTCACTGGTCAGTCAGTGAAAAGGAATGCTATGCCATTGTGTACGCCCTGGAAAAGCTACGCCCATATGTTTGGGGACAGCGGTTCCAACTACAAACTGACCATGCTGCACTAAAGTGGCTTCATACTGCCAAGGGGAACAACAAGAAACTTCTTCGTTGGAGTTTAGCTCTCCAAGATTTTGATTTTGAAATTCAACACATCACAGGAGCTTCTAACAAAGTAGCTGATGCACTCTCCCGTGAGAGTTTCCCAGAATTCAGTAGTTAAAAAGTGTTCTTAAAATGTAGAAGTCTGTTAGTTATATACTTAGGAGTATATGTAAAGGTGTATGTGTTGTATTAATCTGTTTATTTTCAAGTTCTAGAAGGAAATCGCTGCCAGTGAGCTTCCCCACTGTCTGCAATTTGGGGGGCGTGTCATAAACAGATAGCTAAGGGTTAATGTCTCTTTCACCTGAAGCACCTGACCAGAGGACCAATCAGGAAACTGGATTTTTTCAACTTTGGGTGGAGGGAATTGTGTGTCTGAGTCTTTTGTCTTTGTTTTCTGGCTGCCTGCTTTCTCTGAGCTTTGGAGAAGTAGTTTCTATTTTCTAGTCTTCTGTTTCCAAGTGTAAGGACAAAGAGATCAGATAGTAAGTTATATGGTTTCTTTTCTTTGGTATTTGCATGAATATAAGTGCTGGAGTGCTTTGATTTGTATTCTTTTTGAATAAGGCTGTTTATTCAATATTCTTTTAAGCAATCGACCCTGTATTGTATCATCTTAATACAGAGAGATCATTTGTACTTATTTTTCTTTCTTTTTATATAAAGCTTTCTTTTAAGACCTGTTGGAGTTTTTCTTTACTTCAGGGAAATTGAGTCTGTACTCACCAGGGAATTGGTGGGAGGAAGAAATCAAGGGGAGATTTGTGTGTTGGATCGCTAGCCTGATTTTGCATTCCCTCTGGGGGAATAGGAAAGTACTTTTTGTTTCCAGGATTGGGAACGGAGAGGGGGAGTCCCTCTGTGTAGTTTCACAGAGCTTGTGTCGGTGTATCTCTCCAGGAGCACCTGGAGGGGGGAAGGGAAAAAGGATTATTTCCCTTGGTTGTGAGACTCAAGGGATTTGGGTCTTGGGGTCCCCAGGGAAGGTTTTTCAGAGGGACCAGAGTGCCCCAAAACACTCTAATTTTTTGGGTGGTGGCAGCAGGTACCAGGTCCAAGCTGGTAACTAAGCTTGGAGGTTTTCATGCTAACCCCCATATTTTGGACGCTAAGGTCCAAATCTGGGACTAAGGTTATTACACATGGCTTACAGGGAATTAAAATCAACAAAGGGCATGGCTTTGCATCAAGGAGAAACCCAAACAACTGTCACACACAATGGCCACCTCAAGGATTGAACTCAAAACCCTGGGTTTAGCAGGCCATTGATTTCACAAAACAAATCGGGTCAATTTCTTGTTTTGATCCACTCCATCTATCTTTTACATCTTTGGCTGGCAGCAGACGGTGCAGTACGACTGCTAGCCATCGTCATTTCTGGGTGCTTAGCAGAAAATGGGAATGACCTGGCTGAGTCACTCCCATTTCTGCCCAGGCGCGCCCCGACCTACCTCACTGAGATCGGCTAAAAGAGCACCCAGGAATATGACAATGATGGCTATCAATCATAATGCACCGTCTGCTGCCAAAAGGCAATGAGCTGCTGCTGTGTAGCAATGCAGTCCCACGTCTGCCAGCACCCAGGAGACGTACGGTAATGGTGAGCTGAGTGGGCTTCATGCTTGCCGTGGTATGGCGTGTGCTCAGGTAACCCAGGAAAAAAGGCACGAAATGATTGTCTGCCATTGCTTTCACGGAGGGAGGGAGAGAGAGGGGGGCCTGACGACTTACCAGAACCACCTGCAACACTGTTTTTGCCCCATCAGGCATTGGGATCTCAATCCAGAATTCCAATGGGCAGTGGAGACTGCCGGAACTGTGGGATAGCTACCCACAGCTAACCACAGTGCAACGCTCTGGAAGTCGACGCTAGCCTCGGTACTGTGGACTCAGTCCGCCGACTTAATGCACTTAGAGCATTTTGTGTGGGGACACAAACAATCGACTCTATAAAAACGATTTCTAAAAAATCGACTTCTATAAATTTGACCTAATATCGTAGTGTAGACATACTCTAGCAATTGGTTTGTGACTACTTTTTACCTGACGAAATGGCATTTTGCCTTTTAGAAAGTGTATGTTATTCCATGGGTTACAGTTGGTGAGTAATCTGTTGAACCGTTCATTTTTCAGACTAACCAACCTGTTAAGTTTAGATGTTATGTGAACATTGTATTCTTTTCCATTGCTTGTGGTTGAAATCATAGTTTACCAGCCAGTGCCTGCTCAATCATGCTGTTGGCAACTGTGGCATTCAGTAATAAGTTAGAGTAAATCTTACTTTGTCTAATTGTATTCTCTAAATTTTCTCTGTGGTTTTTCAGAATTCTTTGGAAGATTAGGGAGAGGTGGACATTGCAAAACAAATGATAAGGAACTATGTTTAATCCAAGGTTCTCAGCATCAGAAATCTCTGACATCTAAAGTCATTACCATTTGGATGACAAATCAATCTATTCAAAGATATTGTTGGAGAAATTATATTATAAAGATGCTACTTTCTAACTATCCTCTTGAAGACTGATTCAATTCTGATCTCACACTTAAATTGAGGTTTAGTTGGGATTACTCCTGATTTACATCACAGTAAACCAGAGCAAGCTGAGGAACATACAGTGCAATCTTGATAGATAACAGAAAAAGTAAAGACATCAAACCACCGATGTATGGGGAATGGTTTGATGACAAAACAAAAAGGACTGTGACTCATTGACTATTCCTGGTGTTTCCCATGTATTGCAGAATTCTATGGGTAAGATCAGAAATGAGTGAATATTCTCATAAATTGCACTTGTCTTGGTGGGCGCCACTGGACCATGGTTCAGCAGTAATTTTAAAGTTGCATTAATTCTGTATACGTTTTGCACGGCCTTTTGCGGTTCACCTTGGGTGAAATTTTCACCTGAGCAGAATGCCAGTAAAAGACCTACATACCAAATAAATTTCACATAAACCCTCAACATCTGAAGTGGATTTAAGTGGTTCATATGCTTTTTGCTGACCGTAACTCTGAGTCTGCAAAGCAGAGCTGTGTGGGAACTGGAATTTCTCTTCCACAGAAAATTCTGAAGTTCCAGATAAAAAAAAGTATATTAAAAAAACCATTCAGAATCAGACAGAAAGACAGAGATGCAGAATTTTTCAAGGGCGGTATATAAAAAGAATCAGTTTCAGAAGAACTTACATGAAATTTTTCAAAAAGTTCCAGTCCCACCTTCCAGGGGCTTTTCAGTTTTCTGGATGCAGCAGCCTGCTAGGCAGGCTGTCAAGGAGCCTGGGAACTGGGATTCTCAGCAGCCTGCCTATCGAGCCACTTGGAAGCCTGGGAACCTGAGCTCCCCAGGAGTTTTCCAGATGTAATGCCGAGGTGCTGAGAGGCTGGAAGCCCTGAGATCCCCAGCTCTGTGGCAGTCCACCAGGTGAGCTGCTGAGGAGCCTGGAAGGCCACGGAGCTTGATCTACCTGGTAGCCAGCAAGGCATGCTGTTGAGGAGGCAGGAAACAAGGCAGGCATCTGTTGGAAACATGACTGTTTTTTGTCAAAATCTAAACATTCCCAGTAGATTGTTTCAATTTTGATTAAAAATGGTTTGTTAAAAAATTGCTAACAGCTCTGCTGCCAAACATGGAACATAGTGTGTGATAAAGACCCGAAATGAGGGACACAAAAAATTACTCATTCAGGAATCTGAAATTGACGTGAGATTCTTTCCTTCATTGAAAATAAATTTCTATAATCTCAGTTTTAAGATACTTTATTTTGGATGTAAAGAAATACTTTTCAATAAGAAAAACCAAGAGGACTCTGGAATTAAGATAACTTTGGAACTAAAATGAGTAACATTCTTTGAAAAGAAGTACACTTGAGAGATAAGGTGGTGACGCTCTGCGGAGGGGTATATTTCTCTCCTCGTGATTAGTTGGCGTCCATTTCTTTTGCCTATCGCCATGCTTTGCTTTTCTTTGGCAACAGTTGAATATAGCTGAAGTGTGGAAGACTTTATCTTTTGCTTCCCAGTCATTTGTGAAACCTGTTGTCCTGCTAGATAAAGTCTGGTGAACTCCTGACTGTATATAATGTTAAGTTAAGGACTTATTTTTTCAGTTGTGCTTGTAATTAATTTTGTTTGGCGTTTTATTAGTTAATAGTTGTTGTTGTAAAGTGCTCTGGGGGTGCTTGACATTAAGGCAGCAATATAAAACAGTGTGATTATATGTCTCACTCTTTACTTTAAAACAGAATTGAAGGAAAATAAAATGAAAATTTCATCTGGACCATAGTTATTACAGGATGATGTATATTTTGATTTACAAAATAAATTAATTCATTCCTTGGTATCTTTTCAATTAAACATTTTCTTCCTTGAAAATCTGAAACATAATTATTTGAGGGCTGCAGAGGCAGCAGTAATTCTGATGTTGGGCTTGTCAAGTTATTGTGAACATTCTGCTAAGGCAGTGATTTTTCTGCATTGTCAGTCATCCATTTTTGCTCTACATTAGTCTGGGACGCTGCTCAAAATGACATTGTCAAAAGCCTCTTAAATTGCAGTACATCTTAAATAGCTCCAATGCATCAGCATGTTGAAGGAAACAGGTCAAAATGAAGAATCTATTCCATTCTTTCAAAATAATGATATTGAGACGTTGTAAGCTAATTCTGTATTCCATGGGAACTCATATGAAGGAAGATGTAAAATTGGAATTATAGCCAAGGACAAATCCTAAAGGAAATTAATTTGGACTAAGGGTTGCAAAAGTGGTCAATTAGTTTGGCTTATGTCATTAATCTGCCAACATGATATTTTAAAATATAGATTCTGGCAGTTCTCTGAATTATTGTGTATAATTATTGTACCTGTTAGATGCATGCAGAAAATGTAAAAGAAATGTTCTGATATTGCATTAAATCCTACATTTGCTTGAAAAGAAACTAACTACTTTGCATAACATACTGTCATGGAGTAGTAAGAATGGTCTGTTTCTAAGGTCTGTGGTCTAAGAGTCAGAAGTTACTGTTCTAAGTAGATTTCTTACGTGATCTTTGGCAAGTCACTTAGTTTCCTTATCTTAAAAATATGGATAAAAAATCCTCAAGGCTAAACTCATTAACATGTCTCATATGCTTTGAAACCTTCATCTAGGAGGTGCTCTAAAAATACAGAAGTATTATTATTAAATATTTGGTAACATTTCTAACTAACCTCGCTAACATACCATATAGATGTTGCTCCGTAGTTCAGAGTTCATGACTTCAATGGAGCGATTCCAATTTACACCAGCCGCAGATTATGCCCAGAACACTTTACAAAATGACAGCTTCATTTAGTATCATACATTTTTCTATACCACAGTATGCTTTTTGTCAGGGTTACAAGAACATTCGTAATCTTTATGACCCCAGACAGTTCAATATTAAGTAAGGTTCCTCCATGAATTTTGGCTCTTTATATATCCAGCACAGTGGAATATAGGAGAGCAACCTATATTTTAAAATAGTTTTAAGCTATTAGTTACCATAATCATTATAATTATACATAAAGGACAGCATCCTCAAAATAATGTGACCCCAGTATACTTTTTATTTTTTTCCAAGTACATTTTTAACTTTTACATTTTTTACTGTGACAAAGCCATGACTTTTTCTTAGTTCTTGACATGATAAGCAACCAGCCTTGCCCGCATGTTATCAGGGCTATGAAGGGGAGGAATTGGCAGCTAACCAACTTACTAAAAACTGAGTACTAAGACAAGTTTAATGTATTTCATAGAATAAAATTCTGATACCTTTTCCTATTGCAAAGATTTTAACAAGAATAAGTAGTGGTATGACATGAATCTACTCTCCAGACAGTTACTATAATAAGAATGATAAAAGTACAAATATAAAGCATAGTATTTACTGTTTTAAGATTAGACTGATGGATGGTATGATTTTAATGTAATTCTTGAAAGCTTGCCTTTACCATTTTTCTTTTTCTGTTAGTCCAGTAAATGCTGCCCGTATGGAGTATGTAGCCTGTGTGTGGAGTAAAAATGCAAAGAGCAAATTAGTCTGGTAATAATTACTATTTATTTCTAGTGTTAATTTTCCTTCTCTACCTGATAGGCCTAATTCTGGTTTTACATCAATTTAATTCTCTTTCCTTAATTCGACTTGCTCCTGATTGACACTGGAGTAAATGAAATCAGAGGCAGGCCATGTGTGTTCAGAAGAAGGGTAGATTATCCCAATGACATGCATAATTAATTGACAGCTGTTAAGTTAACAGTGTTACACTTTCACCTTCCAAATACTGTGGGTCGGGGGTCAGGCTCAGTGGAGGACTTAAGATCACCTTCAAATGTACCATTAATGATAAGGGAACAACAGATTGTGATACTCTTACTCATAATGAGACTCAGTGATTGAGTAGTTCTGCAGAAAGAGTCCTTTTGCCTTCATTGGAACCACTTTTGGCGAAAAGTCTACTCAGAATAGGATAAGCTACTTAGTGTGAGCCAGAGTGTTTCAATCTGGCTCTGAGCATATGTGAAGGTTACAGGGCTCCAAACTTCTGACTTGGGCCACAACTATCCGGGTATGGAAATGAAGCATCGCTTTGGTGAGAATATGCTTTGGCATCGTGCTACATCAGGTGTTCAAAAATTTTCACAGACACTTTTTACTGATTATGAAGTATTGAAAAAATCAGGTTTTTCTTTTATTATTCGAAGTTGAAAGATCCATTTTGGAACTTGGGACTGTGGGACTGTGTACGTACTACTTGAGTGCATTTAGGGTGGAGTAAGCACAAGAGACTTAAGCAGTTCAGTGTACTTGTTGTGCTGGCCTTTCTGCAACAAGACAGGGTGAATGTTACCCATATCGTATGACTGGCAGGGGAGGATGGAGCCCAGGGGAGTAGATCCAGCTTGTTCCTCAGATTCCAGAGGGAGTCAGATTAATTCAGAGTTTGACAAACTTTAAGTGCCTGTGAAAGGCCCTCATTTGGACCTTCCCCACCATAACCAAACTAATAGTAGATGGGAAACCATGTAGATGAGTCTTGTAAGCAGTGCCTTCTCTATCAGTTAATAGAGAAAACCAGAAGACTAGGAACCTTGCTTGGCATAGTTAACTTAAAACACTACAGTGATGGGCACCATAGAAAACCCCATGAAAGTCAGGTGGGTAGAGAGGGGAACAATTTGTCAAGCTCCCTCTGAAATGAGGGCTGTACTGCCATCAGACCTTTTCTGGTGTTTTATCTGTCACAATATGAGATTCTTAGAAGAATCACTTTTGTATTTGTGATGACAATGAAGGTCTTAGAATGGAAAGCAGCTGTGTTAGCTCAAGTATGTTGCCTGTTGCCATGGGAACTGTAGAATGTATGTGGCATCTTATGCTAACATAATAATAATCCTTCCTGCAGTTTTAGATTTTTATTTTTATTTTTATTTTTTTACTGGCAATATGGAGCAATAATTCTACGAGAGGAAATAATATACTATTCCCTGGGACACATTCCTCATAAAGATAGACTTCGCAATTTTCAGTACAATGGGGAGATAGCATCCTTACTTAAGTTAGACATTATTGATGTTTTAAAATACATGAAGGTATAGAAGAATGTGATTTTGAAGCCTGACTTTGGAACAAGGCTACCAAACATTATGTGTTCAGAACATTGCAATCATGAACTAGACTTCACTTCACCCCTCTCTTCTGCACAACCTCTTTACCACTACATTATTATTTGTGGAGGTAACAACAAATAACAGCAAAATATCAGCTTTCATTCTAAGAATTTTTTTAAAAAAACTGAATTGTACCTCCAATACTCAAGATTCACCTGCCATCCACTTTTATGTAGAAAGGCAATGTTGTTTATCAATAGTAGTCAACAATAAAATATTAGAAACCCTGAGGAATTTTAGTCAGAGCCCAATTTCAAATACTTTTTATTTAAAAGATTATTAAATTGAACTAAACTATATAAAAAGTCCAAATTGCATGAAATCTAACACTATATGAAATTTCACACCAACACATCTATAATAATTTTTGTCTCTGCAAAAGTTCAGTTACAAATTGGTACCATGCTATACCATAGTAGGAAGCAGCTATTATGATAACTGTTCATTTCTTATTTAGTACCAAGTACTATAGTTTTCTCAAGCACAAACTATTTATTTTTATGTTTGAAACTGTTTTGTGTTGTCTTTTTTTTTAAACTGGAATACACGCATTTTATATGCTTCAGTTGGAAATGCTTGTTTTCCCCATGGACACTGTTTTATGAAGTTGTGCACACGGTAAGTAACTGAGGTTTATCTACCTATATGCAAGAAACTGGAAATAAATGGATTTGAGGATGCCTTGGGTGGAAAAACTGCATTTTTATTAAGTGCTGATCCATGTAAAAAATACAAGAGGAAAGCAATTAATAATTAATGCAGCTCTATATTCATAAATAAAATTAATGTAAAAATGTTCCAAACAGTATAATCCTTAAGCAGGATAATACTTTTCATTCATCTAATAGCATGGAATAGTCACTTCGAACAGTATAGGCAACTTTTTTAAGTGAGGGAACTTTCTCCTAATTTAAATTATTTTAAGTATGGAATGGCCTCATGTTTTCATTAAAATAAACAAAACATCCTATTTCAAAGCATTATTAAAATAAGCAGCTTTTGGAGAACCAAAGATCCAACACTTCATATGAATTGTGATAGGTGAGATTTCAGATTTCTTTTTAAATAATGCCCAGATGTCATATTAATCCGTTACTTTTCATATACCTGTAGTTAGGGTGACCAGAGGTCCCAATTTTATAGAGACAGTCCTGATATTCAGGGCTTTGTCTTAAATACGTGCCTATTATCCTGCACCTCTTGTCCTGATTTTTCATATTTGCTATGTGGTCACCCTACCTGTAGTTGAAAAAAGCAAAGTGATTTTGTCTTGGTTTATTAGAAAATAACATTTGTCATAGATCCACAGGATCTATGCTACACCTCCAGCTTTTGAACAGTCTGTAGAAGGAACCCCTTCTGTGTGCCAGACCCAAGGGATCTCACTCTTCCTTCAAGGTAGGCCACTCAAACTCACAGCCTCCCAGATTCAGCCTCTGGGACTTCAGCACTCTGCCCAGTGAGGAAATAAACTCCTGGTAAACACTTGTATGCTCTTCAGGGACTAATGCCCCTCAGCAAGTGTTTGCAGGTACCTCAAACCGTGCTTTCAAAACAGAGTGGGATTTATTAGTCAACTGGAACACAGCATAGGAAGTCCTTAGCTTTGCACAGTCCATTCTGGCCAAACCACAATTCACCAGCCAAGCTGCAATGAACTCTATTTTCAGGCTTTGTCTCTCTCTGATTTTTCTTCCTTCCTTCAGTCATTTCCCAGGTGACAGCCCAAGCTTCCTCCAGACCTCAAAGGCCATACTTATTTCCCAACTGCATATCTCTGTCCTTTGGTCTTGAGTTCTCTGCTCATATTCCTTGCTGAGAGTGTCGATCCATGAGTCATTGGAGCTTGCATTGTGTCTCCGGACCCCTTGTTGGACTGGGTCAGTTTCAGCCAGTTTCTTAACAACTCTATTCATTCCCTCCAGACAGGGAAGTGACATGCACACACCTATGTCTCTTAATCTATCCTGAGAGCAAACTTAATCCCTTCCCCGTCCCCCGTCCCCCGTCCCCACTGGGTAGCAGTGCAAAGTATATGGGGAAACGGACGCACACATAGGCATCATAAACATATTACAGAAAATTCCCACTTTGTTGCAATGTGTGATCATCATTTCTTCCAAATAGTATTCTCCTATCCTGTTTCACCTTAGCCATCAATAACAAATCTTTTTTAGCCCTTTGGCCTTTTATCTCCATTTTGTCTCTTCATTTTCTTCTACATTTACTTCCACTTTTATGGTTATTCAACTGAATATGGATCTTCCAACACTTTTAATGACTCTTATATGCCTGTCTTGATCAAGTGAACTTGTGGGTTCATCTGAGCTTCCTTCATCTCCACTCACTTTGAGAGAATGCTTCTCTGGGGCAAGAGAATCATAGAATCACAGAATATTAGGGTTGGAAGGGTCCTCAGGAGGTCACCTAGTCCAATCCCCTACTCAAAGCAGGACCAATCTCCAACTAAATCATCCCAGCCAAGGCTTTGTCAAGCCTGACCTTAAAAACCACTAAGGAAGGAGATACCACCACCTCCTGTGGTAACCCATTCCAGTGCTTCACCACCCTCCTAGTGAAAATGTTTTTTCTAATATCCAACCTAACCTCCCCCACTGCAACTTGAGACCATTATTCCTTGTTCTGTCATCTGGCACCACTGAGAACAGTCTAGATCCATCCTTTTTGGAACCCCCTTTCAGGTAGTTGAAAGCAGCTATCAAATCCCCCCTCATTCTTCTCTTCTGCAGACTAAATAATCCCAGTTCCCTCAGCCTCTCCTCATAAGTCATGTGCTCTAGCCCCCTAATTTTTTGTTGCCCTCTGCTGGACTCTTTCCAATTTTTCCACATCCTCTTTGTAGTGTGGGGCCCAAAATTGTATACAGTGCTCCAGATGAGGCCTCTCCAATGCCGAATAGAGGGGAATGATCACGTCCCCCGATCTGCTGGCAATGCTCCTAATTATATAGCCCAAAACGCTGTTAACCTTCTTTGCAACAGGGGCACACTGTTGACTCATATCCAACTTCTTGTCCACTGTAACCCATAGGTCCTTTTCTGCAGAACTGCTCCCTAGCCTTTTGGTCTCTAGTCTGTAGCAGTGCATGGGATTCTTCCATCCTAAGTGCAGGATTCTGCACTCGTCCTTGTTGAACCTCATCAGATTTCTTTTGGTCCAATCCTCTAATTTGTCTAAGTCCTTCTGTAGCCTATCCCTACCCTCCAGCGTGTCTACCACTTCTCCCTGTTTAGTGTCATCCGCAAACTTGCTGAGAGTGCAGTCCACACCATCCTCCAGATCATTAATGAAGATATTGAACAAAACCAGCCTCAAGACTGACCTTTGGGGTATCCGCTTGATACCAGCTGCCAACTAGACATGGAGCCATTGATCACTACCTGTTGAGCCCAGTTCATCCAGCCCATACTTCTTTAACTTGCTGGCAAGAATACTGTGGGAGACCATGTCAGAAGCTTTGCTAAAGTGAAGGAATAACACATCTACTGCTTTCCCCTCATCCACAGAGAAGCATCCTCAGCCACAGCTCTGTACCTTCTATCTCCATTCTTGTCTCAGATGTTCAGTTTCCGTCTACTTTCCTTATGCCACTTTGACCCCTAAGCTCTTCCTTTCCTACATCTATCTATGATTCTATCATTCCCTCTATACGGCCTGCTCCCAGGTCCATTTAAATCAATGGAAAGGCTTCCATCAACTTCAGTGGACCTTTGGTTCAGTCCTCATATTATTGACAATGCCTGTACCTGGGCTGAAATCCTCATCCATGCCTTAGTTTGCTTTGACCTTGGCTGCTGCAACTGCTTTCTCTAGAATCGTATTATTATTGAGCTTTCTAGACTCCACCCAGTGCAGAAGTCTGGGGGGCAGAGCCTGACGTTAACAGAGCTATGGCCATTTACATCCACGGTGAAGCTACGACCCCAGTCAGTGGAGTTCAGACAGTTTACATCATCTGAAAATCTGCCCCCTGCTGTTTGTTTTCTGACCTGAAGAAAGAAGATTAACTGTGCCATCCCTGCTTCCCGAGCACTGGCTTATAGATTTCATGATCCAGTTCAAAACTGACTGTTTTCAAACTTCTCTGAACTTACTTCACCCTGTCTCATAGACTATGTTCCATCACATGATCTTGCTACTTTTGTTAAGGAAGCCTTTCCTTCTGTTATCAGCAATAGTTTTCCATCAATTGTCTCTGTTTTCAAATCTGATAGGAAACTTTTCTCCTTTGTCTCATTTTTTAGATTTCTCTCTCCTCTTGTTATCAATTAACCTGATAAAGGGTTACAGGTCTTACTATGAGAGAAAATAAAGTTATTGGGTGAAATCCTGACCCCATTCAAGTCAGTGGCAAAACTTAAGTAACCACTGCAAAGAATTAGATTGCAGTGGGGCTGTATTAATTGATTATTGCATATATTTTCTGTATTAATGAACATTATGCTTTGAATAAATGTTGAATTATTCAGTCTCTACAAAGTATAAAAGGTTGATGTAAAATATGTATGTTTTGTTGTCTAAGTTCTTAGCTTGATTGGTTGACTTTTTTGAACTCTAATACAGTATTGCAATTCTCAGTCTTTAAAATAACACATATAGTACCAGTTCAACATTTTTTCAAGTTCATTTTCAAATACAGAGTGTAGTATGATATGAAGCAGAGTGAAATGAGAATGTATTGAGATAATAATGTGAATTATTAAAACTGCAGTTTCTTTAAGTCTCTCTGTATCCTTTTTTTGTGACCAGCAAGAAAAAAGTCGGATTACAAACAGAAACATCTAAAATTAAAAAGAAATCTATTACTCTGTTTTCATGAGAAATGCAGTGGCATTAAAAAGTAGCATGTCTCTGTTTCAAGCAAGCATGAATAATATTTTTGTTTTTATTCTTTATTTTTATAGTTACATGGCTAAGGTCTAATCCATCTTTCCTTCCTCCAGCTAGCTCCACTGGGAGTGTTGGATACACAAGGAGTACTGAATTGGATTTTAGCATAGTTGTATAAAGCTAGCTGCAGCCCATAGGCCCATCAGGATTGGAGCTGTTTGATGGTACCCTATATGTTCTAAAACTCTTCAAAACAATAGCGAAGTAAAATTATTCTTACCCATTTGCAGAAACACCAGACCAGCCTGGTAAAAATTCCCTCTGGTCTCTCCCATCAGCTTTTCAGAAAAGGAGCTGATGGCTATTCTGAAGCACAAAAGTAGTACCCTGTTAGTTTGTAAATCCCAGACTATTTTACTGTAGATAAGCACATATATGTAGGATCAGATTATTCCCAACTTTTTCATTGGTGTGCAAATGAGAGAAGGCACAGTGAAGACCCTCCTCGCTTGTACTTCTATACAGCAAACAGGCATAGCTGTAGTGAAAAGGGCAGGGAGAAAGCAGGGCTATGTCATTGCCCTCTCCCTCCACCACTCACATGGGAGTATGCACCTACTGAGCCTGCAGAATACCCCCTTACCTTCCATGTGATATGGTGGCTGCACACCAACTCAGCACAGGGCTTGTGATTACAGTTGGGCCTTGATAGCTTAATAATTGAAGAGTCTTTTATATAGGGAATTAATATAATAGAAAAAGCACTCAGGTTTATTTAGGTAGTAAGAAAGTGAAAACAAATCTATTAGTAAGTGATCTTGATCTAGGGCAGATTTAAGGTTAGGCCTCTGAGTGTGCTGGATGAGTACATTTTGGATAGAAGGATGCTGTAAGATCCAGAGGGGAGTTATGTCTTTGGGTACATTTTGGTATTGTAAGGACATTGGATGGGATGATAAAACAGGAACTGAGATTGGTCTAAATATTAATATCACCTTAACTGTTGATTTCTTTGACTATAGAATATTTACAGTTGAGCACACTTAGGCTGTTCTCCATTATGTTCAGGGAGGTAATACATAGAAAAAATGAACAAGCTATGCTAAAACCATGAAAGGGGAAAGCAGTAACAATACAGCATATTCCTCCCATCTTCACAACCCATGCATGCCCAGTGATCAGTGTTTCTGTCCAAACTCCACCCTGCCATATGCACCATATAAAATATACAAAGTGGGCCCTTGAGCTTAGGATGCTTCCCAAAATATCTGCAAGCAAGGTGAAATGAGAGGATGGAGGCTCCAGCAGATATGATATACTGAGCCCCAAATTTCTCTCGACAGGCCTGTGTATCAGCCTCATTGCTTTTGGGGTTGTGGTTCTGTATCTAATATGCTGCAAAGGGTTCCTCTTCAGCTAGGAAAGTGGTTTATTTAGTTTTTAAACAGACTTACTCTTTAAAATAGTGCATTTAAAATTATAGGACAAAAGTATTTATAAACTCGTCTAAATAATTAGTTTGAAAGTTTTACCTCGTATTCTGTAAACTTTATCCATCTTTCACTATTATGCAATTTCATATGAGCTATCAGTGGAATCTTGGCATACTGTAATGATGTAAAACTTTTATTTATTAAATACCCAATTCTTCATTCATGTGTACCCAAAGCTTTCATTGATTCAAATGGAAGTTTAGATATGCAAGGAATTAAAGATTATACCCATTATAAGGAATAATGTAACTATAACTTTATCTGTCATTTCAGGCATTTAAACCTAGACCTTATGATGTATTGGAAGACTGTAAATTGAGTGAACTGAATTTCATCTTTGAGTTCTAGTGAGGAATAAACCAAGTGATTCTCCACCAGCTATTCTGCAGTAACGTTGGTACTACACTAAGTTTACTTGGAAGGGGTATCACTTGTGTACACTGCCAGTAAAGAACAATAATATCTGGTACTAGTAGTGAGGAACAGAACCATAAATAAAACAAGGCTATGGAGAAGAGATGGTGCCAGGAGGCAGTTGTGGCTCTTCAATTCAGAGCCATATGGCCTTGGTGCAAGTCAGAGTTGAACAGGAGCAGCACTAATTTACACCATTAGAATAAGTGGAGGGAGGTCAAAGCTGGACATCTGGTCGGGACTGGGAAAAGGTGGTCTTTGAATTGAGATCCAGGAACAAGCCAGGATCAGAACCAAAATCGGAGTACATAGGCAAGCCAGAATCAGTACCATAGCCAGAGTCCAGAAGAAACCAGGAGTTGAAGCTGGGTGGTCAGAGTCCAGGGACAAGCCAAATCAGTATTGTAGCTTGGGTGCAGATAGAGGCCAAAGGTTGATGCCGGGCAGTCAGAGTCTGAGAGTCCAGGGAGAGTGAGGAAGCAGAAGCAAGGCTGGAGCGGGTCAGTAACAGGGCTGGAGCTAGGGTAGGGTAGGGAAAGGACAAGACTGGAATAGGGCTCAGGCAAGGGAGAGCAGGAACAGGAAAAGGGTCAAGAGCAGTCTGTGAGTCTCAAGAATCTGATACACTGCGAGGTACCAAGAGAGTTCCTGGCAGGGTTGTGCTATTGCACAGAGTGATCTGCAGCTCTGGCATGGTGGGGGAAATACCTTAGCCTGTGGATCATCTGACCTAGGCTCTGCCCCTGGATAGGCTGCTGCCACATGCCTGAAGAATGAGTCACTGCAGGCTCTGCCCGAAGAGTAGGTTAGCACAGCTGAGTTGGGGCCACATACCCGATTGGTGACTGGCTACAGCTCTGTTGAAGGGGCAGTTATTAAGTGTCGAGGGAGGAATGGGTGGATGCAAGCCTGCCCACATCTGAAGGCCCCTCCCTCCAGCCTAAAGGGAGGAGCTTCTGAACCCAGCTCTCAAATTAATACAGGCTATTTGAGGGGCAGCTGAGTGAACAGCCCTGGTTTGGCTTCGAGTTTGCCTCACAGCCTCCTCCAGCCACTTTAAAGCAACTTTGTTCCATTTTTGTACAAACTGAGCTTAGTGGACCAGAGAATTAATGCTATATAATAAAACAAACCAGGCCAAATCCGCAGCTGGTGCAAACAGGCATATCAGCATGGAAATCAATGGAGCTATGTTGAAATTCTGGCCCTCTAGCTGGAATCCATATTTAAATATATTGAATCTTGTATGTTTCTAGCTCATGTCAGTAAAATTTACCTGCAGCATATGCAAACTGAAAGTTGGCTGATATGTTAAGCTAGCTAATGAGCCTTAAAAAAGCACAAAAATCAGGAAAACACTATTAATGCTGATGATCACTTTGAACAGGATCTTTTAAATTATGATCTTTAAAACTGAATAGCGTGCCAATTAAAATGGATTTTTTTTAAGCTGGTCTCTGTACCAACTGTAAGCCAAAAGTCTCAAGTGTACTGCTACAACTCTAATGACAATGCTGTGCTTTTCAGGAATTTTTTGCTGATACTGAATAAAAAGGTCAGACAGTTCATGTAACATTCATTACTCTGTGTCAGCAGCATCAGACATCCTAGAGCTGCTTACTCTTTATGGATGGCAAGCATGATTCTCTAATTCTTTTGGGGTAAAAGTAGAGTTCTCAAGAGTCCTGATGTCTGAAATTCATCATGTTCTGACTGATTTTGGTATTGAAAATTACATGAAATACCCTAACTGAAGAAGGTGGGGTAGGGTGGGGTTGAAATAACTGTTAGCAGTAATTCTTATGTAACTAGAACACATGGTTACATATCAGAAAAATTCTTTTTTAGAATAATAACTGTCCGTAAGGCATTATGAAGTACTCTAATCTGTGAAACATCAGGCCGAATAAGAACTCACATTAGACATTTCACTTTTATTTCAGTCTCCATAGAAACTGAATGTTCAAATGTGTTATTTTTGTCTTTCGAGTCTTTTTGTGCCACAAAATTTGGATATGTGTTCAGGGGGGAAAAACCTGTGAAATCCCAATTAAATGGTGTTGCCATATGTACCTTCGGCAGGCTAGTGAGATCTTTTTGAATGACTGGCGTGGCAAAAATAATCTCTTTGAAGGGATAAATACAGGCCTTCCTCAGTATGGTATATACTAAGTCTAATTTTTTACTTGATTGCAAAAATTCTGTCCAGTGAACTACATACAATGTTTATATACACTGCTGCTATACCCCTTTCCCTCCTACCAATTCAGTTGAAATGTTGGAAGATCTGTAACAGACAATTATCAGTATGGGCAGTGTGACATTCCATTTCAACTGGCTCTTTGTATTCCAGCAGAAACAGTAAAAGGAAAAGAAAAAACACTACAGTTAAATCAAAGCTTTTTTGTGGGGGGGGGCACTCTTGAGAATAGTGTTTTAATGAACAAACACTGTATTACTTAATTCCAGATCACGTAAAGCAATCTCTGGTAGCCTCACAAAGAGTAACATTCTGGTACCTCACTAACTGAAGAGCAAGATAAACAGTTACTTTATCCCTGAAGGAGGAAATGGCAATATCGGTTATTTTTGTTGTTATTCCTTCACAGCGCTGTTACTGGGATGTTAATAATATCTGAAATTAACTTACAGGAAGGTGGAGTAGTGGGTATTTTGTGATTACTTAGTGGTGTATGTTAGTACCAAACAAAACACCCCTCATCACAATAAATAATATGAAAGGAGGTATACATTAGTAGCTCGCTCTCTCCCCTCCATGGCTTTCTTCTTCATGAAGTGTTTGCTTGCTCTGATTTTGTTAATTAAATATATTTTCATTGTATGAAGAACTATAACAGTTACAATGAAATAAGGGAGACTAAATACCCAAACCAAAGGGGGGTGCAATACAAGCCATATGCATCAATATTACATTTGTTCAGAGATTTATGTTCTAGGAAAAGTCAGGAAGGAGAAAATAGCCAAAATAAGGAGAAATGAGAAACCACAGGAAACAAGGGAAAAATGACACCCAGAACCTAGCAATTCAGACAGGTAGAGTTAGAAAATTGTCAACATACAACAGAGAACAAGCTTGATACTTATACTGATGCTGTGACAAGAACATGAGCATATATTATATCTCAGTAGTAAAGAACTTTGCTGCCTCCAAGCTACTGCACTGAACAGTCTCTAATTTCTCTTCAAATGCTGCCAGCTAACTCCATCCAGCCACTTCAGATTGCTAATAATGAAAATCTGTGGGCTTCTAAAAAAACATTTCAAGAAAAGCAAGTTAAGTAAAATTCAAGGAAAGATACAAAAGGGGTCAGTTGTCAAAAAGGAAATTAGTATGTTTAACTTCCATATGACAGGTTGTTATGGATACTCAAAGATATGCCTTTTAAGTGACCAACATTGTTTGCATTCGAATGGCAGGTTTTATGCAATATATCCATAGCTCTACATAGTTGCGGCCTCACGGTATATACAAAGTCATTAAATCTCTGTTTTTACACTTTTTAAGCTGAGAAAAATTGTTTTGCCAGAAACATGAAAACAATTTGTTCATTAGATTTATCAGGCAAAAAGTGAATGCTACAAATAGAATGCAGATGTAGTATGGTCACTAAACCATATAAACCAGACTTCAGCAAATATCTTGTTAGCTAGAAAATAACCAGCTTGTGAGCAAGCTTTACTTTAATCTCTTGATCTTGCAGCCTTGGTTTGCAAAAATATTTTTGTTTTAATTAAATCAAAAGTGCCCTCTTCTTCTGCTGAAGTGAGCATTGTACTAAATGTGGTGCCCAAAGAAAGCTCTGGAACACAGTTCTATGCATTCAATAGAAAAATGGGCAGAGAATGATTGATAAAATATCTACTATATTTAAGATTTTTGTAATTTACTATAAAATATACATGAACTATTTCTGTGTTTTATAAACCTATTTGTCTATACATTTATAGAAAATGCGTGTGATGTTCCTTAATCATAATTAATTGCATTTTTTGTTGTTCTGTCCTAGAAAATGTAAATGACACTTCAATACACGGTAAATATGTAGTTAGTACATGCAGCAAGCTGTTTCTAGCTGATGAGCTGTTCCTACTTCAAGTCCCAAAAGGCCTTTAGTGATGGGTTGTTGTTGGTGGTGGTGGTGGTGGTATTTTTTTGTGGGGGAGGGGAGAAATGGGGAAGGGAGACTGTTTTGTTTTTTTTATCCTGTAATTGAGTGCTATTCCTAATGAATTGATTAGGGAATATTTCAAAAGTAGTCATTGGGGCCAAATGATGACTCTGTATGGGCCTGATCTAAAGGCCACTGAAGTCAATGAAAAGATTCCCATTGATTTCAGTGGACTTTGAATTAAACTCTTTGCTTAATTCCAAATGGTTGATTTCTCACACATGAGTGAAGGGAATGGAGCACACCACTGAAAAATTACTGTAAGAAAAAGCAGAATAAAACGTCAGGAAAGTGTCTCAATGTGTGTTGAGGACTATGTTGGAATTACAAGCTATCACTTCAAGAGAGGGCGTTTCCTGGTCCTGCTTGCAGAGTAGGTGGCTCTGTTGTGAAACATGTAATCTGGGCTAGCAGTCTGCAGCCAGACAGCCTACAGTGAGATGGGAGAGTTGTGCTTCCTTGTTCAAGGAGCAATCTGCTCTGTTTCTCTCTCTCTCTGTTTTTGGTTACTGTGTATATTAATATTCTGGATTCTAAGAAATAAATTAATGTTAGATTACAACCTTCCAGCAAAAGTATCTCTCTTTTTATCTAACTTCTCTGTATGTATGCTATCAACATAACGCTCAAGTATGAATAGCTGTAATTTAAAACACCTGATTTGATCTTCAGGACTCTATCATGCTCTCCAAAGTGCTTTGCTACAAGTACTCACATCTCATACAGAATTGTTTGCCTCAACAGGAAAGGGCATTGTCCAAAAAGGGACAAAGATCTTTAATGAGTTTTGGAAATGCAAGAAATGCAAGATCACGTCCTCATAGTGCTAAAATAGCAGCATTTTACAGCCACATTCTGGCCCACTCTGGACTCCTGCACAGCCTCCAGCCAGGGGTGGCTCTAGGCCCCAGCATGCCAAGCGCGTGCTTGGGGCGGTAAGCCACGAGGGGCTCTCTGCCAGTGCCGTGAGGGCGGCAGGCAGGCTGCCTCCACAGGCAAACCGCCGGAGGCAGCCTGCCTGCCGTGCTTGGGGCGGCAAAATCCCTAGAGCCACCCCTGCCTCCAGCATAGGTTCCTCAAGACAGAAACAAAAACATTTGAAGCCAGTATAGTGTGTGCAAGGCCCTTACCCTGAAACATTTGTATAGTGTGTGCAAGGCCCTTATGTCTCAATACATGAGACGTGTGGATGGCTGGTGGCATGTTAGGGGCCAAGATGTTACAGTGAAAAACACCATGGAAATAACAACAAATAAACAACAAATGAATTTTACAGGTTAGAGAGGAGCCAGCATTGGAGCATAACAGTTTTGCCTTATGGCTCTCTCAGCCATTGCTTTTTGGATGTATTTGTACTGGAACACCAGTCCAGAAATTATCCCCAAATTTTGATTGATTTCTGAAAATCATGTAACTTTCCTTCTCTTTGAATAACTTACAATTTCTTCATGAGTAGTCTAGAGAAATGCCTGATTAGCTGCATTTTCAAACATGTACTTGTCCCTATAGTAACTTTAGCACTCACAAACATACAGATCTGAGATGCTCCCTGGAAATTTTTGCTTCCATGTATGACCAGTTACTTGTATGTGTTGGGATAAATATAATCCTGCTCCTGAAGGTGTGATGGCATTTTGAAGGAGAGTTTACAGCCATTATTTTTAGGTCAGCACTCTGAAATTTCAAAAAAGAAGATGCTCCCAGCTTGATTATTCTCGTAAATAAATTAAAACAACAAAGTACACTCCTTCTATAAGGCAGATCTGTGCATACATGAATTTGTCTACTTGGTATTGGTGTCTGAGAGACCCTGCTCCCTCATATTGTGTCTATAGTTGGCATAAAATAATAGAGAGAGGGAATCTATAGCATAATTCCAATACAGAAGTTAAAGATAACATGAGATAAGATTTAAAGGAGGCCAAGGGGAATATTACGGTATTTCAACCATCTTTTTCTAAAACAAATACCATTGTTTTACACATTATTTAAAATATAATTACATCAAGGAGTTTCCCTAGAGAAGGCCTGTTATTTATTCAGACATCCTTTTATGCTCTTTTTTTAGCTGGCTTTATCATTAACAATTTGAATCTCACTTCATGCCTTAGACAGAGGTAGTCTAAGCACCCAAGTGAAAACTTTACTATTAATTGCTGCTAAGACAAGGTAGGTGATGCCTTTTGACCACATTTTGTAGTAAAAAATGCCTCCTTTCATTCATTCACTTTCTGCTCTAAAAAACAAATGACCCAAATAACTCTGGTTTCACTTTATGTATGTATGTATGTATGTATGTATGTATGTTGTGCTAGCACCCCAGGCAGGGGTGAGCTCTTACTATTCTAGGAGCTATGTATATATATTTGGCAAACCAAAAAACTTAATTTTGGGTCAAACAAAAAGTTTTATTAGACCCAAAACTATTTGTATTTTGCTTTTTTTATAAATAAAAGGAAAATAAAATTCTAAATGAAACATTGTTTGTGTTGACTGACACAATTTAGCAAATTCTGCACAAATTCAAGAATGTTTTGGTCTGAATCTGCATTTTCTGGCAAAAAAAATTCTGAAAAATTTTGCCCATCACTAGCCGACAGTTTAGATATACATTGAATAGGATCAGTAACTTTCACTCCAAGCATCTCCCATGTTACTTTGCAGTATATTATTTTATTCCATTATATCCTTTGAATTGTTGCAGTTACTCTATTCCTTATCTCCCAGAGATTGCCTTCATGATGATGTCGTTTATTTAGATTACAGTAGTACCTACAGGAGTAAGGAATCAGGGTCCTATTGTGGCAGGAGAATAAAAAAAATTATGATAAGGTAACTAATAATAATAATAAGAGCATGTTTTTGCATAGACTAGCCCAGCATACAATATACTGTGCTATATCTAAAAATATATCTATGCATATCATAAAAGCTGAAATTTGTGATATTTACTTCCGTGATATTACACTTCTGTTGTACAGACTGTTAGAATATAGATATTCAGGCCTGCCTGTAAAGACTATACTTTAAGAACGTATGTGTATTTTTATCACTTAGCTAGTTGCAGGGGTATAAAAACAAAGAATCAAAATCACAGTCCGCCTGTGTATGAGTCTTCTCTCACTACAATAGTTTGAGGCCTTGTTCTTAGGCTAAGGCCTTTAGCTAAACAACAGGGGGCAGCCATAAGCTGGGAAGTGTATGGTCACATCCTCACATTCCAAACCAGTCACACTGAAATAAGGTGCTGTTGGGAAGCCGATCCTGTCCTGATAATGCCCATCACCACCAGATAAAGAAACAGATCTTAAGGTAGCATCCTGTCTGGCAAGAAATCACTTACAATGGTTGTGGTTGTGAAACCCTCATTTCTGTGTTGTTTTTCCCTTATGGCCCCCACTCTTCTACTGTTAATCTGTCTGGTTCTCTAATTGTTTCTGTCTGCTGTATAATTAATTTTGCTAGGTGTAAGTGAATTAGGGTAGTGGTATATAATTGGATAGAGAATTGTGTTACAATATGTTAGGATCAGTTGGTTAAATTTCAATGAAGTGATTGGTTAAGGCATAGCTGAGAATATTACTATATAAACTGGGATCAAAACAGGAAGTGGAAGGGGAAATTGGAATCATGCTTGCTAAAATGGGGGTGGGAAATGGGAATAGGAAACAAGGACACAGGCAAGGCTCTGCAGTATCAGAGCTGGGAAGGGGGACATGGGTAAATGCTCTGTGGTGTCAGAGCTGGGAACAGAACACTGGAGGACAGACTCTATTGGCATATAGAGATAAGCCCGTCTGGTGTGAAGGGCTTTGGAATATGCTTGCTTGGAAACTAACCTCAACAAACATGGCATTGTCTGCACTTTGGACTTCTGGTCTTTTGCTGTCTGTGTGACATGAACCAGGGAAGTGAGAGGGTTGAGGAAAAGCCCTCTAACACAGACTATACATTAAAACGTTACACTGTACATGGGACTTTTAAAGGCTTGATCACATACCCAGATATAGATGTACAACTCTATAAATAAGTCTTATGAGACTAGGCTAAAGCTTTCATGAGTAATTACTTAGAACGTTGCAAAATAAAGAAAAGCTATGTATGACATATTTGTGTTTTGTAGTTAATATTCTTTATACCTTTATTAATTAAAGCTAGAAAAATGTTTGAGAGGATTTGTGTTAGGCAAGTACACTCTTTTGCTTTATTCTGTCACAGTTGCTTTAATCTGCCTTCATTTCTCATTTTATATGAAGTCTGAATGTAAACTGAAATGTATATCTTTTATGGAAACTGATACGTTACACAAGGTCTGATCCTGTGATATACTTAGCTCCTGCACAACACTGAGCTGCTGAGGGCCCTCAGCTCCCACTGAAGTAAATGCGAGTTTTAAACTATAGAAGGCTGTGTGAAATGACCTTTATGCAAATATTTCCTTTTGTTTCGATCCACATAGATTCTCATGCCTCTGCACTCAGTTTTGCTTTCTGTTTCAAAGATTTGTCCTGAAGCCGTGAATTTTCATATGCCCACCTTCATGCAGCCCCACTGACTTCAGTAGGGCTTCACATGGATGCATGGGTCCCTCAGCATTATGCTGGCGCCTAGATTGTGAGTACTTCGGGGTAGAGACTATGGCTGAAATCTTGTTCCTATTGACTGCGGTGGGCCACAGCATTGCTCACAACAGGGCCCTGATCACGAAATAATTTCCAAAGTAACTTCTTGTTTTATTAGCTCAGACCTTCCAGAAACTTTAACCATTAAGGCTGCAATTTTTGTGTATGATTTTTGTCCAGAGGTGAATTATTCTATTACATTTGAGGAAGAACAGTTTAGCTGTTTGGAAATAGAAGGAATGGGGGGAAATAAGCAGGGAGGGGTGAGTTCCAGATGCTGTTGAGTTCTTGTAGCTTAGTCAAGGATGGTGGGATCTGTTGTGCCAGAAGAGTTTCAAACCATGAAGGCTGTAGCTCTTTCTGGGGATTTACCCAGACCTCTTTTTTTCTCCTTTTAAAGGAAGCCTAAGAAATTCCACATAAAATATTTAAGAATATTAAGATGAAGTCAAATGTCTGGAAATGCTGAAGCTGAGGCTTGTGCTTCCTGGCCTATTTATCTTAGTAAACATGAAATATTTGGGTAACTGGCTAGGTCTGGCCGACAGCCAAGTTTTAATCCAAGTTGTCAATATAGTATTTGTGCCTACCCTCTATTTTATTCACCAGTTTCTTATATGACACTTTATCAACTGCATTGCCAAAATTCTGATAGATTGCTTCTATCACTTTCCTATCATCTACTTCTTTGGTCATCCTTTCAAAAAAAACTTATTCATATTTGACTGACAAGATAGATTCGTAGTAAATCTATCTTGATGTCTGTTTTTTAGCCCGTTGTCCTTTAATTACATTGGACTTGTCTACACTACTGCTCTACACTGGCGCAGCTGCAGCACGTCTGGTGAAGATGCGCTATGCCAACAGGAGAGCGCTCTCCCATCGGCATAAGTACTCCACCTCAGTGAGAGGCAGAAGCTATGTTGGTGGGAGAGCAGGGTGTGAGTTTTTCACACCCATGAGCAACATAAGTTACATCGACTCAAGTGGTAGTGTAAGCAAGCCCTTTATCTTTCTCTTAATGATTAACTCAGTATGTACTTGGGAGTAGGTTAAACTAAATGGTCTGTAGTTGCCATTGTGATGGGCTCAGTCACGGAGACTCCCTTGAGACTGTCACCTGATGTGCTGAAATTACCAATGAGACCATTTTCCCTGCCAGCTTGGGACTCCAGAACCCTGTCTTCTTGAGCCAGACACGCTAGTCTGCTGCAGCACAGACTCAGGGTCTTGTCCATGCCCCAAAAGCTGCAGACTTTAACCAAAAACATCTCAGCAGGTTACCTCTCCAACACCCAGTTCCCAATGGGATCCAAACCCCAAATAAATCCATTTTACTCTGTATAAAGCTTATACAGGGTAAATCCATAAATTGTCCACCCTATATAATACTGATAGAGAGAGATGCACAGCTGTTTTCTCCCCCAGGGTTTAATTGCTTACTCTGCATTTATTAATAAACAAAAGTGATTTTATTAAGTATAAAAAGTAGGATTTAAGTGGTTTCAAGTAATGACAGAACAAAGCAAGTCACCAAGCAAAATAAAGCAAAAACACGCAAATTTAAACCTAATACATTAAGAAATTGATTACAGGTAATATCTCACCCTCAGAGATGTTCTGATAAGCTTCTTTCACAGACTATACTCCTTTCTAGTCTGGGCCCAATCTTTTCCCCTGGTACAGTCCTTGTTAGTTTCAGCAGACATCTCAGGTGCTAAGTAGGGGTTCTCTCATGACTGGCAGCCCTCTTTGTCTTGCTCCACCCCCCTTTATAGCTTTGGCACAAGGCAGGAATCTTTTGTCTGTGCTTGTCCCCACTCCTGCCTCATGAATGGAAAAGTACAAGGATTAAGATGGACTTCAGTATCATGTGATATGGTCACTTGTCACTGTAAGACCCCTAGTCTCCATTCTTCCTGGGTTGGCCCACAAGTACTCGGGAAGGCTTGCAGGTAAATAAACCATTTACAACAAATTGTCCTAGTCAACAGGAGCCATCAAGATTTTAAACCACACTTTGCATAATTACAATAGGACCTCAGAGTTATACTTCATATTTCTAGCTTCTGTTACAAGAATGATACATGCATACAAATAGCAGGAATATATTCAGTAGGTTATAACCTTTGTTATGATACCTTACCAGAGACCTTTTGCATAAAGCATATTTCAGTTACATCATATTTACACTCGTAAGTATATTTCCATAAAACATATGGAGTGCAACTTCACAGCCATCATCACCTGCTTTTTTTTAAAATATAGGTATTAATGTACATTAGCCTTTTCTCAAGTTCTGCTACCCCGTGAATAATCAACAACAATGTAATTTTAAATGAAACAGTCACCATTTCAAGCCCCAAGTGGATACCGCAGTAGCAGAGAATGGCATCAAATGAATGTCTATTTGTATTTTCTATTTTTGTTATAGAATCTGCATCACTTGATGTTGTAACCTGTAGTCTTCTTCTTTGGGACTTCAGCTTGTTCATGATGTCCTGGAGTTGGTTCCACAAGGGCAGACTTAGAAAGCATAATCTAAGGAAATTAAATGTTAAGTTTCTAATTTGGCAAGTTTCAAGTTAATAATAAAAAATAAAACCTAGTTAGTTTCATGGGATTTTGGTTTTAACAGAAAACATTTTGCAGAGTTTTAGATATGGGGCTGATTTCTGAGTGATAACCACGAGCAGGGAGCATAGCCAGTTCCTGTACCTCCCTCATTACCTTCTCTGGTACAAGAAGTTTGGAAGCGGCCAGTGGAGGTGTGTCAGGTTCAGAGAAGGAGGAGTGTACAGAGCATGCTTTGACTTAGCTATATCCAGCTGGTCTATAATCATTAGATTGTTAGTTAGTGTGAGTTAGAGCAGCTTCTGGGCTTCTGTAACCTATGTCAGAAATAGACTGAGAATCAGGGAACCATAAGTCTGTTATAAGAAATTGAACTACTATTACTGTTGTTCAGGAGAGCATATTATTTTATAGTTCTTATACTGAAAGTCTAAGAGACCGCTCCTGATCACCTTAATCACCCAGATAGTTTCTTTGTAACTAAATACTGATGTTGAGCTGCACTAACTATACAGCATTTGTGAACTCCTGAATGGCTAAGACAATTTCATTTTATTATAATGCCAGTTAGTCCAGTAGAATTTAGGGTGGCTGAGATATTACACCTCTGGTAGCACAAAGGAAAAAACACTTTAATTGTAAAAGACTACTATATCGCAGTATAACTTAAAGAACACATTCACATTACAACAGCAATTATAAATCTTCTTACAGTTTATCTGTGTCAGTGTGTTGAATGGCTGTATTGTTGTTGTTTTAAGATGTTTTTAGTCTGCTGCATTTAAGTAATTTTCTGAGCAAAGTAAGGCCTAACACTCAATGACATTTCTCTATTCGACTGTCTGTGAATGCAGCTGTTTTTAAGTAATATTATAGACTGCTTGTGGCTTCTACTCAATCTGCTAAACTGTCATTTTACTATTACTTCTTTCTCGCAGCCCATTCCTACACTTTTTGTCTGTTTTGTCTGTCAGCAGGGACAGCTGGATTTTTTTTTTAATACTAATATGAATGTGAGGATTACTCCCCAGTTCAAGTTTGTCTCAGGCCTGTAATTCCCAACCAGACATTAAACCCCACATAAAATAAAATCCTGCAAGTACCATGTGTGTGACTCCTGTGAAGTTCATACTGAAGGTTTACAGCAGTTTTTCCCAAACTTGGGACACTGCTTGTGTAGGAAAAGCCCCTGGTGGGCCTAGCCAGTTTGTTTACCTGCCGTGTCCTCAGGTCCAGCCAATCGCGGCTCCCAGTGGCTGCAGTTCACTACTCCAGGCCAATGGGAGCTGCTGGAAATGGCACAGGCCAAGGGACATACTGGCCGCCGCTTCCAGCATCTCCCATTGGCCTGGAGCAGCGAACCACGGCCAGTGGGAGCCGCAATCGGCCGGACCTGCGGACACGGCAGGTAAACAAACCAGCTCGGCCCTCCAGGGGCTTTCCTTATACAAGTGGCATCCTGAGTTTGGGAAACACTGGTTTACAGTATTGGGTTCAAATCCACTAGCAATGAAATCTTTCCTAATCACCCTAGCCAAGGACATCATGAGGTAAATAAGTCACAACTGATTATCTCATATATTCAAGGCCTGGAATCACCTCCTTGACATTGTGGAACCACATACCTCATGTTAATGAAAGTTATTTTTAAAATACATTATTCAATGTCATTTCAAGTGTGTGGTTCACAAATGAACTTTCACAGTGGAGAACAGCCAATCAGAATGATTCATGAATTTCATCCTTGTTGTAATTAAGTACAAGAATACTTTTCTTCATTTTATCCTTTGATGAAATATTTCTTTATCTCCTAGGACAAAAGATAATAATGTTACGTATTTCTCTTTAGATCTGATTATAATTGCAGATATGAGCTGGCTTCATTACTAATCAGCACATATGACTCAACTGTATAATTAATACTGATATAATTAAAAGCTATAGCACTGTCAAATGACCCGAGAACATGCAACAAGTAAAATAGGAACCTGTGTTTAGGCTTGGGCTACATGGCCCATGTTAGTATTTTTCCTCTCAGACAGCAGTGGGTCAACTTGAACTCCTGATAAGATACCAGAGGAAGCAGTGAGCATGCTTTGTACATCCCCATTTATCATCTAGTAGAATAACAGACTTCCCTCCATAGAAGGATGAGCGTTTGGGTGAATTCATAAAGATCTATTCAGCCACCATGTAGGAATCATTCTCTTAGAATATGGAGAAGACTCTATTATTGTTGAGCCAGAAAAGATCATGGTGCTTCAGTACAAGAACATAAGAATGGCCATATTGGGTCAGACCAAAGGTCCATTTAGCCCAACAGTGGCCAATGCCAGGTGCCTCAGAGGGAATGAACACAACAGATAATCATCAGGTGATCTATCCCCTATCTCCTATTCCCAGTTTCTGGCAAACAGAGGCTAGGGACACCATCCCTGTCCATCCTGGTCAATAGCCATTGATGGACCTATCATCCATGAATTTATCTAGCTCTTTTTTAAACCCTGTTACAGTCTTGGTCTTCACGACATTCTCTGGCAAGGAGTTCCACAGATTGTGTGTAGTATGAAGAAATACTTCCTTTTTTTCTTTTAAACCTGCTGCCTATTAATTTCATTGGGTGATCCCTAGTTCTTATGTTATGAGGAGGAGTAAATAATACTTCCTTATTTACTTTCTCCGCATCAGTCATGATTTTGTAGACTTCTATCATGTCCCCCTTAGTCATCTTTTTTCCAAGCTGAAAAGTTCCAGTCTTATTAATCTCTACGCACATGACAGCCGTCCCATGCCGCTAATAATTTTTGTTACCCTTTTCTGAACCTTTTCCCAATTTCAATGTATCTTTTTTGAGTTGGGGGTTACCACATCTGCACTCAGTATTCAAGATGCAGAATCATGTTTGTTGAACTAATCCATAGAAAGGGACAACTCACATACCATTTTCAAAATGACTGATGATTTTTGGGTGCCTCTGTTCGGGGTTCACAACTTGAGACACCTTATTGAGCCAGATTTTTTGGAAAGCTGAGCACCTTCAGTTGGGCACTCAAAATCACTAGTCTCATTTGAAAACGTGTCCGTACCTATATGTGACACTCTCCTTTTCTGGAAATAGTTTAATTTAATAATTTTAAAAGGAAGCTCTGCTTAAGTGTTTTTATGCATTTTCAATACAAATCAGAATCTGACCAGTAATGTACAGCGCTGGCTAAAGTCAACCTCATGCCATCCTGTCCTTTAGTTGAGTCATAGCCCAAACATTTCCAAGGAACCCAAGATTTACCTGGACCACTCTAACCCCATGAAAGAAGGTTCTAATTAGGTGAGTGAAGTTGTGACAGGGCAATAACTCACCAGCATGGCACCTCCTGCTAGTCATCCTGGGAATTAGCTCTTCTAGCCTGGAGCACCCTGTGCAAGCCAGTGTCTCGCCTGCCCCTGGCCCCATGTCCCTCCCAGACCCCTTCTCTCGGGGTTCTGCCCTGCCAGGGGACCCCACAGCCCCCTATCTCCACCTTGCCTCAGTGGCCACTGCCAGTGTCCATTTAGCCCCCGCTCACTGAGGCAGAGTGCTGTCTGTTAACCACTCATCATCAGCAAGGAGGAGCTGACCAGCTGCCTCTGCCTATTCCTGGGCTGCCCATCTGCAGCCATAGTACCCCTTTGTGGGCCCTCAACTCAGCCTGGGGTTTAGTTAGCCTGGAGCTATTATAAGGGCCTGCTGGGCCCTGATTGCACTGGCTGCAAATGTGGCTGTGTTCCCAATCAGTCCCAGCTTTTCCCCTGCCACAGCCCTCTCCCAGGCTGTTCTAAGCCCTTCAAGGTAGGAGCGGGGTGACCACCCAGGCTACAGAAGTGCAGAAATACTATAAGGATAAGCTTTGCTTAAGTATTCACAGGCTTACTTGAAACATATTCTAGTATAAGATGTGCAGCTCTTTTTTTTAAGGTGAAGCATCCAAGATGTTGGGCGTGTGGATAATGGTAAGCAGCCAAACTCTGGGGAACTTTTCTGAACATAAACACCAAATCTTCTGATCAGTGGAAGCGTATGTGAAAGTTCTTCCCAATTCTGGCCCCCTTTCAGTAGCACACACCTTCATGTAAGAGAGAGAGTGAGTGTGTGAAAGAGAGAGATCAGCTATGGTTTAGGGGTTTCCCTCCAGGCTACGTGGGGACCAATCACAA
This sequence comes from Gopherus flavomarginatus, assembly GCF_025201925.1. Taxonomy (NCBI): domain Eukaryota; kingdom Metazoa; phylum Chordata; order Testudines; family Testudinidae; genus Gopherus; species Gopherus flavomarginatus. Next base: position 177,731,639 of record NC_066620.1, on the reverse strand, counting down.
TACAAGGTACCATAGTAGGGAGAGAGAAGGCAGCAGTCTGGAGATTGAGAGTGATTGTGGGGCATGACAAGAGACAAGTAGACAGGAGTTAGGGCTACAATAGTGCCTTAGGGGACTAGTGTGAAATGTACCCATATCTCTGCCCCAGATGTGGAAGAGTGTGAAACTGAACTTGAATAAAACCTTTTTTCATGCCTGGGAAAGGTTTTTTTTCTCTTCTGGTTCACATAAGTATGGGGTCAGGCAATGGTGCTGGAACAGTTTTTAGAGTGGGGGTGCTGAGCTGTGCTCACCCCTTACTCCTCTCCATGCCCCTCACTGCCCCTTAGAGCTGAGGCCGGGAACAGGGCTGTGGATGGGGCAAGGGGGCCAAGGCTGGGACCACAGCCAGGACCCCACACAAAAGTTGGGGGTGGTGCAGCACCGCCCCACACCCCTAATTCCCGCACCTATGGGGTCAGGTGGCCTGCTCTTGTCTTTTTTAGCAGCAAATGGAGCAAAAGATGACAGAGTGGCCCGTTTTTCATCTCCATATTCAGGGGATCTGCACAGATTGTACTGCCTGCCACAGTGTGGTAGGATCTACGGTCTTATGTGAGGCTGTTTGGGTAAGAAAGGACAAAGGAGACAGACTCAGAGGTTCAGATAAGCATGTGAACGTTAAGATTTTTATGAACTGAGTCTCCATAAAACAAATAATAGATGCGGTCACATTAGTGTGAGCTCTCCCAGTGTGAAGGTAGAATATATCTTTTCATCATTAAAAACCACAAAACTCAGGTATCTGTCCCATTTCTTTGTTATAAAATGTGAACATCAAAGAGATCAATTACACCATTCACCAGCACTGCATGTAGCTCTTGTAGCTACAGATGTAGGAAGTAGAGATGAAAATGATCTCACCATCTTTATGCATGTTACTCCTTTGTCTCTTTGACATAACAGGATTTACTGTACTCCTGAAGTGCCAAAACTTAGTGGCATCTTTACCACCAATTAATAGTAAATGTTACCTGGATACTTTCTATAGAGGCAGGAAGGAGTCTGTGTGACTGGAGGCCTAATTCCTAAATAAATATATACAAAGATAAAAAAGAGCATGCTCTGTGTCCCTGTGAAAGTCACATTGCATGTGCAACAGAACCAATTTAGGGTGCCCTTGTATCATGTAAAAATTGTAATTAATGTGCCTGATTTGAATTTTGCCTCAGTGGATGTATCAGTTGTGCACCTAAGGGAGCACTCAGCCCCAAAAGAAATAGCTGACACTGAAAATGAGGCACAGCTCCATACTCTGCTTTTCAAAAGACAGGCTATGTGTTACTGCAGCCCCAGGATGGCAGTAACCTATGTGCTAACAAGGTATGCAGATTTTATGTATTGCAGCACTTTGCCATTCAGTTAAAAAATATCTTCTCACCATGGCAACCATTGCATCACTTGGTACTTCTGACACGTCTGAAGTGCAGAGCATCTTCCTGAAAGACTACGTAGGAGAAAACAAACCTAGTAAAAAACAAGACAGGAAACGTCATAAAATCTACATGAGGTATTGGTGTAAGTTGTTGAGACTCTCCCCAGTTTTTCCAGGATTTTTTTTTATTACAGTATTTCAGTGCATTATGATGACCATTTACAAATTTGCACATAGTTATATTCCTAAATTGAGTAATTGCGTTGTTAGTTTTTCTTTACAAAGGCATAAACAGATACACTCAGGCAAAAATAGCTCAATAAAGCAGTGGCTAAGCAGTCTGTGTGAGCTGCCTCTACAGCAACAGACAGGCAACACATTCCCCAATCTTGAATTCAGCTCCACACAGGAGTATACTCATCACCTTCGACAAGAGTTGTACCAGCACATCCAAAGATACAGCATAAGCATGATCTGACTATGCCTCTCCATATGATTCATTGTACACAAACTTGTTATATTGAATCTCTTTTCTTTAACTAAGATTACATCATCATTTTAGGAAACTGAATAACGCGGTTATCTTGCAATGGCACTTAGAAACTATGATTATGGGTATATTAGAAAAGCATGTACAAAGATAATATATTGTTTTAAAATAGGTAGTGACCACCTATAATGGTTGTCACTCCTTGAATTAGTCAGCCAGGGCAAAACTGCCATTAGAAAGTTGAAATGATATATAATCAGCACCCCCAAAGGGTAATTAAATGTATTGTGGATTAAGCACTCAATTGGAGGCTGTTTCCAAACAGTAATGTACAATTATGTGATCTTGGCGAGAGACTTTGTGGTAAGCTGCTGGAAATAGTGTTGGGTTGGAGATCTGAGTGAGCCCTGACAGAGAAACAGTTGCAGTGTGACCCTGAAAAGAAGCGGAGGCTGACAGACAGGCTTCTTGAGCACAGGGCTGGAGTGTCTAGCTTGGATTTTCTGCAAAAGCTGTTTGCCCTAGAGTTCTACTGCGGTTCAGGGAATCAGGATTGGTGTATATTTCTACAAATAAATGGATTACATCAAAGATTAACCTGACTGCATATCATGAATTTCTTATCCAAACAGAAACCACTCCACAAGGCCCTGAATCTCAGCTTTCTCCTCGGCCACAGGGGTAACAGTATGTCTTAATTTTATCGTGTTTTCTCCATTGCAATGGAAAACTGAGTAAAGATTATTCATTAGTCTATGAAAAATGACTGACATTTCTGCTGCCTTTGTCTTTTCTATTTCCAAGAGTTTATTTATTGCTTGACTTTACTCAAGTTGGGGATCAAAGAGAGGTGTTACATACATTCTGTCCAGTTCTACTTGCACTTTACACCACAAACAGGAAATTTGTAAGGAGCTTTGAGCTGCCTGTTTATTTTGGAATCTGTAGGCATGTTGTGAGTGAAAAGATGATAGGCAAGGGTATATATAATAGGTTGGTTTGTCAAACTTTCCTCTCCCCTATATAACGACTTTAACTAAGAAGAATATTCATTCCTTTAACTTCTCTGTCTATGGTAGATATATGCCCCTACCCCCATCATGATGGTATCTGAGTACCTCACAATTGTTAATATATTTGTCCTTACAATACCCCTGTTAGGTTTTAACCTTGTTTTAGAGATGGGGAATTGAGTCCCAGAGAGACTGTGATGTACCCAAATTCACACTAGACGTCTGTGGCAGACCAAGGAACTTAAGTCTCCCAAGTTCTGAGCTAACCACCAGACCATCCTTCTTCTCAGGAAAATATAGCCAACATCCCTTAAATAAAAAACAAACAAATGTGAACTTCAAGAGAGTAATACATGTACATTTAATAATTCCCACAGGTAAAGCAGTGTCAGGATCAAGAGAACTAGAAGTGACTGACACTTCTATGCCACTACCCATGGGACAGCCATGATCTATGCACTATCAAGCCAGTGGATCTAAGCATCACAGGAAATACTACCCATAGAAGACCTGATTGGCAGCCCCCGTGGCCTCTGATTGGTCCAGGTGCACTATGTAAGCATGAAGGGAGTCATGGCTTTACTCCTGATCCTTGATTCCAGCTCTGATGCCTGGCTACACTCCTGACTCTGGCTCTGTCCTTAGGCCTGACTCCTGGTTTCTGACTCCTGCTCCAACCACTAGGCCTTAGTCTTACTGTGATCACTAGATGTGATTCCGGGTCCTACCTGCTAGTCCAGAGCAACCACATCCCAGTCATGACAAATAGGCTGTAATTACATAGATTCATCCATTTCTACAAAGATGTAGACGTTTGTCCTTTTTTCCATTAATTACAATTTTATAATACTAGGAAACAACAGTGTAAAGGACAAAAATAAGAAAGGAAGTGGAGGATATGTGCAAATAGAAAATGCAGTGTAGGATGGAATCACATTGATCAGAATCTTCAGTATATTTGTCGTGGGCCCAACACGCTCCAAACGATTTTGCTGCAAAAAGCAAAAGAAAATTCTGTTAAAGCATTGTCTCCTTGACACATTCCAAGAGACAAAAAAAAAAAGAAGAAAAAAAGTTGCTTATTCATATTGTTTGATTTCCTTAGCAACAGTTTCAGAATCAGAATCAGAATCAGCTGTGGCACAGCTGTGGGCTTGTAAACATGGCGGGGAAAAGCTACAGCATTAATGATGGAGTATTTATTTCTCCAGCCTGTGAATAATATTTAAGTGCTTTGTGCCAAATGGAATAAAATTGCCAGGATTCTTATTGTTAAAAAGATAAATCGTTGAAGGCAAATATATTTTCAGAGAAGCTGTCAGTGTGATAATCATGCTCTCGTGTCACTAAATTATGTAAAAATACATGCATTTATGCAGTTGCTAACCCCTTTGAAACATTAACAGAAGGAATACCTGGAAGAGTTGCTGTCGGGAATCTTACTGTTCTTTTGTTGCTGTTCTCATTGCTAGGTAACCCACAGACGTCAGCCATTACATTATGTTTGAAAAATATTGTAGTTGGCCAAGATGCCACTGTTTGCCCATCACAGTTTCTGGTAACAATATTATGTCAAGATTTACAAAATCAGTTCAGCAAAAAATTAATCTGAAATTCAAGGAACTAGGAAAATCCATGGAAGTAAGTAAGGTGCTTGTTAAATATTGTGAGGTCATGTGGTTTTATGAATAACATACTGTAGTTTTTTATGCTTTAATGTGGTAGGACACCTTGGACAATAGTCCTCAAGGGAGTAATGGGTCACCCTATAGAATTTCTTTAATTTTAACAAATAACTTTCTTATATGTTGAAATTCAAAAGTATTTTTCTGTGAAAATCATCAAATTTCAATCTTTAGAGACTCTTTAGTACTTTAAAAAACTGTGCAGTGAATGCCTCTTGGAGAGATGGATTAATTATATTGATGGAAAAACACCTTCCATTTACGTAGGAACTGTGTATACTGCAACACTACACTGTGTCTGTGCCACTGTAGCCACTGTAATATAAACATATCCCCAGTATAAGCCGTATCTTTGCAGTAAGATTTACTTCTATAGCTAGGCTAGCAAATCCTTTCAAGCATAGACAAGGCAGAGTCCTACAGAATGGCATGATTGTAGACAGCACAATCATGGATACTTAATAAACAATACAGGTGCCCTGACCTGTTGTTGTTTTGCCCCTGTCCAGGGGCAAAAAAACCAACTCCATTTTAGGGCAGAGCCAGCAGCCCTAGCACGACAATGTAGATTACTAGTCAAAGACTGTAGACTCGTTTTTATCCACAGTAACAAACACAGAGGACTAGCAAATATAAAAACCTCAGTGGAGTGAAGGAAGACACATACTATGAGAAAGAGCTGTTAAAAGGACCAGACCAGAACCAAAAGAGAAGGCCAGGCAGGAGGAGAAGGGGTGCAGAATATTTTGGTCCACCTTTTTAATAGAGATTGTTTCCCAGATCATCTCTCCATCTAGTTACATAATATCCCTGTAGCAACTACAACAATTGCTTTCATGGAAAAGTAATCTTCGAAAACAATTCTAACCTTTTAATGCAAGTTAATATGTGGAAATAGGGAGGAGAAGACTGCTCCCTGTAGACTACCAGAGGTCCATGGACCTGTGAACTTTTGCCCTAGAACAGGGGTGGCCAAACTGTGGCCTGTGAGCTGCATGCAGCTCTTTTACAGTTAAAGTGCATCTCACAGATCCTCACCCCCACCAGAGCCCCTCTATTCTTCACCTACCAGATGTGGTGGGGAATTTGGGGCTTCTACCCTGTGGTGGGGCTAGGGGCTTCTTTCTGTCCAGCAGGGAAGGTGGTCTCAGGACTTCAGCCTCACAGGGCAGCTCTCGAACTTGTGAAGATTGTCGGATGTGGCTTCAAGGGTCAGTGCATTTCACCACCCCTGTCCTAGAACATGAACAGATCACGATACAGGTCTCATCTTCAAAATGGATGATGGCATCAGGGTCACTGTAATACACTGGTGACTATGGCTCTGCACCACTGACTTCCACTGGATAAAATCAAACTGCTTAAACATTTGTGAGCATCTCCCCATCTGGGCAGCTGGTTAGAAAAGCTTATCAAAACCTTCAAAAGTGGTTACAACTAATAGAGATTCTCCTTTAGCTTAAGTGGTAGAAGCCTATATTTTGGGAGGAGCAGAAGATTGATAATTCTGAATATTATTTCCCGTGCCCTCATACTGGTTAGTTGATGGACTGTGGTAGATTATTTATTGCTGATTTGTTGAGGATTTGCTCATGCTTGGTGCTGACCAAGGCATGGCCCATTTCCTTACTATCATCCTGGGACCTTAAGGAGGAAGGACGGTGTTCTGATTAAAACCTGTGTTTTACAAACAACAAAGTTTTAAAATGCCAAGCTATTTTGTGTGCTTCAGTTTTTGGCTGCCCAACTTGAGACCCCTCAAAGAAGCTTAATTTTCAAAGGGTAGGTTTCAAAAATCTGAACTGTAATCTTTTAGTATCCCTATTTTCTATCTGTAAATTGGGGATATTAAATACTTCTCTACTGTATAAAGAATTGGGAGGCTAAATTTATCATTTTTTAAAAGGCACTTAGATTACTATGGTGAGTGCCATAGAAATGCGTCTTTAAAATAAAGAAAAGCTTAGTCTTCTCTGGGGCACATCAGTTATGTCTCCACTGCAGGGTTAGCCTGGGTTCTTCCTCAGGTGCTACCTCCTGGGCTTTCAGCCAGAGCTGGCTGGCATGGCTGAAGGTGTTCTGCTTTCACTAATGCTGGTAGTCCCTGGTGACTACCCACAAGGGGGAGCTCAGTCAGGGTTGTAATTAGGGTGATCAGTGTGAAAAATTGGGACGGGAGTTGCGGGTAATAGGTGCCTGTATAAGAGAGAGCCCCAAATATTGGGACTGTCCCTATAAAAATTGGAGCTGCAGGCAGCAGGGATATCCCACAACCCCCAGCTGCGGCAGGCAGCTCCTAGTCCCTGTGCAGCTTCAGGCAGTGTGGGGATCCGCAGATCACCATTTTGTCCTGGACATTTTTAGTATAAGTCACTGAGTGGTCACGGCTTCTGTGAATTTTTCTTTTTTGCCTGTGACCTTTCTGTGATTTTTACTGAAAATATCCTTGACAAAATCTTTGCCTTAAATGTAGTTAAAACCTAAAGCAATATAGTAATTTTGTATGTAAACCGGAGTGCCTTGGCCCTTTCTGTAGTATAAAGGTAGGCTCAAGTTGATTTTTTTTTTTTAAAAAGGCAGTGACCTGTGGAATTGGGGAGAAGGTGGAGGAGGAAGGCCAGTGATTTTTTTATAACTTGTGTTACTTTGTTTCCTCCTTCCCTCAGCTTATGATGACTCAGTACAGAGACATATTTTGCATTTCATAAGGCTTTTAAATATTGTACACAGAACATCTAAAAGTAACTGATGCCATGGAAACAAACTTTACAATAGTCCAGGGCAGCATAGTCTAGGGCTAACAGAGTCATGTGTAATAGTTACAGATGATGCATTCCAAATGTGGCAATTCTAGGTGTGTGCCTCCTTTCAAATGATTATAAAATGTCTAACTCACATGGCATTGAAATATGGGACTGTAATATTAGGGGTTTGATCATTTTCAGAAGGTTTCGTTAGTAACTGTGACACAGAAGCCTAGTGGTGGTTCACTACTCTGTCTCAGCAACTCATGTCAGGCCTTATGTACTCACTACACCTCATACACTGCTGTCATGATATTTATGCCATGTATCCATGGCATGTAATACAACATTAGAAAACTAATAACGCACTGATAATTAATATTCTTGCATGTTGTATGTATTGTTAACCTTCAAAGAATTATACAGATGTGCTGGAAATATGTACTTAAACCAGGCATGTCAGTCGAAGTTGATAAACAGGTTTTTCCAGACAAAGAAAAGGGACTAACACCTCAAGCCAGGTGTGGCCAAGGATAGCGTGTTGGAAATAGCAAGACCTTCACTGGCATTGTAAAAATCACAAGTGGGGGAGAAGGCAGTTTGGCATCTACATCAGACAGCATTTTAGGGTATGCACTTCAGAAGAATATATTTCATAGGTTTGCTAAACTATACAGAGAGGGGGAGAGAACCCCTAAGTGATTCCTCCCCTAAGAAGTCAAAGCACTTTGAACTCTGTGTATTGGTTCCTGTCTAAAAAACAGGCCAGCCATGCTGGAAGAATGACTGTGGTGAGAAAAGAAATTTTAGGCTTAGAAGTTATTTTTACTTTTAGTTTGTTTCCAACCATTTCCATCGTTATTCCTTATACTTAGTATCACTTAATCCTATGCCCTTTTTTTAGTAAACATGTTTTATTTTTACCACAAACAAACTCAGTTCTTTGACTGAAGCGGAAGGTTTGCCAATCCCAGTTAAGTAATAAACTGCTATGTACACTTTGTTTAAAAGAGCAGGGATTTTGATAAGGTTTTGTGGATGCTACAGTAAGAAGGGCTAAGCCTGGTAGAGAAAGACATTTTTGCAGAGAAGCTGGGACAGGGAGGGTGTACCCTGCAAGGAGTAACCAGTTGGTGGAAGCCTGGGTTGAGGCTGTGGTGCTGTGAACATGCTCCTGGTGTCAGGGCTCTGAACCAAAGCTGTATAACACCAGAGGCACCCAGGTTACAGGGCAGGTGGTGACACAACCCCTTACTGGTCTGAGTTGAACCCCAACATGTCAAAGTAACTACCTAGTAACTACCTATTTTAACTACCTACCAAAGTAACTACCTATTTTATTTGCAGTATTGTTGTAGCCGTGTTGGCCCAAGTGTGTGAGCGAGACAAGGTGGGTGAGGTAATATATTTTATTGGACCAAAGTCTGTTAATAGAAGAGACAAGGTTTTGAGTTTCACAGACCTCTTCTTCAAGTCTGGAAAAGGTAACCAGAATGTCGCAGCTAAATATGTGTGTTAGCTCCTTATGTGTAACAATCTGTCCTACCTTGTACTTAGCTGTGACTTCAACCAACAGAAGTTGGTCAAATAAAAAATATTACCTTACCCATCTTCTCTCTCTCGGGTATTATATATGGCCTCTGAATACATACTCAAGTCTGATTTCTTCCCCTTATTTTTACTGTACAAATAATAAAATACAATTACTTTTAAATACACTGAAAATTTCTACCATCAGCAGCATCTACACAACCTGAAGTTATATTATCAAATTGAAAAGAAAACTAAAATGCATATGAGACTAGGCAGATAGTCTAGCTACCAAAATATAACATTAAATTAAAATATAGTTGAGGTGAATAAGGACACTTTTTATATTTCATGATAATACTTGCCCTTTATATAACATGACTTTAAAGGACACGGAAAAATTGTTCCCCTTATTTTTTTTCCTCACGGTCCTCTTGTTCTATTATCTCCATGTTTGCTTCTCCCTCCCTTCATGGGATGAGGTCATACTCTGAAATCATCAGTCTAACTACTCCCATTGAATTCAGTGTGTGCAGGATCAAACCCGTACATTGTAAGCTCCCTGTAGCAGGGACCCTCTCTTTTCATAAGATTGAAAAGCCGTGTCCCTGCCCCCAATACCTGTTCTGCTGTATACAAAATAGCATGGGAGTGAAATTAAATTTTGCACCCAACCAAAAAAGCCATTCAGTAGGGTTTGTGTTCTCTTCCTCAGTTATTTTGAATGAAAACCCATGGTAGACTAGGATGCCCGGAAGAAAACCAGTTATCTTAGTAAGAACATAAGAACATAAAAGTAAGTCCTTCTTCACGCAGCGCACAGTCAACTTGTGGAACTCCTTGCCTGAGGAGGTTATGAAGGCTAGGGCTATAACAGCGTTTAAAAGAGAACTGGATAAATTCATGGTGGTTAAGTCCATAAATGGCTATTAGCCAGGATGGGTAAGGAACAGTGTCCCTAACCTTTGTTTGTCAGAGGATGGAGATGGATGGCAGGAGAGAGATCTCTTGATCATTGCCTGTTAGGTTCACTCCCTCTAGGGCACCTGGCATTGGCCACTGTCGGTAGACAGATACTGGGCTAGATGAACCTTTGGTCTGACCTGATACGGCCGTTCTTATGTAGTATTTAACAAATAAAAATAAAACACTTTATACATCACATATCTACCTTATAACATTCTTTTCTGGAGTAAGGGCAGGTCAACAGATCTACTTTCTGAATTTGGAGGGGACCCAAGGTCAATCTAAATCTAGGTCTGTGTAAGCATATACTTCCCAGAGCAACCCCCACTCTGAAAGATGACTAGTGATGGCGCCAGCAAAATGGATCAGGTTTGCTCATAGCCCTGAATTTACTGCTTCTGTCTCATCCAGGTTTCAGTAAGGTTGTTTTCAGAGGGTTATTGCGGACATGCTGGCTGAGGAGCAAGCATTCCAGCTCTGCAAAGCTTATATTGCTGAGTAAGGCCTGAGTAAAACTTAAGACAGACAGTCAAGATTTGGCCCTTTGATAGTGCAATTATTCTTAGCAATTGTATGGTGTTATGTAAGTGCTGTGCACCATGAATTAATCTTCACAACATGTGTTGGGCACATAAGTAAATTGTACAGATGGACAAGTTGAGGCGGAATGATTGTATGAGTCAAACAGCAAGTCAGTAGCAGAACAGTGGTTTGGACCCAGGAATTCCTGACTCCCAGCGTTGTCCTTATTCCCCAAGATGCGTTTGTGTCTGTTTCATTGATATTTAGCGGGAGGGATAGCTCAGTGGTTTGAGCACTGGCCTGCTAAACCCAGCATTGTGAGTTTAATCCTTGAGGGGGCTATTGAGGGATCTGGGGCAAAAAAAAACAGGGCCAGTACTTGGCCCTGCTAGTGAAGGCAGGGGTCTGGACTCCATGACCTTTCAAGGTCCCTTCCAGTTCTATGAGATAGGTATATCTCCATATATTATTATTATTATTTAGCATAAAGTCTCTGATTTTAATTTTTCTGTTTTCAGAAGAACCGAGCATTAGACCCACTTCCATTTTCCCCTTGAAAATTGAAAGGGGGATTTTGACATGAATTTTGCCTGTTCGCAGGTAAAATATTTATCATATTGGGGACATATTGGGAAAACTTTTTTTAATTTTATAGCCTGAGTCTCTGTTGAAAAGATCAATTTTCCCATTATGGCATGGTAACAGAGAAGCTGACAGAAAGTTGTTCAAGATCTCCAATGAATAGCTGAAGTGAAAGCAGCTCTTTATCTACCTCCAGGCTTCAATTCAGTCTCTCCACTTATCTCACCAAGCTTTGTCCCGTTCCCATTCATCTAAGAGAGTTATGCTTCTGGATTCTTATATACTGTTCTTGTGTCCTTTATCCTTCCAGTGCCTGCAGCTGCACCGTGTTCCACAGTTAAAAGTGGTTCTGCAGAGTCCAAACCTATTTAAAATAGTTCATGATAGTCAATAGCTTTATCTAGGGCCTGATTCATTATCTGCAAATGATCTACAGGTAGGAAATTACTTGGAAATCCCAGATCCTCTCCAAGGTGACAACAGTCTTTATATGCAGTCTGCATATGACCTGCAAGGTTTACTTTTGCAGCCTGCTGGTAGCCCCTTCAGTATCTGCAGAACCTTACCTAGTTTCAGACGTGCTCCCAGTGTTGTATTTGACTCCTTTCTCTCCTATCCCCTGAGACCTGGTTGTCATCATCATCTCTTTAAAATCCTCTTTAAAAACTACCCCTTCTTGTCTCTAAATCATGTTCTCTATTTGTCATGATATTCTGCACTATTAACCACAGCAGTATCATCCTCTCTCTGCTCTCCTCTCTTTCCCGTCCAGTACATCCAAAAAGCCATAGATAATGTCATCTTCCTTGTCTATTGCTTAGACCGTGTGATTCCCCATCACTTGTTTCCCCACTACCTTCCACATTAAGTTCAAGCTCCTTACCTTCACTTTAAAGGCTCTTTGTTCTTACCATTATTTGTATTGACCCAAAATATTGTAACACCCAAAGTCTATTCTTGGCTTCATTTTGCTACTTGCTGTACAAACACCACATGGCAAGACTCCTGCCCCAAGCAGTTTACAATATAAATAGAAAACTGACAGAGTAGCGAAAAGACATAGTGTAAAAGTTTTCTGGTATAGCTATATTAGAAAACCTTTTCTAGTGTAGTCTTAAGTCTCTGGTTGGTTCCTTCCTGCAATTTCTTGCCCCAAGGCCACATGCATGGCTTGTGGGAGGAGTGGGACCACATAGCCTTAGTGCTCCCAGAAGAGAAGATCTCTTCTGCGTGGTTCTGAGCTGGGAGCTGTTGTTGGCTTACTGATGATCAGTGTCTGCTTTTGATAGGTGCCTCTTGCTCGCATGCAGTAACAATAAGATTGAAATTTGCACAAAAATATGACTAATTCCCATGTCCTGATGCTCCCTGAACTCTTAGAGGATACCATAATGTCAGATGGAACTTTCCTCTGGAATTGGATAATTTCAGAGGAAATATCTCCCCTTTCCTCCATAACTGAAAAGTTCAGAGAATGGGTCTCAGCAACTACATCAATGATTATGATATTCTTCCCAAATATAATGAAATGAATCCTCATCCAATATTCCCAAACTCTTATGTATATTGTGAAGTCATTTGCAGCGGTGCGAAGCAAGCACAAAACGCTACTACTCTCATTAGGAGGATCTTACACATGTTTGGCCTGCATTTTGCCCAGGAATAAATAAGTATACAAGATGCAAAGCAGCTGAAAAATAGCCCCATTGATTCTAAATGCTCCACAGACATAGCTCTAGCTAGATGATCCTCCCATTCTGTGAGCAAAGAAAATCCAGGAATGCAGGATCTCTCCCCAGAATGGGATTGAAAGATTTCTTCTTATGAAGAGACTGCTATTGTGTGTACGGTACAGCATGTATCCAGCTGTACTGTAGACAGGTTTCAGACACAGAGTACACATACATGAATTATAATTTTGGCACAACACTAGAAAACAATAGGTGTGCCCTGGCTTTATAGTTTAGAACAAAATGTGTGAAATAAATCCCTGGATTGGGATGAGAAATACATTTCTTTCCCATGTGTTTCCTCACCTTCCTGGAATGGTTCTGTGTAAGAAACTAGTTTAGTTCCATTAACCTGGGGGATTTCTCGTGCCTTTCATCCCCCAAACCAGGATTCAGAAGTGGCCTTAGACCAGAGGTGGGCAAACTATGGCCTGCAGGTCACATTTTCCTGTGGGACCGTCCTGCCCGGCCCCTGAGCTCCCGGCAGGAGAGGCTAGCCCCCAGCCCCTCCCCTGCTGCCTCCCTCCCCTGCAGCCTCACCTCACTGCACCACCAGTGCTCTGGCCCGCCACTCCTGCCAGGCAGTGTGGGCAGTGTGGCTGGCTCCAGCTGGGTGGTGAGGCTGCGAGCTCCTGCTGCTCTGTGCAGCATGGGTAGGGGGCGGCCAGTCCCTGGGGGCAGTCAGGGGACAGGGAGCAGGGGACAGTTTGATGGGGCAGAGGTTCTGGGGGGCCAGTCAGGAGATAGGAAGCGGGGGGGGATTGATAGGTGTGCGAATCCCGGGGAGGCTGTTAGGGGGTGGGGGTGTGCATAGGGGTCAGAGCCGTCAGGGGACAGGGAGCAGGGGGGTTTGGATAGGGGATGGGGTCCCGGGGGGGCGGTTAGGGGCAGGGGGTCCCAGGAGGGGGCGGTCAGGGGACAAGGAGTAGGGGGGGTTGGATGGGTCAAGGGTTCTGAGGGGGGCAGTCAGGAGGCAGGAAGTGGGAGGGGGCAGATAGGGGGTGGGGGCCAGGCTGTTTGGGGAGGCACAGCCTTCCCTACCTGGCCCTCCATACAGTTTTGGAACTTCAGTGTGCCTCGGGCCAAAAAGTTTGCCCACCCCTGCCTTAGACAGTAAATCAGACAATCTGCATAGGTGCGAGAGGACAAGATATAGTATATTTATGTTACCAATGATACATCTGTTCATTACTAACCAAAAGAAAACCTCTGGTGGTGTTTTACCACATTTCCTCAGAAATCTTTCAGAAGTTTTTAAACAGATACATTGTGTTTGCTGATTAAGCCTGGGGATATCTAAAGGACTATAACTGTTGATAAATGTCAGTATATTGACATTAGAACATTGAAATAAGATACTCAGTCCATGCAGAAGTTTTAACATAGAACCTAATGCAATTATAGTGGTAGAATGAAGGTTTCAGATTTGCATTCAGGTAGGACTTGCATTTACATTAGATTAGGGTATAATGAATACTGCTTTTAGTATGGATGATGCTTAAACTGACTGCCTTACTCAACACAGACAGCACTTAAAAATGAAAACCTCACTAGTTCATGATGAAGATTTTACAGTATTTGAATAGAAGCCATGCTAGTGCTTCAGAAATGGATCCTTTTTATGCATTTCCTGGCTATGCACATCTTTTTGGAATTAAGGTGTTTTATCTTATAGTCATAGCTGACTTCTTTTAAGAGATGACTTTATAATCTGCATGAAAAAACTGTGGTGGCAGTGGTTGGCCTTAACCTGATAAGGCCCTCTAGGCTAGACAGGAAGAGTTGTAGAATTGATTTGTGTATGCTGTTTATCTGAATGTGACTTTGCTGTAATTAGTTTTAGCTGCTGTCCCCTTCCACACAATCATGTTCATTCTGTCGTACATTGATAGGTGATGTGGTTTTGGTGACTTTGAATTTCCCTCTGGTCTGTTTCAAATGTGAAGGTTGTGTGTAGACAGACTGTATAATTTCATTCAGGTTACTTTTTTTACCCTGAATCCAGAATACAAATGCAAAAATTGTATTTCTCTCCAAGTAAAACCTTTAGTAATTGTTAGAGCAGTGGTGAATGTGGACTGGTTGTATGGCCGTACACAAACTGAAGCTGGAAGTCCAACATTAAAACTAATCGCTGCCATTGTCCTAACAGAGCAGCAGTGAAGTATTAATTAAAGACATTGGAAATCCAAGTGGCTGAAAACATGTGGGTCTTATTCATGGCTTTCTGGAAAATAAAACAAACTCTAAATTTTAAAGCCATTGCAGTATCTTTTAAAAATGTCAGAGTGACAGCCCTGACTAATTAGTCTAATTAGATGTATTTGTCTAATTAGATGTAACTAATGATCATGTGGAGGCAAGATTCCCCACATTGCCATACTGATGTGGCTTGACCATAACCAGGAGGGCATATAAGTGGTTGAGAGGTTAATTTATTCTCCTTGCCCCTTTGCTCCTAAGACAGCTAATTAGGAGTGTTGGTTTTCCCTTAGGAATTGGACAGATCCTACAGATTCATTTTCAGTCAATGAGTTTGTCACTACCAATCCAGTCTTGAACTGAGCACTGAAGCGGAAGCGATAATGTTAATATTCTAGTTCCACTTCCCTGACCCACTCCATGCCCCTATTTATATCTTTCAGTAAACAAAGACATGAGCAGAAAATAGGGATTCTAAGGCCAGTAATTGGTTTTACTTTTTCAATGTGAACTTTAAAAGTACCACACAATTCTCCTTCCAGTCCCCCCAGAATTGAATAACACAATAGCAAATGTATAATATTATACCTAAAGATTATTAAAACAAATACACTTCAAAAAGAAATCACTGGATATAAATATACTACATTTAATATTTTATTGCATGTATTCTGACATGCTTACATTGAAATTATTTTCTGCTAAAGGACTCTGTAAAAATAATATTGTGAGGTTACATGTTTACAGGGACTCAGTCGTTTCCAGCTCAAATATTTTCAGCTTGCAAATAGATACATAGTTTTTCTTCTAACTGCAAACTCATTCTAAGATCCAAGACTCAGGCTGGGTTCTTTCCTGATCATGCATTGTCACAAGTGGGGAAAAAAGGCCAGTTTATGCTCCGTGACATTTATCTAATGCCAGTGCCTTTAGTGGGTTAGCAAAGGTGTACGTGATTGCTTTTGTGAGCTGCACTGTGTAAGTGAACCCCTATGCTTGTGTGGAATGCCATTGACTTCAGCTCTGCATGGTTGAAGGTGTCTACCCATGTACAATAGCTTGCAGGATCAGGGCCTTAGTGATTCTGTTGATGAATTGGAAAGAATAGACTCTGGTTTATTCTTTTTTAGCTGTGTTATATAGCTGGATTACCAGAAGTGAATGGTGATAGATACTTTTGTTCCCGGATTAAGAAACTATGACTCTGAATGCACACAGGATGCATATCTGGGAAAAAAGGTGTCATTGTTCTAAGAGCAGAAATAGACATTAATGACCATGTCAAGTTTTTGATTTGTCCTTTACTCTTTGTTCAGTGTTTAGGAAATGAACAAAATACATTTGTACACATTTTAAAATAAAGTCCTATATATTGATTCTCCCTCTTCCCCTCTTTCCACACACACATATCTTGACACTTGCATATCTTTCTCCTTATGCATCAACATCATTGTTATTATTATTTATTTGTATTGGAGTATGTGATGGGGGTATAGAAACCCCACATTGGAGAGCAAGGGGTTAAGGAGCAGCTCTGAGCCCAGGCAGCCCTGCCCAGCTCCACTTGCAAAGCCTGCACAAGTTGGAGTGAGAGGGGGAGTTAAAAGGGAATGCAGAGTAGCTCAGAAGGGGTCAGGCAGGGGAAGGGAGCAGACCTCTGCTCTGAGCTATGAGGAAGTACTGCCCAGGAGCTCTCATGGCCAGAGATCTGGAAAAACAGACCCGATAGAAACCTACAAAGGAGAGACTGGTGACTGACTTGGAAAGTCAGAGACTTGATGTGTAATTCTGTAATTTACTCCATAGGGAAAAGGGAAAGTTGGGTAGGAAGTGGTCTGGGGTCAGCTGCGTAGCACCTCAAAGCGTAGAATGTAGCAGCCTGCCATCAGACCCTGGATTGGAGCCTGGTGGAGACGGTGAGCCTGGGCTCTCCTACCTCCTCCCAAAAGACGGGACAACAACAGAAGCCTTTACCTCGATAGGGGTGCAGCTGGGGAAGACCCTGACTGTTCAAGGCCCAGACCCCAATGTCCCTGTACTAAGGTGAAAGCCCTGAAGCACTCAGGGGAGTTGAGGGACAGGACTATATCTGAAAAGGGGCAACTGATCTCTGGCTCCTTGTTTTGGTTACCATTATATCTGAGAGGGAATGGTGCATTGTTTACAAGCGATATTTAAATTCCCCACTGGTTAGAAAAATGCTAAAGGCGATCAGATTTTGAGTCCCATCTAATTGAAAATCCATCCTTCTCTCTCCTCACGAGGCATGTGGATTCAGAAGAAGCTTCATTGTGTTGGTTTGGAGCTTACAAAATATGAGTGTGGATTTGCAAAAACAAACTATCCAAACTTGTCTCATCTCTACACATATATGGTGGCTTTGTGATCTAGTGCCAAAAGACTTTATTGTAAGTGATCAAAGCTACAGCTGACACTAATTATGGTTTTCTTTTAGTCCCAGAAGGAGAACTCCTGCTCTTGTTCATATTCCATACTCTATCAGGGACAGACCCTTCTCATATTAAATGTCTTCAGTATTCATAAACCAGTGAATACCATGATTAACCCAATATCTCTGGTTCAGTGAATTCAGTTTATCTCTAATATAAGGTTATTTTGACAGCACATCTGGAAAACTGGACAAGCCTGGCAGTGACTGAAAGTACTTGTGGGCCTCTTGCAATACAGTCAAACAAAGTTATAAAAGTAGAATGCCATGATTTCCTAGATAATAATTACAGTAAAGCTGTGTATATTTCTTAGAGACAAGTAATACATGTTGGACTCAAAGGTAGTAAGGTTCAAAGGTAGTACGGCCACATTGCTTGTCTATCTTTGTATTGACAGCTACAGTGCTACAAAAATTATGTTGTGCCTAATATAATTTGACATGATATTCTTAATAATTTAAAGTAAGAAGTTACTGGATTTTAAAGGTCCAACTAAAAGTGCATTCTAGATGGACTCATACAACCAACTGTATTTACAATGATGCTTTAGATCTCAAAATGCTTTACAAATTACCAATGCCTATCCCCATTTCCCAGGTAGATATGCTGAGATACATAGTGGTATAGTAGCTGCTCAAGGTGACCTGATAATCAGTGAATAAAATCCAGGCACCAGGTTCTCCTCCCACAAACATGATCAACTCCAACTGAAAGCAATGGAAATGTGTCTTGCCTGGGGAGATTCCAGGCCTATAATGTTTGACTTTTAGTACATTCTCACCACTAGAATTACCATAAATTCCATGCTAATCATTAGTCTGTGCATTGACCCTGTCATAAACAGATAGCTAAGGGTTAATGTTCTTTTACCTGTAAAGGGTTAACACAGGGAACCAAACACCTGACCAGAGAACCAATCAGGAAACAAGACTTTTTCAAATCTGGGTGGAGGGAAGTTTTGGGTGTGAGTTCTTTGTTCTTTGTCTTGGGTCTGTGCCCTCTCTGCTCTGAGAGTGATCTATCTATCTTCAAGCTTATAATCTTCTGTTTTCAAATGTAAGTACAAGGATAGTAAGACAATAGGTTTATATTGTTTTTTTTTTGTATTTACATGTGTGTAGTTGCTGGAATGTGTTAAATTGTATTCTTTTTGGATAAGGCTGTTTATTCATTTTTTTTCCTTTAAGCAATTGACCCTGTATATTGTCATCTTAATACAGAGACCATTTTATGTCCTTTTCTTTCTTTTTATATAAAGCTTTCTTTTCAAGACCTGTTTGAGTGTTTTTCACTGGTTAAGGCTAAGAAATGAAGGGAGGGGGAAAATCTCTTTGTGTTAGATTTACTAAGCCTGACTTTGCATACCCTCTGGGTGAGGGGGGAGAGAGGTTAGATCTCCCGGTACTTGTGTTTCAAGGACTTGAAGCAGGGAGGGTGGAATCCCTTTGTTTAGATTCACGGAGCTTGAATCTGTATATCTCTCCAGGAACCCAGGGAGGGAACACCTGGAGCGGAAGAGGGAGAAGGGAAGTGGGTTATTTCCCTTTGTGGTGAGACTCAAGGAATCTGGGTCTTGGGGTCCCCTGGGAAGGTTTTGGGGAGACCTCAGTGAGCTAGGCACTGTATAATTCCTGGCTGGTGGCAGCGATACCAGGTCCAAGCTGGTAACTAAGCTTGGAGGTTTTCATGCTAACACCCATATTTTGGACGCTAAGGTCCAGATCTGGGAAGAAATGTTATGACAGACCCACAGTTTGGTCTTTTTTCTAGTAAGTTTTCAAGTAAATTAACACTCTAAAAAAGCATTCTGACACCAAGATGCAGCATTAGTTTTGAAATGACAAGCACACAAGGATGCCAGTTACTCAACATAGTTTCCTGAGATGGCTTCCCCGTTTACCTTTCAGTGTACAGCAAGGACCTATGCAGAGTGTATAAACATCAGCAGAAGATCATTGTGAAAGCACCCTCTACATTTTCCCATCTGAAGGAGGGTACAATAGGCACAGAACACATATACAGCAGATTCCAGTTAATAGGAAGCTGGATATTGACAACTTCTTCTTAATAGCAACATTTTGCCAGAACCGATCTCATCCCATTGACTTTCATGTCGTGGGATTCAGATATCAACAATGGCATGCTGCTTATTAACAACATTTTTGGAAGAGACCGCAGCTTCAGGCAGGTTTGCGAGGCTGCAGCCTGGGAAGGAAGTGGTGCGGGGTGCTGAGCACCCACTACAGGCAGGTTTCCGGGGCTCTAGCCAGGTAAGGAAGTACTGGAATGTGCCTCCCCTGCCTGCAGCCTTGCACACCTCCTTGTGGATAATTCTCAGCTTGTGCCATCACTTCCTTTTGGGGCTGCAGCCCTGCAAACCTGTCTGCATACAGGGACTACAGAGGAGGCAACGGGCTACAGGCGGGAGGGGAAGCTGTGGGGAGGAGAGCAGCAGCCTGAATGTTGGAGGTGCCTGCTACCTCTTACTGTGCTCTCTGGACTATGCGCTGCTGGGGGGCTGCACCCAGTGAAGGAAGCACTGGGACATACTGAGTCCTGACCCCTGGAGAGTGCACGGAGATGTACAGCTGTAGAAAGCCCCAGCCTCTAGGCTGTAGCTCTTTCTCCCTGCTGCTGCTCTGCCTGCAGGCAGCTCTGCAGCACTACAGCCAGGGAAGGCATATCCCAGTGCTTCCTTCCCTGGCATCTGCCCTGTAAACCTGCCTTCTGCTTGTTAGCAGCTATGGGGTTGCCAGCAAATGGAATCTACTGTACAACATTTTTACCATATTGATTTTATTGAGAAAGACTTGGAAGATGGAGACAAAGTCTTGAGATCAGCCCAGAAGGAAATCAAATGGCTGGAGATTTAGTCAGAAGATTCAGAAATATTTGCCTTGCTGAATAAGGACATCATTCATGTTGCTTAGCTAATGAATTTTATTTAGATAACGAATTGTTATTTAATCGTGTACAGTTTTGGTTGTCTACCATGGAGCCTGAAATGCAATAAAATGTGTAAATGGATCATTCGGAAGTCTGACTGAAACCCTTCCAGTTTTGAAAAGTCAGCAGAAAGGGGCTTTGGGGAATTTTTAGGCTCTATGAAGCACACTATCTCACAGAATGAAGGGTTTTTCTCTCCGGAGCCATTGTTGCAGGTGTCCTCTTTTCGTTATAAGATCATTGCTGATTTCAGTAAGGACAAATCAGCATTTAGGCTCCCTGGAAAATAGAACCGTACAGACACAGGCAACTTCTTCAGCTTTATTGAAGAGGCGTTATGATTGACTAGCTTTTTCAAACCGCCAGGTTTCAGCTGGCTGGAACTGTATTGTATGTACAAAGTGGAAGGATTAGACTGGAAAGAGATCTAGGCTTCATCAATTCTTCTTTCTTATCTGCTGCACAGATAGTAGCAAACGGCACTAAATTAAATACAAGGACTTAGTCAACATTTACTAACATAACCTATCAAAAAACTTTGCCTATATAAGGAGAAAAGCCAAACTAATCATTATCTTAATTTACATGTGCAATGAATTCTCCAGTTTGTGAAGTCACCAGATGGAAAATGGAAATGGTGTAAAACCAATAGTGGTGTTGATAGGAAAAAAAAGAGCAACTTGGCAAAGTGACCAAATTTCTTTTGTTTTCCCACTGCCCAAAGAGGGCACCCAAAAAAGTGTCCCCCAAGAGTTTAAACCTTTCAACATAATCTTTAATTTTTGTTATAATCATGGTTTCCAATTTAAATCCACTCCTTCCCCGGCTCTCTGTATCTGCCACACACTGATACACTGTCAAAACAACGTATAAGGGTAGTCTGTTACTTGCTAAGCACTGATAGTATGCCAGGTGCTATACATGACACAAAAAAGAACAGTACCTGCCTAAGGAGTTTACAGGCTAAAAGAGAGACATCGCTAAGGTAAGATGCACTAGGAGACCTAGAGGAGGCTGATAATTGATTTTTAATTTATTTATGAAGTTTAATATGAATTTTAGCTCAGTCTGTCTCCCGTGCAGCATTGTGGTGGTGAAGGCAGATAACTGATTGTGAGCCTTGCTGAAGAGCACCTTTGGAAGGGTTGTCAGTGAGGAGAGGGTGAGCCCTTACTGCACTTGGATTGGTAGCTTGTTCCCTGGAAGGACACGGGATTGACAGGGTTGGATCAGTGGGGGAAGAGGCTATTATTAGTAGAAGCATACTGTATGAACAGGGAGGCTATGGTGTGGGAATCGGTGATACCTAAGAGGAGGCAGTTGCTGTAATAAAGGTAGGAAAGGACCAGGGCTTAGTCACGTTCACTAAAATATTGTTTTACAATTTACGCTCTTAGCTGCTGCTCATATGTTTTAATTCAGATTAAAAAAATTGAAGTGTAGATGACGTGTTTCATCAGGCCAAGGCTCTTCCTGGTTGCCAGCACAGTTCCTTGGACAATAGACAAACAGTGAGGTGGTAGTTAGAGTTGATCAGAGACTGCTTTAATCTGTAATGGAGGCTGAACCTTCTGCTGACTGGCCCCAGAATATGAGGAAAATAAAGTGACCATCCTTGACTCACTGAACCAAGCAGAGTTCAGCCAGAACAGAAAATTGGGGCCTGAGGCGTGGCTGCTTTCATAGATGAGTGCCTTATGGCATCGCTTGATTAGAAATTCAGCTTTCACAAAAGCAAATAGACATCCAGGTATTTTTTAGCCTGTCATTTCCCCCATGACAGTCACTTACAATTCCCATTGAAGTCAACAGGAGTGTTATGTTCTTCTGAGGACAGATTTGGGATTTCTCTTTATATTAATCTATAATGTTTGCACTTGAAGGAGACTTAACTAGTAATTGTATCCGTTGTCTACAGAATGTGAGTTCTTTACATTATTCAAATCCTTAAAGTGTAAATCATCCTATTTTCATAATCTCACCTTTATTGTTAATGTCTTTTTTTTTCTAAGCCCTTTCACTTTATCCCTCATCGAGTAGTTTCATATTAAGATTAGCATTATCATGTAAAGCGACTGCTTTCAAATCCTCTGGAGTTAATGCCACTGCAGGCGGTGGGGCAGGTGGCACAATTTGGATCTGTGTTCTAGAATGAGGAAAGTAACAGATGATCCATGCATGCAAACATTTTAGAATGTTAGAACAATGCTAGAATGACACAAGAACGCTATAAGTGTGTAGCACAATGTGCCCTGCTTCATTACCATTACATAGGAAAAACACTAATGAATGAAAGATTATTTTAATTTTGTTAGTCAGTAATAAAAATGATTATTAATAGGAAAAAATGTAACCAGACCAAACAAAAGCCATCCATGCCTTTCTTAAAGGAATTACAATATGTTAGAGTAATTGTTTAAGAACCTCAGACAAAGATTATCCTTGTAATGCCACAAGAATCACTGAGACCTTTGATTAACTTTGGCTTCATCAGTGCAGAATGCATGAATTCAATTTATTCAAAGGCTGACTGAACTGACACTAGCCATGTGTGAGGAAAAGATCTAAGCAGTAAGGTTACATGTGAACAGTTATAAATTTATGATAAAAAATGTAAGGAGAATTACTCCTCATGTCTGGGATTTAAACTATCTATATACTGTCATACCTTTTACTAGTGGAATGCATCTCAAGCAGTAAGGAGTTTATTCTTACAAGGGACCAATCAGATAGGGAAGGATTATCTTCATTTTACAGTTGAGGAACTGAGGCACAGAGAGATTAAATGACTTGTTCAAGGTTACACAGGAAATTATGTGTCAGAGCCAGAATCACAATCATGGTCTCTTGAGTCTTGATCCTGTGCTGTAACCTTCCTTGATAGTTTGTGCTAATTGTTTTCCAACTTTTCTCTGACCTCTTTTGGGCTTATTCATCCATCTTCTTCATCTCCCTTTGTTTGTGTAGCAGCCATTCTCTCCTCTCCCCCCAACTCCTCCTACCCCCCGCTCCTTAGCAGCAAGGGCAGTTGGAAAAAGAATTAAGTTAGATAGGGGAGTTATTTCCCTATTCTGTCTAAAATGTGTCAGACATATTCAGAGTATTTTCAGAAATTTTCCTACAATTTTAGTGTAACTTGAGGTTGAGTAAATATGAATTTTACAGACTTCTAGCATGGGAGGAGTTACTGCATACATTTCTGTTTTCCTTTTTGATGATGATTTAGGTGTTTCTGGATGGATACATGATTTGTGATTTCAAAATATAGCTACTTGCACAAAATTACTGTCTTAAAGGAAAGCTTCTTTTTCACTAAGTTTCCTGTGATATTTGCTAATTATTTGCAAGAATTTAAAGGATCTTCTGGGTTTTGGGGGGACTCTATTTTTTCATGCCTTCCTTTTGATTCTAGACTCCAATGCAGCCGAATTAGAGGCTTCACTTATGAGTTACAGTATATGCAGATCACATGGACACAGTCTCCATGGAAGCTGTCTAATTTGTGCTTACATTCAATTAGAGTTGTCCATTACCCCTCCAAATGAAATTTAATTTGAATACATGTGCCAGTCATTTTTTTAAATGATATGAGATTCCTTTTCTGTCACTTAACTGA
Organism: Gopherus flavomarginatus; assembly: GCF_025201925.1. NCBI lineage: Eukaryota > Metazoa > Chordata > Testudines > Testudinidae > Gopherus > Gopherus flavomarginatus. The sequence goes on along the minus strand of NC_066620.1, from coordinate 177,707,749 downwards.
CTAGATTTCTAGGAGGTTGAATGTGAATAAAACAAGTGTATATTAACTATGATAAATGTAGGAATACATGTTACTTTTTCTGAAACTTTTTAAATATTTTCTGATTCTCTTTTCCGTACACTGTCTGGACTGTACTTCCCACTCTTATTCAATCAATTATATTAGCCGAAGCCTAGAGTGAAGCATGACCAGGAACAAACATTTGTGAGTGTCTAAATTAACATTTGCAACCATGTTATTTAATTTGAGTTAATTGGAAATCAGTTAATTCACATTACCACACAACTAAAAACTGCAAACTAAAAATTCACTAGGCCTGGAAATATACCAGGTGTATACATTTAATAAATACAGCATTGAAATCTGCAAAAACTGTAATTTTGTTTTCATGATAAGTCAAACCACACAAACTACATACCTGATGTGGTGGTTATGTAACGTTGGTACCTGAAAAGAAAAGCAGGTGTGGCCTAATTTGTAGCCTATTTCAAAGGTTTGAATGTCCTCCTAAGAATAACAGTTGTATTCATGAATGTGAGTTAATTGGAAATCAGCTACTCAGGTTATAACTCAACAAAAAGTAGTGTAGAGAAGCCCAGTGTGTCACTGTGTTTGTTTCCTGAAAATGTGTGCCCTGTTTCCCAGTTGGCTAAGCAGTGGGAGACAGGAAGTACCTCTCCCTTCACTTCCACTCACTCTTTTACTTAGGACTACTTGCGCTTTTGATTGAAAAACAGAGTATGAGGAGAAATGCTATGAAAGACTGTCTTGATTTAAAGAATTTCCTGGGAACTGTATCAGAAAAAAAAAAGTGAATAGGACCAAAAAAGGGACATGACAAAGAAAAAATAGAGAATGTAAGGATAAGGATAATTTTAGGTACTTGTATGCCCTTTATTATTGTAGTTTCTGAGCAAGTAAAGTTATTCTACTAAGGCACAATGAGGCTAAGTGACTTGCCCAAGGTCATGCAGGAAATTTGTGGTGAAGAGAATTGAACTAAAATGCCAAAAAAAGGTCACAAACACAAAATTACTGGACCTTATAGGTTCAAACTTCAAAAGATTAAGTCGTGAGTGAAAGAAAATAGGCTGAAAATCATTGATAGCAGTGAAATAAGCAGAGAAAAATGGGAAGTATTTATGACACAGCTGGGGAAGTTAAAATAAGAATTCTTTCCAAAGTAACTAAAAAAGGAAACCTAAAAGGGCACCAGAAATCAGTGTGACTAAGCAGAGATGGAAAAAGCAAAATGCAAGATAAACAAAAGGCATTTATTGATACAAAGAATCTGCCCATGTGGGGAAGTTTCAAAACCAAAGGAAAAGCATGAAAATAAATTTAGAAAAGCAAGAAGGGCAACAAATATTTGAGAATTTAAGATCCCTTTCCTCTTTCCCTCCCCCCTCCCCATCAATCAGCACATACAGTAGTACAGTGAGTCATTTAAAAATGAATGGAGAGCTTATAGCCAGGAATATGGAAATATCAGAGTTATTAAATAGTTACTTTGTTTCTGTCTTTACAGAAGAAGAGGGTGGCGATCATCTGCTCAAGTCGGGGATCAGTTTTCCGGGGACGACAGAGGAGGAGCTAGGTACAGATATTATCTCTTAGATAACTTTATGCTAAATAAGATTAGAGGCACTTAAAGTAGACTAAGAATCAGGTCTGGATAATATGCAACCAAGAGTTCTAAAAGGAATAAGCAAGGAAATTGTTGGAGCTTTAATTTTTCCTAAGATATCCAGATTCAATTCCCAATTATTTGGGAAGTGCTACAGAAAACCTTTATTAAAAAAAAAAAGAAAAAGAAAAAAAAAGACCCTAAAGGAAAATAAACTAAGAAAGTATATAGTTTTTGTCAAAATGTTAATGTACCTTAGTAAATTTCTTCACCCATATGTGCATATTTTCAAATTAATTAATATCTTAGGGGTGTGGTTTATTCATTTGTTTTTCTTTTTGAGTAGTTTTGCATTTTGTTAGGAATATTTAGCATTTCTGTCTAGACCGCTAAATTGTAAACTGAAAGTAAATCTTGATCATTATCCTAAAGGGTCTAGTTAGGAAAAAAACCCAGAAGAGCACAGTTTGATTAAGGAGTAGTGATTCAGGGACAGGAGGCCATTGTGTTTAGTTCATCTCTTGGGGTTGGATTTTCAAAAGCAATCAGTGCTGGCCTAACTCTCTGCACCTATTGAAGTCAATGGGAGTTTTGTAGATATCACTGGAGGGATATATGAGTTTTGAAAAACATGCATTTCCCAAGACTGCACATTAGAGATGAAAGGTTAATGGAAAGAGTTATGGGATAAGGCATTAATAGTGCTGGATAGAAGATTGTACTAAGAAGAGATGAAAACTATTCAGTTTAGTAAGAGGTCACAAGTTAAATATTTCCACCTCCACCCTCTGTTTCTTCTCATACTGTAAGGGGGCAGAGATGATCCTTATCAATGGACGCAACACCAGATTACTATCAATGGGGGCAACACTATACCTACTTTTTATGCCACTCTGGCTCCCAGCTGTCCCCTTCCCTACCATGTGGGAGTTGTAGACGCTTTGTGCCACTGCAGCCTACCTACTGGGAACTTTCCTCTGCAGGATTTCTGAAGACAAAGCAAATAATATATAGGTCAATGCAAGCTGGTGCAGAAATATGTGGCTCCTTTAAGTGATTGGGTAGGCAGTAGCTAGTGGAGTTCCATGTAAGTAAAATGGAAAATAATTAATCAAGGAATAAGAGACCAGCCTTGGGAATATGTGCTAAATTGATCTATCATCCAGCATCCTGATTAGGAAAAGATTGTGGGGTTATTGTATAATATTAATTAAAACCAGTAGCAAATGTAAAGAACAGTCAATAAGAAAAAAAGCTGCATCAGCAAAGGAAGAGAGGACACAAGAAAAGGTGATATTGTTACAGTATAAGCATTCATTAAATATTGTGTGCTGTACTCGTCATACCACACAAAAGTATTTGTGATGGGTTGTACCCCCCATTTTGGGGTGCCACTGAATGTGCTGGGATCCCACTGAGCCCACCTGTCCTACGAGCCTGGATTTCCCTTACTCTGTGCTGCTGTGACAGGCTCTCAAGCCCCTTTCTAGCACACACAGAGGCAGGAACACATCCAGCAGTAGAATCACACAGCATCTGGGATTAGCTCTCTGTGGGAGGATTTAGCTAGGGGAATGCCGAGCTCTCCTGTGCACACACCCTCTGGAGTGTAAACCCAAAATGATATTGTCTTGCACTGAATAGAGATCTATATAGTATAAACTCATAAAAATCGCCCCCTCCCTCGAAGTGGAGGGAGATATGCACAGCTTTTTGCCCTCCACCCCCAGTTATGAATTGCACAAACTGGGGTTTGGAATAAACAAAAAAAAAGTTTATTAACTACAAAAGGTAACTTTTCAGTGATTATAAGGGATAGCAAACAAAATAAAGTAGATTACTGAGCAAATAAAACAAAAGACGCAACCTAAGCTTAATTCACTTAAGAAATGGGTTACAAATAGTAAGTTCTCACTCTCAATGTTGTTTTAGGCAGGTTGCAGAGTTTCTGCATCCTAGCATTCCTTTTATTTCTCTTCAGAGGCTAGACCCCTGTCTCAGCCTGAGCTCACCCCTTGGCTTTTCCCAGCTTAGTTCCTTTGTTTCTTCTGGTGCTTTTAGCAGTATTCCTTCTTGTGTGGAGAGGCAATGGAGAAGAGCCCTGATTGACTCACTTTCCAGCCTTAAATAAGATGTACATAATTCAGGAATCCTTTATTTCCAATGGAAAAATTTCCAGCAGTGTCCAAAGTGGTACTCCCTACCAGGCGACATTATCACATGACCTTTTAGTGTTAACGCCACCATGAGACAAGGTTTATTTGTAACATCCACAGGAAGGAACTCCAGGAGGATGAGAGATCAGCATCTTCAAAGACCCATTCTATTGTCTTTCCTAATCACTCATTCAGGCTGATTGCCTACTGTCTAATAGGCGTTCCCTAAGTGCACACACAGTTGTAATTGTTACATAGTCAATATTCCTAACTTCAGATACAGAACTGATACATGCATACAAAGTGAATAATCATATTCAGTAAATCATAACCTTTCCAATGATACCTCACATGTTCCATCTCGCATAAAACATATCTTAGTTATGCCATATTCATATTACAACATTTTAATGAAGAATATGGGGTGCAGCATCACAGTATTGTTCTCTTGGATTCCAAGTCCAAAGAATCTGAGGTCCCCATTCTTCCCATATAGGAGAATAACCTATGTAAGGGTAGGAAGTTCTGTGAGTTTCAATTTAAGTTTCCAATTAATTCTTCCCTCATGGACCTGTTGTGCATCCTCCCACCTTACTTCTGCAGAAGAAATCAGGGATTCTGCTTCCTTAACTGACAGCTCACCAAGATATGTGATAGACAAGAGGCATCCTCATGGCAATTTTATGTAAAGGCTCAGTATGCATGATTGGGGGTGGAAGATTCCGTAGAATTTATTCCATTATTTCCAATTCATTATTATGTGAACCAGAATAAGATGTCTCTGATGTGGAGTTTGGTCCTGTTCTCATTGAAATCAGCAGGAACCAGATCAGATCCTAAAAGGGAAACTTGCTTTTATCACTCGTACTCTAACCCAAACAACAGTTGGTATAGGAGAAATGTAGGCACCTATTGTCCCCAGCAGGGTATGGGTAATTCTAATTGAAATTAGTGGAAGTCTCCTATTGGCAGAGAATAGGGCCCTTGTTTTCTAATATTAAAGTGATGTTAGAAAAAGCCTGCAATAGAGAGAAAAGACATGATGTCTTTGATGCACTCCGATCCCATAGGTGTGGGCTTTTGATCTGAGCTTAGAATGCTGACCCAAGAAGTCCTGATTTTGACCCCGATTTGCCTGTAGTCTAGGGCAAATCACTTAATCTCTCTGCCTCTATTCTCTTGTTTCTAAAATTTGGATATTACCTGCCTAGCTTTCAGGGATAGTGTCAGGATTAATTAATGTTTGTACAGTATTTCACAAATTTCAAAGCACTGTGTAAGTGCCAAATAGAATTATTAATAATCCCCTGCATAAAATGAGTGAATCTATCAAGGGACAGGACCAAGATCAACTCTGGCATAGTATTGATTCTGCAAAACAGCTCGTCAATTTATACAACCAAAAGCTTATTGGATTCTTTTTAAAAGGCTTACCAAAGCTTTTGAACCCACTTTATTCTTTAGGGTAATATTTCAGAGGTTTCTACGTTGCTGTTTGTTTAATGGAGATCACAGTATGGAAAGAGCTTTCGTTATTATGAAATCTACTATCCAGTTTGATCCAGCATTCCTCCCATACCCAAATCCCCATTGTTTCTGTTGGGAACATCCATGAGAGGCAACGAGGTTAACAAGAAAGGGCCTGGGAATGAGAGTCATAAAGTCTGACATGCTGCGTGACCTTGAGCAAGTCACTTTAAATCTCTGGATCTACAAAACTTAAGTTATTAAAACTTGCCTGCCGCAGTGCATTATGTTGAGATCTGTGATAATGTGTGATCTCTAAATACAAAGTTTTATTAACATTATTATTAATGTAGGATTGGGCCCATAGGGAGTAGCATTCTGTGAAGCTATGCTTTATGCTAGTACTGTATTTAAACTGTAAAGTCCTAGGGCAGGGGTCTCTTTTCATTTTGGCCTGCAAAGTGACTATTGACTTTGGACACCACAAAATAATGCTAGTCTGAGAGAAATAAGGAAAATGTGTTATATTTAAAGGGACCAAATTGTAAAAGAAATGTTTGGAGGTGAGGGTTGCATTTCAAAAAAATTTTAATGGGTGATTTTCATGCTGGAATAAATAGGGGAAAGATAACCATCAGTGGAGTGGCGCCACCATGTCACCGGATATATACCCCTGCCAACCCAACCGCCCCTCAGTTTCTTCTTACCGTCCGTGTCGGTCGTTGGAACAGTGGAGCCCAGCTTAGCTGATCTCCACCTCCCTAGCCACTCATAGTTTTCTCATTGTTATTGTGTATATAGTTCAAATTTCTATACTTGCAGCTAGTTTATTATTTTCTTTAACATAGTTAGTGTATATAGTTAAGAGGAGTTCGGGGAATTAGCCCCTTCTCCTCACCTGGTGCCGAGGCCCATGCCCGGTTCACTGGGTTTCAAACCGTGCTCGGCCTGTCACAAGCCGATGCCTACAGGAGATCCTCACAACTCCTGCCTTAAGTGCCTCGGGGAATCCCACCTTGCAGATAAGTGCTGCATTTGCAAGGCCTTCAAGCCGCGGACCAAAAAAGAGCGGGACTTTCATCTCAGACAGCTCCTGAAGGAGGCAACTCTTACTCCTCCACCATCGGCACCGAGCGCTGGACAGTCCGCACCGGGGAGAAGTGCATCTTCGGCACCGGAGTGCACCGGTACTGCTAAGGCCCCTCGACACCAACCGTCACCAGCCCAGATGTCTGCTTGGCACCGCTCCCTCTCCCCGTGGGTAAAAAAACATAAGATTCCTGCAGCTTCTGTGTCCACGCCGCACTTGGAGCACCCTCCTAAGTCGGACTGCCCAGCACCCACAACTGCCGTGGCATAGACAACTTCAGCACTGTCGATTCCGGTCCCACAAGAGCTGTCGAATCTGGTTCCTGATGGCTCCCCGGCACGTGCCATGGTTGAGTTTACTATTCCCTCCATGCCGGAGACATTCTCTACAGCAAGAGAACTGATTGCACTGACAGAGTCTGCTCTGCCTCAACCCCCGGCACTGCCGGTGCGGGTTATACAATCCATAGGCAAGCCTGCCCTACTGAGACCATCCTCTGTCGGCACCGCTGAGAGGCACCGATCACGATCGTGGTCCCACTGGTGTTCTCGCAGTCCCAATACTGTTCTCCATCTCAGTACCGATCACACTCGCGGCACCATTCAAGACCCCGTTCGCCAGCCCGGTACTCTTGGTACCGATCAAACTCCCAGCACCGCTCATGGCACTGCACCTCTCGCAGCCGCTCCCGGCATCGAGCTTCGAGGTCCCGGTCGACCTCCCAGTACTGTTCCGGTCGCAGGTCCCGGTCTTGTTCCTGGTACCGATATACCACCCGATACCGCTCTCCGCTGTAGCGTACAGACAGACTACTCTGGGATGGAGACCATTCTCAGGGGTTTTCAGTTCCTCCTTGGCCATCTTGCCATGCATCTATGTCAGCCCATGCAGACAGTGCTTCCTATGCACAGGACAGTGACTTAGATGTCCCCAGCCGTGTCTTCCAAGAGACCCAGGCTCAAGACCAAGGACCTCATCAGTGGTCCTTCTGGACGCCTTGGGCATATCACCAAGCCCAAGGTGGACCTCCAGTGCCATCACGCTCCATACCGTTGGAGCACCGGGTGCCGGAGGCTACTGTTAGCCACTCCCCTCAGCTACAGAGAACGCTCCCATTCAGGCAGCAGACCCTCAGGTACCACCGGAGCCGGACGTCGCCCAAGTCCACGAGACAACAGAGGACCCGATTGTCCCTGGCCTTTCCTCTTCCTCTTCTCCAGATGAAGCGGTAGCGGGGACATCCTCCTCGGGCCCTCCTCCAATTGACCTAAGGTCACATCAAGACCTTCTGAGCCGGGTGGCCCTGAATATGAACCTCCAGGTGGAGGAGGTTCCGGAGATAGAGGACCCGGTGGTAGATATTTTGTCGGCTGACACTCCCACAAGGGTGGCCTTACCATTTATTCGGATGATCTAAGCAAAGGCTGATACCATCTGGCAGTCTCCAGCATCTATTCTGCCCACGGCTAGGGGAGCTGAGAGGAAGTACATGGTGCCCTCTAAGGGATATGAGTACCTGTATGTACACCCTCCTCCCTGCTCCCTCATCGTCCAATCGGTTAACGAAAGGGAGCGCCATGGCCAGCAAGACCTTGCCCCAAAAGCAAAGGAGGCTAGGCGCATGGATTTATTGGGTCATAAAATCTACTCTGCAGGGGGCCTCCAACTCAGGATGGCAAACTAACAACCTCTCCTTAGCCGCTATAACTATAACCCCTGGGTGGCGGTTGAGAAATTCACAGAGCTAGTCCCCCAAGACTCGCGTCAAGAGTTTGCGGCCCTTTTGGAGGAAGGAAAGAAGGTGGCGAGAACTTCTCTCCAGGCCTCATTAGACGCCGCCGACTCCGCGGCCAGAACTCTGGCTTCAGGAATTACCATGAGGCGAATATCATGGCTTCAGGTGTCAGGCCTTCCATGTGAATTGCAGCGTACGATACAGGACTTGCCCTTCGAAGGTCAGGGCCTATTTTCGGAAAAGACTGACCTTAGGCTGCAGAGTCTGAAGGACAATAGGGTGATCATGCGCTCGCTCAGGATTCACACACTGCAGACTCAGCGCAGACCCTTCCGGCCCCAGCCTCAGCGCCCTTACCCCTCCCAGACAGCGGCAGGACTTCGGCAGGAGGCGTGGTCAAGGCAATCGTAGACGGCAGTCCGGACCTCAGAGGTTTCAGAATCACGGCCCCGCCAAACCACCCACAGGACCTAAACCAAACTTTTGAAGGCACGCCCGAGGGCAACGTACCAGTTGTTCAACAGGATCCTTTCTCTCCCTTATGCAACCGCCTCTCCTCTTGCCTCCCTGCATGGACCCAACTAACTTCAGATCATTGGGTCTTATGCACGGTAGAATTTGGATACCGCCTTCAGTTTATTTCGCCCCCCCACCCTCCATCCTCTTCCCTCTTCAGGGACCCCTCTCACGAGCAAATCCTCTTGCAGGAGGTACGGACCCCCCTTGTCATGAGAGCTATAGAGGAGGTCCTGGATGACTTGAGGGGCAAGGGGTTCTACTCCCGCTATTTCCTAATCCCCAAGGCAAAGGGAGGTCTCAGACCAATTCTAGACCTGCGGGGACTCAACAAGTTCTTGATAAAGTTAAGTTCCACATGGTATCCCTGGGGACCATCATCCCATCCTTGGATCCTGGAGACTGGTATGCCACCTTCGATATGAAGAATGCGTATTTTCACATTGCCATTTATCCTCCATACAGATGTTACCTCAGGTTTGTGGTCAACCGTCAACATTTCCAATTTACGGTCCTTCCGTTTGGCCTCTCCACAGCCCCAAGTATTCACAAAGGGTATGGCCATAGTCGCCGCCTCCCTCCGTCATCGACACATACACGTCTTCCCGTATCTCGACGATTGGCTCATTCGCGGGGCCTCTGAGACCCAAGTAACGCGGCACGTGGGCATTGTCAAGGACCTATTCATCCAGCTAGGCCTGATGATCAATCTAGAGAAATCTACTCTGGTTCCCACACAAAGAATAGAGTTCATTGGGGCCATTCTGGACTCCAATCTCGCCAGGGCCTGCTTACCACAGCCGCGGTTTCACGCAATTTTATCGATTATACAAGGCCTACAAAAATTCCCAACCACTTCGGCTCGAACTTGTCTCGGCCTCCTGGGTCACATGGCTGCCTGCACGTTCATGACCAAGCACACTAGGCTACGCCTACATCCCCTTCAAACTTGGCTCTCCTCAGTATACCACCCAGGGAGACACAATATAGACAGGATCCTCATGGTTCCCCCGAGACTCCTAGGCTCCCTCGACTGGTGGTTGACGCCCTCCCTGGTGTGTGCAGAGATGCTGTTTCATCCACCCCAGCCTTCTATGGCCCTTACGACGGATGCGTCATCTCTCAGCCGGGGTGCTCACCTCGGACATCTTCGCACTCAAGGCCTTTGGTCATCTCAGGAGCTGGCCTTGCACATCAATGTACGAGAGCTGAGAGCAGTCCACCTTGTGTGCCAGGCATTTCAACAGCATCTGCAAGGCCGTTGTGTCTCAGTGTTCACAGACAACACAATGGCCACATATTACATAAACAAACAGGAGGACACGGTCCTCCCCCCTTTGTCAGGAAGCCATTCAACTCTGGGACTTTTGTATAGCCCACTCAATAGACCTGGTACCGTCCTTTCTCCCAGGGGTTCGGAACACTCTGGCGGATCGACTCAGCAGATCCTTCCGCTCTCACAAGTGGTCGATCCATCCGGACATTATTCATTCTGTTTTCCGGAAATGGGGATTTCCCTGCATAGACCTCTTCGGTTCTCCGCGAGAACAGGAAATGCCAGATGTTCTGCTCCTTCCAAGGCCTCTCCCAGGCTCGATCTCGGACGCTTTCCTGATACCGTGGACGAGCCAACTGATTTACGCCTTTCCACTGTTCCCGCTGGTTCACAGGGTTCTCCTAAAGCTCCACAGGGACGGAGCTCGCTTGATCATGATTGCCCCTCGGTCACGTATCTGGCCAAGTGGAAGCGTTTTTCCTGCTGGTGCGAAACGCAAAATGTTACTCCCACCGAGGTCTCGATCCCCACCATCCTAGACTATATCTGGTCTCTCAAACAGCAGGGCCTAGTGGTATCATCATTGAAGGTGCACTTGGCAGCCATTTCTACCTTCCACGCAGGGGAGAGTGGCTGCTCCGTGTTTTCACACCCTATGGTTTCCAGGCTCCTCAAGGGCTTGGAGCGTCTATACCCCCAAGTACGCCGCCCTGTCCCTACCTGGGACCTCAACCTGGTCTTAACCAGGCTTATGTCTCCACCATTCGAGCCATTAGCAACTTATAGACTCATAGACTCATAGACTCATAGGTCAGAAGGGACCAATATGATCATCTAGTCTGACCTCCTGCACAAGGCAGGCCACAGAACCCTACCCATCCACTTTTATAACAACCCCTAACCCAGGACTGAGTTACTGAAATCCTCACAATTGGTTTGAAGACCTCAAGCTGCAGAGAATCCACCAGCAAGCGACCCATGCCCCACGCTGCAGGGGAAGGCGAAAAACCTCCAGGGCCCCTGCCAATCCGCCCTGGAGGAAAATTCCTTCCCGACCCCAAATATGGCGATCAGCTAAACCCTGAGCATGTGGGCAAGACTCACCAGCCAGCACCCAAGAAGGAATTCTCTGCAGTAACTCAGTTCCCATCCCATCCAACATCTCCCCACAGACCATTGAGCAGACTTATCTGGTGATAATCCAAGATCAATTGCCCAAATTAAACTATCCTATCATAATATCCCCTCCATATACTTATCAAGCTTAGTCTTAAAGCCAGAAAAGTCTTTTGCCCCCACTACTTCCCTCGGAAGGCTGTTCCAGAACTTCACTCCCCTAATGGTTAGAAACCTTCGTCTAATTTCAAGTCTAAACTTCCTTATATCCAGTTTGTACCCATTCGTCCTCATGCCTACATTAGTACTAAACTTAAATAATTCCTCTCCCTCCCTAACGTTAACCCCCCCTGATATATTTATATAGAGCAAGCATATCCTCCCGCAGCCTTCTTTTGGCCAGGCTAAACAAGCCAAGCTCTTTGAGTCTCCTTTCATAAGGCAGGTTTTCCATTCCTCGGATCATCCTAGTAGCCCGTCTCTGGACCTGTTCCAGTTTGAATTCATCCTTCTTGAACATGGGACACCAGAACTGCACACAATATTCCAGATGGGGTCTCACCAGCACCTTATATAACGGTACTAACACCTCCTTATCCTTGCTGGAAATACCTCGCCTGATGCATCCTAAAATCGCATTTGCTTTTTTAACAGCTGTATCACATTGGTGGCTCATAGTCATCCTGCTAGTCATCACAAGGTCCTTCTCCTCCTCTGTCGCTTCCAACTGATGCGTCCCCAACGTATATCTAAAATTCTTATTATTAATCCCTAAATGCATGACCTTGCACTTTTCACTATTGTATTTCATCCTATTACTATTACTCCAGTTTACAAGGTGGTCCAGATCTTCCTGAATAGTATCCCTGTCCTTCTCCGTGTTAGCAATACCCCCCAGCTTTGTGTCATCCGCAAACTTTATTAGCACATTCCCGCTCTTTGTGCCAAGGTCAGTAATAAAAAGGTTAAATAAGATCGGTCCCAAAACCGATTCTTGAGGGACTCCACTAGTGACCTCCTTCCAGCCTGACAGTTCACCCTTCAATACGACCCGCTGGAGTCTCCCCTTTAACCAGTTCCTTATCCACCTTACAACTTTCATATTCATCCCCATCTTTTCCAGTTTAACTAACAGTTCCTCATGTGGAACCGTGTCAAACGCCTTACTGAAATCGAGGTAAATTATATCTACCACATTTCCTTTATCTAAGTAATCCGTCACCTTCTCAAAGAAGGAGATCAGATTGGTTTGGCACGATCTACCTTTAGTAAATCCATGTTGCAATTCGTCCCAATTACCATTGACCTCTATGTCCTTAACTACTTTCTCCCTTAAAATTTTTTCCAAGACCTTACATACTACAGACGTCAAGCTAACAGGCCTATAATTACCTGGATCACTTTTATTCCCTTTCTTAAAAATAGGAACTACGTTAGCAATCCTCCAGTCGTACGGCACAACCCCCGAGTTTATCGATTGCTTAAAAATTCTCGCTAGCGGGCTCGCAATTTCATGCGCCAGTTCCTTTAATATCCTTGGATGGAGATTGTCCGGGCCCTCCGATTTTGTCCCATTAAGCTGTTCAAGTTTGGCCTCTACCTCAGTTGCGGTAATATCCACCTCCATATCCACATTCCCGTTTATCATCCCTCCATCATCGCTAAACTCCTCACTAGTCTTATTAAAAACTGAGGCAAAGTACTTATTTAGATATTGGGCCATGCCTAGGTTATCCTTAACCTCCATTCCATCCTCAGTGTATAGCGGCCCCACTTCTTCTATCTTTGTTTTCTTCTTATTTATGTGGCTGTAGAACCTTTTACTATTGGTTTTGATTCCCTTTGCAAGGTCCAGTTCAATGAGGCTTTTAGCAATTCCCTACATGTTCTGACCTCACCAAGGTAGCTTCCCTTGCTAATCCCGCTCACTGCTATACCTGTCCTGGAAGACAGTTTTCCTCGTAGCCATTACATCGGCCACACGAGTCTCTGAGCTTCGGGCGCTCATGGTGGACCCACTGTATACTGTGTTTCACAAGGACAAGGTGCAGTTGCGACCACACCCAGTGTTCCTCCCTAAAGTGGTATCGGCCTTCCATATCAATCAGGACATCTTCCTTCCGGTCTTCTTCCCGAAGCCGCACTCATCACAACGGGAGCAACAGTTGCACTCCCTAGATGTCCGTAGGGCGCTCGCATTTTATATTGAGCAGACGAAGCCCTTTCGTAAATCTCCCCAACTCTTAGTCGCAGTGGCAGACCAATTGAAGGGCCTACCTGTCTCCTCCCAGAGGATCTCCTCTTGGGTGACGGCGTGCATCCACACTTGTTATGACTTGGCTCATGTTCCCTCGAGCCATCTCACCGCACATTCTACCAGGGCTCAGGCTTCATCTGCTGCCTTCCTGGCTCATGCACCAATCCAGGAAATATGTCACGCAGCTACCTGGTCTTCAGTCCACACCTTTGCTTTGCATTATGCTCTGGTTCAACAGTCAAGAGATGATGCAGCCTTTGGCTCAGCAGTTTTGCATTCTGCCACATCTCACTCCAACCCCACCGCCTAGGTAAGGCTTGGGAATCACCTAACTGGAATGGATATGAGCAAGCACTCGAAGAAGAAAAGACGGTTACTCACCTTTGTAACTGTTGTTCTTCGAGATTTGTTGCTCATATCCATTCCAAACCCGCCCTCCTTCCCCACTGTCGGAGTAGCCGGCAAGAAGGAACTGAGGGGCGATTGGGTCAGCTGGGGTATATATCTGGCGCCATGGCAGCGCCACTCCAGGGGTCGCCCAGCCGACCCACCGAGTGTTGCTAAGGTAAAAATCTTCCAACGAACATGCATGCGGCACGCGCACACCTAACTGGAATGGATATGAGCAACACATCTCGAAGAACAACAGTTACAAAGGTGAGTAACCATCTTTTTCTTTGTTCTGGTTAAGGCATCTCTATTTTCTTCTTTCGGGGGCCATTTTGGAATCTCAGTATTTGCACAGAGAATAGTCATTGGCTGATAAAGACAGTCTTTAAATAAAGAAACTAATTTTATTAGAACACCTTTTGCTTAGGCACATGAAGATGTTACAGACAAATAGACAGTTTCTCAGAATATACTTTTCTATGAACAGTATATACAACATATAAAACTTGCCTTAGAACATCCAGGCATTAAAGCAGTTCCTGTTGTCAACCATGTTTTGATGTGCTGGCATATTTAAGAGCCATTAATGGTAACAAGTTCTATTACTTTGTAGCAAATGTCCATGGTGGAATTCTCTACCAAAGCAGATCAAAGTGATTAAAAAGACAATTCACCAGCTGTGTTGATATTTTCATATGTAAAACAACTAGGATTGAATGGCACAGTTTCTCTTGCCGTTTTCCTAACACTCAAACTCTATCCAAATGAAAAGTTTCAAATAACAAAGGAAAATCATAGCAATTACACTCCAACTTTCTTTTACTCATATTCAGCACTGTAGCGTTGTGTTTATCTAGGCTGCTGTGCTGTTGCTGCATATTCAAGGGCCAATACTGATTTCATCAGAGTTTGAAGTGTGTTTGGAAGAATAGATGTTGGTATTCTGGGCTATTATCCAGTCTTTTCTCACTAACCCTTATATTAGACTATATCTTGTCAGAATGTCTGCATAATGCAGCATTCAGATGAGGCACTGATTTGTTCCACTATACAGCCATATCCGAGGCAGGGCTAAGAATGCTGAATGGTTTAATTTTAGCTGTGCCCCCTCATGAATTGCTCAGTTGTCATATTGTATTAGATTCTGTGTACTTGTTCCCATTCTTTTGGTTAGATATTTACTGTCTTTTTATGATAAAGCTATATTTTAATTTATTATTTGTATCACAGTAACACCTATGGCCCCAAATTAGATTGGAACCTCATTGTGTGGGGCCTTATATACCATACAGTAAGAGAGAGTCCCTTATTCTTGCTCTGAAGAGTTTACAAACTAAATAGGTTTACTTCAGTCATTTTACAGGTGGGGAACTGAGGTACAGAGAGATTAAGTGTCTTGTTCAAACCTATATAAAATGTCTGTAGGTATCCTGAGATCTGCTCTGCTGCCCTAACCAGACCATCTCAGATGTTGTCTTTTAATTCTCAATGTCCATTGGGGATTTAAGGCTTAATGAGGCTGGGAAAAGTTTGGTTAGTTCCTCCTTTTCAGGACTTAGATTTGGTGAGGGATTGTGAGAGCACCAACCAGAAACCAAGACCATGTGTGTGCTTGCAGCCACCTGGTTACCTCCATTGCAATGCCAGCTCCACCCCCGGGCCTATCTTTTATCATCTCTTCTCAGCTGTTCAAGGAGCATCTACTCTTGCTGAAGTTAAGAGGCTCTATGCTGTTGCTGAGTGCAACTCAAAATACGAATTTGCCATATTGGCTCAGAGCTGTGGTCCATGTACTCCAGTATCCTATAACACTGGCAGAGGACAGTGATAGACACTTCAGAAGAAAGTACAAGAAACCCTGCAATAGGCAGAGGTGGTATAATCTGTTCTCTAGGGGAATTTCCACATAGCCCTTAATATTCAGAGATTGGCTTAAACTCTGAAGCATGAGCTTTATATCCTGTTTAAAACTTCTTGTTGTAGTTCTTACTGTTATAGCTGTGGATGTTCTTGCTATTCATATAAATGTGAAATTTCTCTTTAAATCTTGCTAAGCTCTTGACTCCAGCTGCATCCTGAGGCAATGAGTTCCACAGTCTGTGAAAGAATATTTTCTTTTATCAATTTTCAATTTGCTGCCTTTCCATTTTATTAAGTGTCCCTTTGGTTTTGTGTTATGAGACAGTGAGAGTAGAAGTTCTTTAATCACTCTCTCAATACCATTCATTATTTTTGTATACTTTTATTGCGTCTCTTCTTAATCATTTCCTTACCAATCCTTATCTTTTCCGTTTTTCTTAAGATGAGAGCTTTCCTATGCCCTAGTAATTTTTTCGTGTTCATCTCTGAACTCCTTCTAATCTGAAAAGCTTTTTGAGATGGGGTGACCAGTATTGCATGTAGTATTCCAGAGGAGGATGAACCATTGATTTATATAACATCTTCATAATAATTTCCATATTTTTTGTCCATCCCATTTCTTATGTAGTCTAGCATTTTGTTAGCTTTTTGACTATAGCTCTATATTGAGCAGAGGTCTTAATTGAGCAGGATGCCACATCCTTTTCCTGAGATGATTAGAGTGACTTTGGAACCCAGTTAGATGTATGAGTAATTCAGATTTTTCCATGCAACATGCATTACTTTGCATTTATTACCACAAAATTTCATCTGCTGTCGTGTTGCCTATTCACTGAGCTTAGTTAAGAGGTATGAATACAGCATATTTATAAACTGCATTGGAAAAATAAAATATATTATGTACCTATTACCATTTAAAAAGTCAACATTTGTAGGTGTCTAAGTATAGGGGAGACTTGTGATATATATTTCAGATAACATTGCATTATAACTGTTGGCAAATGCTGGCCTCTAAATGGTATCCACTATATATAAGGCCAGAAGAGCTTTATGAAAGCACTTATGCGCTGTGAAAGGTACATTACTGTAATATACAATAGAGGTGCAAATGGTTACATGCTTACACAGTGAACTGACATGGAAGTAGTTTAAGTGAGCCTGCATTTTATTTTCTCTTACATCAGGCTCCCATATTTCTGAAGTCACACAGAGGAGCGCTGCTAGGACGAGGTTCAGAAACGCCAATTTATTTCCCATTTACTTCAGAAGAGTCAGGTTTTCACTACTGAACATTCTGCCTCGACTCAGAAAAATCAAACTATTTTCTGATAGTCTTCCAGCTAGATCCTCACCTTCTGTAACCCTCAATTAGCCACCATCCTCAGTTTTCCTCCTTTTCAGCAACTCTCTAATAACTCCTGTCCTGTCCTTTCCATTTCCGTCATAACTCTCTCACTTCAACAGAATGAGGTTAAATCTTTAGATTTATTTAATGTAAGGGGAAAAAAGAAGAAAAATGTGTGTCTTTAACTTGACATCATAAATACCACTGGGACTGGTTATTCAATCAGACAGAGATTGTAGGACTAGGGAACATCATTGGTTGAATGATGTAAAAAAAATAGGGAATCTGAAAAATTGTCATGGTTCACGTTTTCTTAAATAAACCACATTAAAATAGTGAAATAGGAACACTTTGAGACCCAATCAGTCAATGATACCTTTAAGTTCTTTTCCCAAAATGGCCATTTTCTGTGGTCACATTATCATGTATCTGGGGGGAATTTGCATAAAAGTCTATCAACTACAGCAACCTCCCGTTAACTCAATTCCACTTTAAGCAAATCTGCTACCCATTAGGCTTGAAATGGCATCTGACAGAAATTTTAAAATTGATTAAAACTGATAGCCATTGCAAAATGATTTGGCCTGGTAAATGTCAAACAATGCTTGCTTGGAGTTGTACCATGTAAATGTCTAGTTTGTTGAGTGTTACTTCCTTGTACTGCATGATTTGTTGAGGCTTCTAATGAACTTGTACCAATCAGACTCAAATTGCAATTTGATAATATTCAACCCTAGCTAAAGCTGATCCTGTGTTTTTATTATAATTGGATATTTGAATAAAGTAGCTGAGATTCGTTCTCAGTAAGCATTTAAGGTGAATTCCTGGCTCCACTGAACTCAATGGGAAGTTTGCCCTTGATTTTAATGGGACCAGGATTCATATGTACATAGAGAATAGTGGACAAATTCATATGGGTCTTTGAATTTGACTAACAGATTGATTTTGCTGTCCTTTCTTACTGAGTTTCCTGGTGAACTGGTGAATTTCCCAAACTCAGCCCTGGAATAATCAGTTGTGATTCCAGTGATGTCAGTGGAGTTTGAAGCTTTACTTCCAGGCTCTATTTGGCCTACTAACTACACGGTATTCATCCTTCAATTCCAAACAGCTGTGTCTCTAGAAGGTGGCAGGAAATAACTGATAAGTTAGTTTAGCTCTTTCTAGGATGACATTTACATGGGTCAGCAAAAGCCAGTGCTTTATAGTCTTGTCAAATGCAGATCTTCATATTTTTTTCACTAGATTCCACATATGGACAGATTCTGTGAAAAATGATGGGTTTAAAAAATCATTTTGCTCACTTCCCTCTTCTCTCACAGTGATATTGTGAAGAATAATGAAATGTTTGTTCAGCAGTTTGAAATTGTAAAGCACTATGAAGTGCTAAGTATTAAGTATTATTATTACTTTCACAGATTTTGTTGTATTCTATGGAATCCAAATTTTCATGTAAAAAAATGAAGTTTTGGGGCCTCTTCTTTGAAAAGGTAACCTTTCTTCTGTGGCTAAATGTACTGTAGATTTAAGTGCAGTCAGCTTTGCAGAAAAGTATCTGTCAAAACACCAACATATGGTATCATCCTACAACTCCTCCATGTGCAGAGCTCTTATTGACTTAGGATCCAGTCCTGCAGGCATTTATGCACATGAGTTGTCCCATTAAACTCAGTGGGATTGTTCATGTGTGTCAAGTTACTTATGTGCATAAAGATTTACAGGGGCCAGTCTTAAATGGGAGTTCTGCATGTGACAGGCTTGCAGGATCAGACCCCATTGCATTTGCAAACCCGTGAATTCCAATTCTTTTACTTATAGTAAGTTCTAAGTGTACTCGAAACCATAATGTCAGATTCTGATGTCCATAAATTTGTGAACCTACCTGGACATTGTGCAAGGTCCATTTCGTATATTTTTACTGTGGTACAATGAACAGGCAGTTAAGTTATATTATTTATACAAGAATTTCTGTAGGAATGTACATTGTAAGGACAACCTTGTAATATGTCCGCTAGCATAGAATGAGTGAGAACTGAATGTCCAATATCTTTAATGGATGTAAATAACTTAAATTGACCTGAAATCTGTGTATAAGAAGATGAGGAGGTAAACTTACATCTGAAGGGCTCTGTCTTGCATCCTTGACTTATGCAACTAGTTCCACTCAAGTTAGTAGGATAAGAAAGCTGCAGGATTGGGCCCAAAAGGAGAGGTATTTTTTATATAATGATTAGGGCTGTCAATTAACTCACGCGATTAACTCAAAAATTAATCACAATTAATCACAGTTTTAATCGCATTGTTAAACAGTAGAATTCCAACTGAAATTTATTAAACATTTTGGATGTTTTTCTACATTTTCAAATATATTGATTTCAGTTACAACACAGAATACAAAGTGTACACTGCTCACTTTATATTATTTTTATTACAAATATTTGCACTGTAAAAATGATAAACAAAAGAAATTGTATTTTTCAATTTACCTCATCCAAGTACTGTAGTATAATCTTTTTATCATGAAAGCACAACTTACAAATGTAGATTTTTTTCTTACATAACTGCACTCAAAAACAAAACTTTAGAGCCTACAAGTCCACTCAATCCTACTTCTCATTTAGCCAATCGTTAAGACAAACAAGTTTATTTACATTTACAGGAGATAATACTGCCCACTTCTTATTTACAATGTCACCAGAAAGAACAGGTGTTCACATAGGACTTTTGTAAACAGCAGTGCAAGGTATTTATGTGCCAAATATGTTAAACATTTGTATGCCCCTTCATGCTTCGGCCACCATTCCAGAGGACATGCTTCCATGCTGATGAAGCTTGTTAAAAAAAAATGTGTTAATTAAATTTGTGACTGAGCTCCTTGGGGGAGAATTGTATGTCTGTAGCTCCATTTTACCACATTCTGCCATATATTTCATGTTATAGTAGTCTCAGATGATGACTCAGCATATGTTCATTTTAAGAACACTGTCACTGCAGATTTGACAAAATGCAAAGAAGGTGAGATTTCTAAAGGTTTAGGAATCTGAAGTACCTTCCAAAATCTGAGAGAGATGAGGTCAGAAGTCTTAAAAGAGACTTGGATGCAGAAATTACAGAACCCGAACCACCAAAAAGAAAATCAACCTTCTGACTCAGATGTTGAAAATGAACATGCATTCGTCTGCACTGCTTTGGATCGTTTTTGAGGAGAACCCATCATCAGCATGGACGCATGTCCTCTGGAATAGTTTTTGAAGCATCCAGGGACATATGAATCTTGAGCGCATCTGGCACGTAAATATCTTGTGACGCCAGCTACAACGAGGCCATGAAAACACCTTTGCTCACTTTCAGATGACATTGTAACAAAGAAGTGGGCAGCATTATCTCTTGCAAATGTAAACAAACTTGTTTGAGTGATTGGCTGAACAAGAAATAGGACTGAGTGGACTTGTGGGCTCTAAAGTTTTATATCATTTTATTTTTGAATGCAATTATTTTTTGTACATAATTCTACATTTTAAGTTCAACTTTTATGATAAAGAGATTGCACTACTGTACTTGTATTAGGTGAATTGAAAAATACTATTTCTTTTGTTTTTTACAGTGCAAATATTTGTAATGAAAAAATAGTATTCTATTATTGTTTAACAGTGCGATTAATTGCACAATTATTTTTTTAATCTCTTGACAGCCCTAATGATGATGATTGCCTACAATTGAGACATGAGGTAAAATGTTCAAAAGTACCCAAGTGATTTAGATACTTAAAACCCAATGTTGAAAGTGACTCAGGCACTTCAGACAGAGCCCTAGTCTCACTGAATTTCAGTGGGATGTAGGTTTCTGAATACCAAAATCATTTTTGAAAATGGGATTTAGCCTCCCAAGTCACAGAAGCACTTTTCAAAAATTTATTCTTGTTCCCTTCACTGTAGCAAGAACAATCTGATGCTTTACCTTTAGTCTAGAGGTAGGATGTGTGGCTCCCTTCCAACACTGCAGCTTCACAATAATCTAGCACAGGCGTTACAGAGCCTGTATCCTATCTCTAGACATCTTTTGTATTGTGCCTCCCACTATTATCTTGGGTTATCAAAGCCTTTATCCAAATTTAATATTAGGTATCCCTTCCCTGCAACATCTTTATCATACCACAGAGCAATTCAAAGAGCTTGAATTTCCTTTCTATTAAAATATACCCCAGAGTAACTAAGGCCTTAATTCTGCAGTTCGCTGTGCATCAGTCACCCATTGAACGCTTACTCAGCCCCATTCACTAAATATATCTCACTGGGGTTCCGTGCAGGACAAGAGATGCGCCCATGCAAGATGAATTGCAAAGTTGGGGCTTAGTGCATAAATGTTTGGTTTGGATGAAATTGCAATTGTGTTATGCCTGGATCCATACATATGGCATATTGCACACACATCCTTATTCGCAAATTCAGCTGCAGAGTGAGTATAAAAGTAGTAAAAGCCAATTTCTGAAATTCAGAGATTCAGATCAGGTAAGCATCCAAATAGGATGCTTATGTAAATGTTATATGAACCTCTTTTGTCTCCATAAATAGGCTGGAAATCTCATGAGACTAGAATAGCTCCGTAGGACATATCCAGTATTTGTTCCTTCCCGTTGGCCAGTTAGTCGACCATTACAACCAACAAAAGGTTCACTTTCAATGCTGGAATAAGTTATAAGCAAACAATTTAACAGGGGACAATTGCTCTTGGGTTCTTATGCAGGCAAAACTCCCATTAAAGTCACAATGGCTGCAGGAATGGGTCCCAGGGTCTGTTCCTGCTCCAGTTGAAACCTATGACAAGATTTCAGAGGTGCTGAGCAGTTGCAGCTGCATTGAATTCATCTGGAAATGTGGTTGCTCAGCACCTCTTCAGATCAGGACCATTGGCTCAGGCCCTAAGTGACAGAGATCCTCAATATTTTGCAAAAATAAAGGAATTCTTTTAAATTCCCTCTGTATATTGGCAAAACATCCATGCAAGCTTTTTTTATTATTATTAGTTCTTTTTCCTCCTACTAGTGTGCCACAGTCCCTCTAATGGGCTTTAGTTAGGCTCCTAAGTTATTTGCATGGCATACTTAGAAATAAAGAACTAGTCTACTTAAAATCTGAGCAGTTTAGTGTGTTGCTTGACTGATGAACCATTTGCAAATATAAAATATTTTTTCAATGGAAATCACAGCAATTTTCCAATACAAGTGGGTAAGTATTGCGTATGGTTTATTATTTCCAGGCATTATCCTTTTTTATGCTTTTTCAGTTTGCATTCAATATAAGACATACAGACAAATCTGTAGAGCTAAATTTGCAGTGACAGATACTTACTTTGAATGTCTGAGACATTTCCAGTTGTTTTCACACTGATTCCCTTTAGCAAATAGCAGAGTTCCAGAAAGTTACAGATGCCGAGCCTTGATTTTTCATTGCTTAAAGGTTTTCCGGCCTCTTGCCCTAGCACACTAATGTTAACAGAGCTACTTCACAATTTCAAGCAATGCTCTCAGTAAGTAAAGCTAATGCTAGCTGCCTCCTCTCCCTTGATGCTGACACAAGGTAGGGAAACTGGCATGTTCTCAAGAATTATGGCCCGTGCTTAGAGGGAAGAGAACAGCTACTTGAAATAAAAAAGCAGCATTTTTTAAATTGGAAAGTGGAATGGAGTACCCAGGAGAAGGTGGAAGAAGGCAGAGGAGGGGACAGATGCTGTAATGGGGGAAGAGAGGGAATGGATGGGAAAGGATGCAATTCTGACATCCATCAGAGTTTGTTTGGTGAATCTTCATACAGTGTTCCATAGCATAGAAAGGGCAACTTTAAAGAGTTTTTCAGGATTTTTAAAATTGCTAATAAGTCTTCAAACTAAGGGTCAAATGCCATCCTTATATGCTATCCATATATGCCAACATATATCTGGGTCAATGCCATGAAAGGAATAAATCGTATATATGGACTAGTCCTGTTATCTCTAATGGCCTCATCCAAAGTCCCTTGAAATGAGTGAAAGATTCCTCTCTTTCTCCAGTAGAACTCCAATAAAAGCCACTGCTCTTATTGCAGGATTAGCATGATATATTTCCTCAGCCCCTAGTTACTCTGGCCAAACTGGTTTGATACTCTAATTTGCTATGTTCAAAGCTTCCTTGGTTTTGTATGCTAACTGGCAGTGCAACTTTCTTTGTAGGAGACATCAGTATCCTCAGTTAGGAAAAACTGTAAAATATTGTTATAAGAACACATACGGCCTGCTCTTGTAGAAAAGTGACTGAATAAGATGATTCTTTCATTTTTATTGTCTCCTTTAAGAAACAGGGCAAAACTCCTGCCACATTCTGGCTTGTTTATATTATGATTTTTTTAAGCTTGCTCTGACATTGATATTCAAATTAGGCCAAGTAGTTGGGTCCTTAGGAGTAGGGCAGAGATTGAGGAGAGGGAATGTACAGGGCAAACTCCAAGAATTTGATAAATTCATAGTGAAAGTAAATAAGTAAATGAAATTCTTTAGAGGACTGGTAATGGGACTAGTGATGCCCAAGAGCATTCTGTGTCCAAAGTAGAGCCCTTAGCTGAGTGATTTGGGACCTTGGTGTAGGTGATTGTTTGCATATCAATGTAATTATGAATTTTATTTATTATAAGCTTTTCTTCCTTGAAAGAATTTTTTTTTTTTAATTTTTAATTTTTTAAAATATACTTTGTAATAAAGTTGCACAGTAGTCAACAAGAACACAATTAATTGTGACAAAAATACATAAATCCCACCCAAGTATGTGAAAGATGTGATTTATACAGTATAACAGTATACAGGCAATGATACCCAATCATTGTGCAGTCTTACTGTGCAAGAATCATAGACATTAGAGATGGAAAAGATGCTGTTAGATCACCCATTCTAACTTGCTCACACCCCTAGAGCTGTAACCAGCTGAAAATATTTGCAGCCTTCTGTGGTGCGGGCTCTGGCTGGGCGGCACTTGCCTCGGGCAGCTCCCAGAAGCGACCAGCATGTCTGGCTCGTACATTCAGGGGCAGCCAGGTGGCTCAATGCTCTGCCCCTGCCTGAAGGCACTGCCCCCGCAGCTCCCATTAGCCGTGGTTCCTGGACAATGGGAGCTATGGAGTTGGCGCTCTGGCCAGGGGCATCACGTAGAGACCCGTTGGCCACCCCTGTGCCTAGAGGGTGCAGGGACCTGCCAGTCACTTCTGAGAGCCACCCAGAGCCAGGGCAGGTAGGGAGTCTGCCTTAGCCCTCCTGCGTTGCCAGCCAGACTGTGGCCTGTTAAAATCTCCCATATTGCCTTTAATAGTCACAGGGAGATTGAGGCCGATTCCGGGAGACTCCTAGCCAATCTGAGAGGGCTGGCAACCCTAACTTTTGCTGGTTTCTTGATTTGACTGAGGGGCCGTCTTTCACTGCTCTTGGGCTGTCGACTTAAAGCACTGGCCACTTTGGGAAAGTTGCCGTAAGTTTGTGTGTATTTCAGTTTCTCCATCTTTAAAAAAGAGGTCAGTAATACCTACAGTATCTCACGGAGATGTTATGAGGACTAATTCAGTAATGCTTGTTAGGTTCTTTGAGATCCTGTAGTGGGAGATACTTTATAACTGCAAAGCATGGAGCATTACTATTCTCATGATACTAGTTGGTGATATAGGGGGTTAGCTACCATTAAATACTCTGCTAGTGATGTGGCTAAATCCAAATGGACTGTTATAATAATTTACTGTTTTGTCTATATAATAGTTCTGCTTTTCACTGTATAATCAAAATTAGGTCATTCCAGTGGAACATTTCTATTTTTGTTTCTTTTGTGTAGCCATATTTGTGCAGGAGATTCTGAGCTAAACAGTACAATAGACTAGAATCTGTGTATAGAACAATGAGTTTTCATTTTAATATGATAGGCCAGAAATAGGTAAAATAGATTGATATAAACAAAACAGAACTAGAAAAGAGTAGAGAAAGATTAATATAATACCACAGTAAAACCGGGGAATGAAATCTTGATCTGTTGAAGTCAATTTTGACTTTTCTGAGTTCAGAATTTCACCCAAGATGCAGAATAAGATTTTGTTATTTTAATTGAATATTGGATTTCCTTTAAAACCTTGCTTAAAATTCTATTAAATATAATAAATTATTACGTATCTCCTAATATACCAGACTGCTCTGCTTATAACTTTGATCTTGCCAAAGAATATTAATGAATTGCTATTGTATCATGGGTATTGTATTATTTGCAAAGAGGAAGATACCAATTTGCCTGTATTCAGAGCCAGGCTTTGATTTTTAGACCACCAATGGGGACTGGAGGAGGGAGAGACTTTTCACAGGTGTATAAAGATCACTCCAGCTGCTCCTTCACTGTTGTGTTACCTTTGAAAGCTGTTTCCTGATGTCAGATTATGACAAGCAGCTTATTCTCTGGCTTCCATTTCCATTGAAGTTTCTACTTGTTTGTAGCATGCACCTGCAGTAACTTACCCATTACTGAGTTCTCAAGAGCAAGTTTGCAGAAAGACGGTGCTGAAGTGAGTTGGAAGTATAAATTCTCAAATGCATAGATGATCCTCTAAAGGATTGGTTTTAAATAGCCTAGATATTTATCTGCTTTTGAAATGTTTGCCTTAATAAGCTGAATTTTGAGGAGGAATATGAATGCCTAAATCAAACTGAAGTATTGGGTTTTCAAATTTTTGTTTGCCGAATTTGACAGCTGCAAGAACTTGCATAAGAAAAGGAGACGAATTAATCAAAAATTGAATACCTTATACTTTCATTTACAAGCCACCCTTGATTAATAATCATTCCTGTTTAGTAGCCACAACTTTACTACAAAAACTACAGGAGCAAATAATTAATTATAATAGAAGCGGTAGCTTCTATATGTAGATATATGGTATCTGCTGTCACCAGCAATAACACAGAGTGGTTGAAAGTAATGTTATCTCATTACAGTACTCTAGGACAAATGTATAATTGGGACAAATAGTATGTTTTGGAGATGACTGTACAGTATAAGAAAGTGACTACTATGGAAATGCATCTGGATAGCTGATGAGTAAGGCTCCGTGTTTGTCACAGAGGTCACGGAAATAATGGATTCCATGACTTTCTGTGACCTCCGTATCTTCTGCAGCGGTCAGTGCGCCTGGCCTGGGGGCCGCCTGAGCAGTCTTGGGGCCCCCCACCTCCCAGCAGCAGGAGTTTTGGGGGGGCTTAGGGCTGGCGGTTGGGGTCTGGGGTGGTGCTTACTTTGTGGGGGCTCCTCAGATGGTCAACAGCAACTCCCATCCCTCAGATCCTAGCTCCACATGCTGCCTCCACCTGCAGACACCACTCCCGCAGCTCCCATTGGCCACTGTTCCCAGCCAATGGGAGCTGCCGAACTGTGGTGTGGGGTGGAGCCAAGGCAGCATGTGAAGCAAGGAGTTGGGGAAACTGCTTCCCAAGAGCTGGGTAGGGAACCTGCCCCAGCCCTGCCAACCCCCTCCCACTCCAGTACCCGCAGCACCTGTGCCCCTGAGCACCCGTGGTGTCCTCTGGACTGTGCCTCCCCAGCACCCACGGTACCCCCTAGGACTGCCCTTCTGAGCCGCCCCTCCCCCCAACATTTAGTCAGAGTATATAATAAACCTCATGGACAGATCATAGGCTGTGAATTTTTGTTTACTGCCCATGACCTGTGCATGACTTTTACTAAAAATACTCGTGACTAAAACATAAGACTTACTGATAAGAGATGCTCAAATAGTGTCAGACACCTGCTCATGAAAAGTTTAGGGACATGGAAACCAGCTTGAATTCAGTGTGTTCATTGTCCTTTATTATTTTCTGTTTATTACTTGTAGTTTAGTTTGTATATATGTTTTTTGAATAGCAAATTTGGGGTCTGTAGCTGAGATTCACTTGATCAAAAAATGAAGCTCAGTTTGTGACAGAACAGTTTATAAGGATTTGGTCATCCAATTGGGGACCAGAAACAATAGCACGTGACTTAGGTGACCAGTCACAAAGCTTGAGTAGTGAAGTCAAAATATCAATTAATTAACTGAATGCTCAAAATGTATCCATCAAAATTATTTGAGTAGATTTGCATAATGAACACATTCAGAAAAAGCTAGATCTGTTTGTAGACAACTTGTAAACAAGAAAAAAAGGTTTAAATTCACCAAATAAGTTGTTTGCAACAAATATTTAATCAGCTTTAATTTGGAGATTGGAGTCACTGATTGGTAACTGAGACCTTCCATTGAGTTTCTATGAAAAAATGCTTTATTTTCATTATATATTTGTACTTTTAAAATTAATACTTTAATTAGCTACAATACTAAACTGTGTGTGTTCTGTCAACAGACCAGCAGTACTCCTGGTCACCTTCTCAGCACTTCAATGAAGAAAGATTCTCGCCTGCTCCGAGGAACATGAAAGGATTATCTGGTAGTCGCAACCAACCACAATTATGTTCTGCTCATACTTGTGGTTTAGCATCCCCTGAAGATTGTGAACACACCCATGATCATATCCACCATGGGCAGGAGCCAAGGCAATCATATCTTCTTAGCCCTACAGAGAGCTGCCCACTGGACCATCATCGCTGCTCACCGCGAAGCTCCATCCATTCAGAATGCATGATGATGCCCATGGTTATGGGCGATCACATGTCAAGTAGCACTTTCCCCAGAATGCACTACAGCTCACATTACGAAACGAGGGACGATTGCGCCATGTCTCACGCTAACCCGAAGATTAACCGAATTCCTGCCAATCTCCTGGATCAGTTTGAGAAACAACTTCCTCTCCACAGGGATGGGTTTCACACTTTACAATATCAGAGGACCTCAACAGCTGCAGAACAACGCAGTGAAAGCCCAGGAAGAATACGCCATCTTGTTCATTCAGTCCAGAAACTTTTCACTAAGTCTCATTCTTTGGAAGGATCATCCAAAGGCAATGTCAATGGGACAAAGGGAGACAGTCGAGGGGACGACCATCATCATGGACATCATTCCAAGCATAGCAAAAGGAGTAAAAGTAAGGAGCGAAAACCAGAGAGCAAGCATAAATCTGGTATGAGTAGCTGGTGGAGCTCTGATGATAATTTGGACAGTGATAGCACTTATCGCACACCTAGTGTGATTAATAGGCATCATGTAGATCATATTTCCCACTGCTACCCTGAAGCTCTCCAGGGGCACTTTGGGGATCTCTCACTAAAGACTTCCAAAAGTAACAATGATGTGAAATGTTCTGCTTGTGAAGGGCTAGCAATGACCCCTGATGGTAAATACATGAAAAGGAGTTCTTGGTCTACACTTACAGTAAGCCAGGCTAAAGAAGCTTATCGCAAGTCATCGCTTAACCTAGATAAGCCTCTGGTTCATCAGGAAATCAAACCTTCCTTGAGGCCGTGCCATTACCTTCAGGTAAAAGCCAGATTTGGTTAATATTTGCAATAGAAAAGCAATTAGTTATAATTTATGCCAGAAAGTCATTGTAAAAATACAGGGGTGCCCTGTAAATCTCTCTCAAAGGTTATGGTATTCACCTACTGCAGATATCTTGGAGGTGGGAAATCTGCAGTATTTATTCTTTATTCATAGAATTCAGATTGAAATGTGAATAAAATTGACGTAATGTTAACTAGTCTAATTTTAATGAATTTGTTTTCAGTACCTGAGTTTATCCTGTATTTAAATCTTGGTGAAGTCTGTGTTTCAGATTACAGAAAGGGGCACTTTGCACAGCAGTTTGTGTCTTGAATAAATTTATAGAAGACAATTATAAATTAAAGATATTAAACTAGTCAGGGTGAGAACTTGAGAGTTCTTTCCTTCTGTTCTGTCACTCCCACATCTCCTCCCAAACCTTCTTAACAACATGGCTTGATTTACTGGTAAGCTTAGCTGCTTTTGCTGCTCTGCTATCATGATGCAAAGTAGTTTAATTGGCTGGAGAAACTGGGTTTATGGTTAAGGCTTGGTCTGAAAAACTCAGGTACTGAGCTGCATGACATTTAGTGTATCTACCATGAGGATGAATGTGTCAGCAATTCCCGTTGAAATTTGAATGGATGGCCTCAGGGAGAGTAAGTATTTCAAATTGATATTTAGACAACTTAACTGGCCTGAAAACTCCATTGCTGTTGTGAGTGCCTTCACTCTTGTTTTCTTTTAAAATCAGATATTCTCTCTATAGAAATTGTTTGTCCCATGCATTAACCAACTCTAACCCTTCTCAGCTTCTGTATCTTGAGTATCTCCAAATCTCTTTGGTTTCTGTGAAAGCCAATAATTGTATAATAAAGGGAGGGATATTTGCTCTAGTCCTGTGCAGTGCTTTTGGTCTCTCCAAGCTGAAAGGGACTGTAACAGGGTGGTCTTCCCCCTTTAAGGAAGTGGTTCTACATGCAGCCAACCCTAAGCCACAACATGGCCCTTTTAAGGACCAGGTGTTCAAGGGAGCAGCAGACAAACAGGGAAATAGGGCCCAGGTATTAATCAGGGAGCTATCTCCTGAACAGGATAAAAACCTAGCTGTTAATGGAGGAGAGAGAAAGGAGAGTCTGTGTAACAGCACTGGAACCCAGCTACTGATGCTCTCCGGAAACTGGCTTGAAGCACTGCACAGCCTCAAGAAGGACGGCTGTGGACTCCCTTAATGAGGGGATAGGGTTTGGGACAGGTCGGCCCAAGGAGATTATATTTTTATAAAGACTGGACCCCAGGAAAGTGAATATAACTTGATTATAGTTATATGTTACTTAAAGTATTTTGGGAGAAGCAGGAGAATGGCATGTCAGCAAGCCACACCATACCAAAACAGGGTGGGCAGTGGAATAGCACACTCCCGCAACAGCCAGTGCTGCAAGAGCTGTATCTTGTCAAGCATCTGTAGAAATATTCCATATCTATCCTATTTCTGTCCTTTGTTTCACTTTCATTCTCTCCCTCCTTTCTGTGTTGCTCTCTCTCCCTCTCTCTCCTGTCTTTGTGTCTCCTTCTTTCTCCCTCGAGCAATTCTCAGTTCTAAACCCCATTTAGCCTCACTCCCCCATACTTCATTCTGCTCAGATGATCAGTAGTGAAACAGTTAATGCTGAAATTGGAAGCATTGTCATTAGGCTTTAGAGTCAACAGCCCAGTGAGATGAGTGGGGTGCAGGAGACTTCATACCTCTCAAAATCATTATTTTAGCCTGTTTGCAAATATTAGAAAGAAAGGACCGTTCAAAGATTAGGATTCTAAACTAGGATTTGGGAGGCCTGGTTCAAGCTTGTACTTTGCCAGAGACTTTCCTGTGTGACTCTGGGCAAATCATTTAGCCTCTCTGTGCCTTAGTTCTGCATCTGTAAAATGGAGATAATAGAATTTTCCTAACTCATGGGATGTTGCAAGGGTAAATTCATTAAAGATTGTGAGGTGCTTAGATGCCACAATAATAGGGGCCATAGAAATACCAAAAAAGAATACTGCACCTAGCTCTATATTAGAGAGAGTTTTTTTTCAGAAATATGATGGTTAATTTTTTTATTGATGTTTGTATTCTGTGAACTCTGAATATGACATGTAGGTCACATAAATCCATCAAGCAGGCTGGTTGTTAGACACCTCTGGACTAGACCTAGTTAGTTAAGCAAGTATGAGAAATCCCATTCTGCAGATGACGTACTTAAAAATATAGCTTTGAAGCATTTTCTTTGAGATGTACTATTTATTAGATGAGACATGAATCATTCATAGAAGATAGATGGGCTGTGTTAGCAGCTCTACCACAAATTTCCTATCAGAAGTGGATTCAATCATTTGTTAATCTCCCTGGGCTTCAGTTACATCATGTGTAAAATTGGAGAATATTTGCCTACCTTACATAGGAGTGCATACTAAATGATGAGATTTACGAAGGCTGGTCAATCAGAAAGGTAGGGACAGCTCTCAGGACCCCATGGTAAAAATAAAGGCACTGCTAGCCCCTCTTTTTCACAGACATATTTGGAAATGGATCCTGGTTAATTTAGAATAATTAAAGGTATTAAGATGTTGCTTATACAGCTAAATCAGCTATGCAAAGCATTTACGTGAGGTGCCCACATATTCAGTTTTGCAGAAAAAAAAATCCATGTAAACAATTCTCTGGGTATAGCGTTAAAAGTATGTGACATTCAAAGACAAGGGTGTTTTCCATACCAAATTTAAACTTTGAACTGTCCCTTTAGATCATGGTCATGTAACTATGGAATCCTGGGCAGATTTTTTTTTTCATGTAGAGGAAGTTTATATTTTTAACTCCTGTCTATTTATCTTGGGTATTTATATGGCTCAAGTATCAGAGGGGTAGCTGTGTTAGTCTGGATCTGTAAAAGCAGCAAAGAGTCCTGTGGCACCTTATAGACTAATTAGAGCATGAGTATGAGCTTTCCTGGGTGAATACCCACTTCGTCGGATGCATGTCAAATATGGCTCAGATCACTTTTGGTATCTGTAAAAGCAGCAAAGAATCCTGTGGCACCTTATAGACTAACAGACGTTTTGGAGCATGAGCTTTCGTGGGTGAATACCCACTTCCTCAGATGCATGTAATGGAAATATCCAGGGGCAGGTATATATATGTGTGCTAGCAAGCAAGCTAGAGATAACGAGGTCAGTTCAATCAGGGAGGATGAGGCCCTGTTCTAGCAGTAGAGGTGTGAAAACCAAGAGAGGAGAAACTGGTTCTGTAATTGGCAAGCCATTCACAGTCTTTGTTCAATCCTGAACTGATGGCGTCAAATTTGCAGATGAACTGAAGCTCAGCAGTTTCTCTTTGAAGTCTGGTCCTGAAGTGTTTTTGCTGCAGGATGGCCACCTTAAGGTCTGCTATAGTGTGGCCAGGGAGGTTGAAGTGTTCTCCTACAGGTTTTTGTATATTGCCATTCCTAATGTCTGATTTGTGTCCATTTATCCTTTTCCGTAGAGACTGTCCAGTTTGGCCGATGTACATAGCAGAGGGGCATTGCTGGCATATGATGGCGTATATTACATTGGTGGATGTGCAGGTGAATGAACCAGTGATGGTGTGGCTGATCTGGTTAGGTCCTGTGATGGTGTCGCTAGTGTAGATATGTGGGCAGAGTTGGCATCGAGGTTTGTTGCATGGATTGGTTCCTGAGCAAGAGTTATTATGGTGTGGTGTGCAGTTACTGGTGAGAATATGTTTCAGGTTGGCAGGTTGTCTGTGGGCAAGGATTGGCCTGCCACCCAAGGCCTGTGAAAGTGTGGGATCATTGTCCAGGATGGGTTGTAGATCGTTGATGATGCGTTGGAGGGGTTTTAGCTGGGGGCTGTATGTGATGGCCAGTGGAGTCCTGTTGGTTTCTCTCTTGGGTTTGTCTTGCAGTAGGAGGCTTCTGGGTACACGTCTGGCTTTACAACCGCATCTGCTCTAACCCCTCAGACAGAGACCAACACCTACAAAATCTCCACCAAGCATTCTCAAAACTACAATACCCGCACGAGGAAATAAGGAAACAGATCAACAGAGCCAGAGCCCCTCTGCTATGTACATCGGCCAAACTGGACAGTCTCTACGGAAAAGGATAAATGGACACAAATCAGACATTAGGAATGGCAATATACAAAAACCTGTAGGAGAGCACTTCAACCTCCCTGGCCACACTATAGCAGACCTTAAGGTGGCCATCCTGCAGCAAAAAAACTTCAGGACCAGACTTCAAAGAGAAACTGCTGAGCTTCAGTTCATCTGCAAATTTGACGCCATCAGTTCAGGACTGAACAAAGACTGTGAATGGCTTGCCAATTACAGAACCAGTTTCTCCTCTCTTGGTTTTCACACCTCTACTGCTAGAACAGGGCCTCATCCTCCCTGATTGAACTGACCTCGTTATCTCTAGCTTGCTTGCTAGCACACATATATATACCTGCCCCTGGATATTTCCATTACATGCATCTGAGGAAGTGGGTATTCACCCACGAAAGCTCATGCTCCAAAACGTCTGTTAGTCTATAAGGTGCCACAGGATTCTTTGCTGCTTTTACAGATCCAGACTAACACGGCTACCATCTGATTTTTGGTATCTGAACACCTCACAGTCAGCCATATATTTGTCCTCACAACAGTATAAGGAAGGGAAATGCTACTGCGCCCTACTACAGGTGATGATCTGAGGCACAGAGAGACCAGTGACTTGCCCGAGGTCACTTAGGAGCTCTGTGGCAGAGCCTAAGGTTTGGCACTTAAATCTAGGTGTCCCAAGTCCCAGGCTACCCCCTAATCACTGCATCATCCTTCATCTTCCTCTTGCTGAGAAACAGCTAAACTGTGTGTCCTCAAATTTTCATCTTTGGGGAGTAACCAAGCCAGGAAAATTTCAATGTGAAAGATGACAATTTTGAAAAAATATGAATAACTGAAAACAGAGGGTTAGAATGGAAACTCTTGTGCAGCTTCAACTACAGTGGTTGCTACTGCTCCCCAAATAATTTTTCCCTTGATATCAAAAGCTGTTGGGAGCAAGGAAATCTTCAATTATCAGATTCTTTGGCTAATTAGGTACAACACATTTGAAGCTGAAGCCTATTATTTGACTTACTTTACTGTTTGATATGAATCCTTAGGTGTGACAAGGATTTTCAGGGAGAAAGCTGGAAGTGAGCTAAGTATCAATAGTAGAATTATAAACTTAAAAGTTGGATTTTACAGTTTCCAGTATTCAAATATCTGTGAGCACTGCTGGAAGAGAAAAGGAAACAATTTCAGGCAAAAATGTACAACTAATAACCACTACAGTTTGAGAGCGTAATATTATGTGCCATTGATTGATATTTCTTCTTCAGCCATTCAACAGTATTTGAAGCAGCAGCATGAATTCAAGGTAAACACATCAATGGTACAGCGAATGAGTCAGCACTTAAAAAAGAAAATAGCATGTTGTGCTAAAAATGGCCATAGCCCCCTTCTGCCTTCCTGATGCATTAAAGTGCTAGCATCATCGCTTAACTGCACTGACATTGCTAGTGTGCAGATAATAATAGCAGCAGTGGATTCTGTAGCATGAAAAGAAGACACTGGATTTATCTGTCCTTCTGTTTCATGTTATCTTAAAAAAATAGACCCAGTGGGGCTGCACTCTGGATTCAGGTATGCCAATGTGGAAAAGAGCGGTGAGGACAGGCCAGCGAAGGGGACCACTGAATTGTCACTTACAGAGGTCGTAGTTTTGGAACCCCATTGAGGCCATTGTTGCTTCAGTAAGGTAGAGTTACAGCCTCAGAAGGTCTGTGCTGCAGCTGTGTGCTGTCTCTTAGAT